>NC_041393.1:658911074-658976400 GCF_002162155.2 Triticum dicoccoides
GAAAGTAATGGTATCAGGCAATATAAGGCAGAATCGTGAGAGAAAGGAAATAAGGCAGAATCATGGGAGAAAGGAAACTACTATCGCGATAATTGGGGACTCCTGATTGCTATCATCCCCGGATTTATCTCACGTCCCAGAATCTTATCTTGTGCTTTTTTATACCCCAGTTTGACAAAATTACTGGAGTTATTTCCGTAGTGCATTTTATCTGCATAAATATTGGGTGTGGCCTACCTTCCTTCTGTAACTGCGGGCTGTGTAATAATTCAGAAAAGGCACACCCTTTAAATATTTGTCAAACTTAATTTTTTGTTTTTGAAATTAAGGCAACTGCGAGGACTACCAACAGGCATACCTGCTACGTGTTGGTGATGAGCAAGCTAGCCAAGGGGTAGCACAGTGAATCGATGAAGAAGCTGGAATCCGAATAGGAGGCATATTTTCAACTGGTTTGACGCATGTTGGAGGAGGTATTCTCGCCCACTGTGGTTATCCAGCATTTTAGCCTATTACATGCCTTATCTTATTTTTTGAATTATGTACAATATATTCTTTTGATTTTTTTTCTGTAAAAAGAAAGCATGTGAGCTCATGTGCTATAGATTTGGGAACAACATATGTGCAACATAGTAGTAATAATGCCTTTTAACTTCAATATATTCCATGTATGTCATAGACTCTTCCAGTTTTCATTACAAATATATCAGAGAGCATAGCACTTAGGCGTTCAAGAACATCTTTAATAGAACAGAATTCGGGCTGATAAATTTAGATAGTACAAAATATACAACACAAAGTGTTCCTTATTATGGATGATCTGACACCATGACATGGCATCATTCCACCATCTTCTTCTATTCGAAATAGGTTTACAAGTTGGCACATCTGGAGACCAATAACCACATTAAAGCCTCAATTCTCCTGAACACGAAATATTTGTCAAACCTGAATCAGCAGAAATTATGAAGTGATTAGTGCATGGCAGGACTTACGGCTACTAAAATGATAAACTTCTAAGGAGCTTCTTTCATAAGTTGGTTTTCAACGCGAACATAGTAGGGGAAAGAAATATGGAATAATGCACTTGCCTCATCTCTCCAAAACATCTTTGTAGACAATGTTCTTAGTGCTTTTCCCGGATTTATCGACATCCTTGTTTGGCTTGGCCAAAATCCGTGTCGTCTCTCTCGACACTCCTCTTGACAATACAACATATAGTTGACCATGTGAGAATACTGGCTCGGGAAGGTAAATGCCAACATTTGGGATGGTCTGACCCTATGCCTTGTTAGTTGTCATCGCAAAACTCAGACGGATGGGGAACTGTTTTCTCTTAAGTTTGAAAGGAAGTGAGATGTCCTCCGAGGGTGACATAGGGATCCTAGGTATAAACACCCTCTTTCCAGCATGCTGACCACCAAGAACCTCTGCACCGATTGCATTATCCTGAAAGGCTTTGATCATAAGCTGTGTTCCATTGCATAGACCATTATGAGGGTCGAGGTTCCGTAGCAGAATGACCGGGCAGTTGGCCTTTAATTTCAAAACATGTGGGGGCAAGCCATTTGGTGTGATCGAGTTCATAAAATCAATTGTGTAATTATTCTGTAGGCCATCCTCGATTGAGTCAAAACTATGGTATAACTTTTCTTCACCTGGAAACATGGAGATCATCTTGTCATTCAGGTCATCGACATGATCGTTCTTGGTCGATAGAATAGCACGTGCACTCATGTACTCTATGGATGTAGCATTGGCATGCAACGATGGGAAGACATCTTCGATGAGCATGTTAATAGCTTTTTCATCCTCGGTATAGCCAATGACAATGTCGTCAGGGAGACGGACATAGTCGTCGCCAATTGTCTCTTTAGTTCCATTTCCTATCCTTAGGAGGTATTCCGAGAACCAAGGATCAGCCTGTGCCCGCATATTGCATGTGATACGTATCTTGTGGGTCTTCTCCCAAAGATAGGATCTCAGAAGTGTAGCATCCGTGATTTGTGCTCTTGTCCCACGTGTCACAACGGGTAGGACCTGCCTGAAATCACCACCAAAGACGACAACCTTTCCTCCAACGGCAAAGAACATTCCATTATATCATGTAGTGATCTATCAAGCGTCTCAACTGTTTGACGTTTTGTCATAGCGACTTCATCCCAAATTATCAAGGACGCCTGTCTAAGCAACTCCGATGTACCACTTTGTTTTGTGAAACTGCACATACTATTGTCAGTGAGCTTGTTTGGTATTTTGAACCAAGAGTGTGATGTCCGTCCTCCAGGCATTATCGACGCTGCAATACCAGATGTAGCAGTTGCAATCGCCATTTGGCCCATGGAACGCACCTTAGCAAGCAATGCCTTGTACAGGTACATCTTCCTAGTGCCTCCTGGACCATCAACAAAGAATATCTGGATTTTTTTTGTTCATCACATGATCCATTATGTCATTGAAACTAGCCAACTACTCATTGTTCAAACTGCTAAATAGATCTAGATGTTCTATGTCCCCGGTGATTTGCCTCTCTTCTCTTACCTCTCTGTACTCGCCGTCATAAGAACCATCGGTCTCTACTAGATCCGGAAGTCCATAGTTTTTAATATCATTTCCCATGGATTGCAACATATCCCTAATATCTCTAAGGACCATCTGCTCAAGTATGTTTGGACCATGGAATGGTTAACAAAAACTAAGGGGTTTGTTAGAGCCGCATTTGCAAATGGCCAGGAATTTAGCTGGTGCCCCTGTGTCCGGTGCGTCAACTATAATCAGAGGGACGAGCTTCAAATGAGTAAACACCTGCAGAAGTTTGGTTTTACGCCTGGTTACACGGTCTAGACATTACATGGTGAGTCTGCCCAACGTGCCAGAGCCGAGGTGGTTCGTCGTTGCACCGACGAGTATGGTACCGGGACCGCAGACATGGTGCAAGACTTTGACGATGCTCGGGACTCGGACGAGGAGATGGAGGAATCTGCAAAGGCCTTCACTGAAATGTTGGAGTCCTTAAAACGTCCTCTCTATGAGCACACTGAGCTTTGTCAGCTGGATTCAAATAATGGCTTTGAAGGCTCAATTCAACTTGGGCAGAGAATGCTACGACGCGATGATGACAGTTTTCGAACGATTTCTATCCAAAGGCCATGTGCTACCTACAAACCTATACCAGTCAAACAAAATCCTCCGTGCTCTTAAGATGCCCTATGAGAAGATACTTACCTGTGAGAAAGGATGTGTCTTATTTAGGCTTCAGTATGAGGACTTGAAGTATTGTCCCATTTGCAATTCTTCCAGGTATGTTGTAGTAGAAAATGGTATGGGTGAGAATACGCAGACCAAAATACCCATTAAGGTTCTTCGTGAAGGAAATATGCCCTAGAGGCAATAATAAAGTTATTATTTATTTACTTATTTCATGATAAATGTTTATTATTCATGCTAGAATTGTATTAACCGAAAACATAATACATGTGTGAATACATAGACAAACATAGTGTCACTAGTATGCCTCTACTTGACTAGCTCGTTGAATCAAAGATGGTTAAGTTTCCTAGCCATAGACATGAGTTGTCATTTGATTAACGGGATCACATCATTAGGAGAATGATGTGATTGACTTGACCCATTCCGTTAGCTTAGCACTTGATCATTTAGTATGTTGATATTCCTTTCTTCATGACTTATACATGTTCCTATGACTATGAGATTATGTAACTCCCGTTTACCGGAGGAACACTTTGTGTGCTACCAAACGTCACAACGTAACTGGGTGATTATAAAGGTGCTCTACAGGTGTCTCCGAAGGTACTTGTTGAGTTGACGTATTTCGAGATTAGGATTTGTCACTCCGATTGTCGGAGAGGTATCTCTGGGCCCTCTCGGTAATGCACATCACTATAAGCCTTGCAAGCAATGTGACTAATGAGTTAGTTGCGGGATGATGCATTACATAACGAGTAAAGAGACTTGCCGGTAACGAGATTGAACTAGGTATTGAGATACCGATGATCGAATCTCGGGCAAGTAACATACCGATGACAAAATGAACAACATATGTTGTTATGCGGTTTGACCAATAAAGATCTTCGTAGAATATATGGGAGCCAATATGAGCATCCAGGTTCCGCTATTGGTTATTGACCGGAGATGTGTCTCGGTCATGTCTACATAGTTCTCGAACCCGTAGGGTCCGCACGCTTAAAGTTCGGTGACGATTTATATTATGAGTTATGTGTTTTGATGTACCGAAGGTAGTTCGGAGTCCCGGATGAGATCGGGGACATGACGAGGAGTCTCAAAATGGTCGAGACGTAAATATCGATATATTGAACGACTATATTTGGACATCAGAAAGGTTCTGAGTGATTCGGGTATTTATCGGAGTACCGAAGAGTTACGGGAATTCGCTGAGGAGTATATGAGCCTTATTGGGCTTTAGGGGAAAGAGAGAGGGGAGGCTGCGCGCCCCCCAAGGCCTAGCCCGAATTGGACTAGGGGGAGGGGCTGCATCCCCTCCTTCCTTCTCTCCTCTCTTCCCATTCCTTGACTCCTAGTCCTATTACATGGAAGGTGGGGGGGATCCTACTCCCGGTGGGAGTAGGACTCCCCAGGGCGCGCCTTTGAGAGGGCCGGCCCCTCCCCTCCTCTCCTCTTTTATATACTGTGGCAAGGGGCACCCTATGAACACACAAGTTGATATGTTGATCTCTCCCAGCCGTGTGCGTTGCCCCCCTCCATCATATTCCACCTCGGTAATATCATAGCGGTGCTTAGGCGAAGCCCTGCATCGGTAGCATCATCAACACCGTTATCACGCCGTCATGCTGACGGGACTCTCCCACAAAGCTCTGCTGGATCAGAGTTCATGGGACGTCATCGAGCTGAACGTGTGCTGAACTCGGAGGTGCCGTACGTTCGATACTTGGATTGGTCGGATCGTGAAGACGTACGACTACATCAACCACATTGTGCTAACGCTTCCGCTTTCGGTCTACGAGGGTACGTGGACAACACTCTCCCCTCTCATTGCTATGCATCACCATGATCTTCCGTGTGCGTAGGTAAATTTCGAAATTACTACGTTCGCCAACAGTGGCATCCGAGCCTGGTTTTATGCGTAGATGTTATATGCACGAGTAGAACACAAGTGAGTTGTGGGCGATACAAGTCATACTACTTACCAGCATGTCATACTTTGGTTTGGCGGTATTGTTGGATGAAGCGGCCCGGACCGACATTACGCATACGCTTACGCGAGACTGGTTCTACCGACGTGTTTTGCACACAGGTGGCAGGCGAGTGTTTGTTTCTCCAACTTTAGTTGAACTAAGTGTGGCTACGCCCGGTCCTTCTGAAGGTTAAAACATCACTAACTTGACGAAATATCATTGTGGTTTTGATGCGTAGGTAAGAACGGTTCTTGCTCAGCCGTAGCAGCCACATAAAAACTAGCAACAACAAAGTAGAGGACGTCTAACTTGTTTTTGCAGGGCTTGTTGTGATGTGATATGGTCAAGACGTGATGAGATATAAGTTGTTGTATGAGATGATCATGTTTTGTTGAAGTTATCGGCAACTGGAAGAAGCCTTATGGTTGTCTCTTTATTGCATAAGATGCAAGCACCAAATAATTGCTTTACTTTATCGCTATGCGATAGCAATAGTTGCAAGAGCAATAGTTGGCAAGACGACCATGTGATGACACATTGATATAGATCAAGATGATGGAGATCATGGTGTCATGCCGGTGACAATGGAGATCATGACGATGCTTTGGAGATGGAGATCAAAGGCACAAGATGATGATGGCCATATCATGTCACATATTTTTGATTGCATGTGATGTTTATCTTTTATACATCTTATTTTGCTTAGTTCGGCGGTAGCTTTATAAGATGATCTCTAACTAAATTTCAAGATAAAAGTGTTATCCCTGAGTATGCACCGTTGCCAAAGTTCGTCGTGCCGAGACACCACGTGATGATCGGGTGTGATAAGCTCTACGTTCATCTACAACGGGTGCAAGCCAGTTTTGCACACGCAGAATACTCGGGTTAAACTTGACAAGCCTAGCATATGCAGATATGGCCTCGGAACACTGGAGACCGAAAGGTCGAGCGTGAATCATATAGTAGATATGATCAACATAGTGATGTTCAACATTGAAAACTACTCCATCTCACGTGATGATCAGACATGGTTTAGTTGATTTGGATCACGTGATCACTTAGATGATTAGAGGGATGTCTATCTAAGTGAGAGTTCTTAAGTAATATGATTAATTGAACTTTAATTTATCATGAACTTAGTCTTGATAGTATTTTGTAAATTATGTTGTAGATCAATAGCTCGCGTTGATGTTTCCCTATGTTTTATATGTGTTCCTAGAGAAAACTAAGTTGAAAGATGATAGTAGCAATGATGCGGACTGGGTCCATGATCTGAGGTTTATCCTCATTGCTGCACAGAAGAATTATGTCCTTGATGCACCGCTAGGTGACAGACCTATTGCAGGAGCAGATGCAGACGTTATGAACGTTTGGCTAGCTCAATATGATGACTACTTGATAGTTTAGTGCACCATGCTTAACATCTTAGAATCGGGACTTCAAAGACGTTTTGAACGTCATGGACCATATGAGATGTTTCAGGAGTTGAAGTTAATATTTCAAGCAAATACCCGAGTTGAGAGATATGAAGTCTCCGACAAGTTCTATAGCTAAAAGATGGAGGAGAATAGCTCAAACAGTGAGCATGTGCTCAGATTGTCTGGGTACTACAATCGCTTGAATCAAGTGGGAGTTAATCTTCCAGATAAGATAGTGATTGACAGAGTTCTATAGTCACCATCACCAAGTTACTAGAACTTCGTGATGAACTATAGTATGCAAGGGATGACGAAAACGATTCCCGAGCTCTTCGTGATGCTGAAATCAACGAAGGTAGAAATCAAGAAAGAGCGTCAAGTGTTGATGATTGACAAGACCACTAGTTTTAAGAAAAGGGCAAAGGGAAAGAAAGGGAACTTCAAGTATAATGGCAAGCAAGTTGTCACTCCCGCGAAGAAGCCCAAAGCTGGACCAAAGCCTAAAACTGACTGCTTCTACTGCAAAGGAAATGGTCACTGGAAGTGGAAATGCCCTGAATATTTGGTAGATAAGAAGGATGGCAAAGTGAACAAGGATATATTTGATATACAGGTTATTGATGTGTACCTTACTAGTGTTTATAGTAACCCCTGGGTATTTGATACTTGTTCGGTTGCTAAGATCAGTAACTCAAAACAGGAGTTACAGAATAAACAGAGGCTAGTTGAGGGTGAAGTGACGATGTATGTTGGAAGTGGTTCCAAGATTGATATGATCATCATCGCACACTCCCTATACTTTCGGGATTAGTGTTAAACCTAAATAAATGTTATTTGGCGTTTGCGTCGAGCATGAATATGATTTGATCATGTTTATTGCAATACGATTATTCATTTAAAGTCAAAGAATAATTGTTGTTCTGTTTACATTAATAAAATCTTTGATGGTCATACACCCAATGAAAATAGTTTGTTGGATCTCGATCGTAGTGATACACATATTCATAATATTGATGCCAAGAGATGCAAAGTTGATAATGATAGTGCAACTTATTTGTGGCACTGTCGTTTGGGTCATATCGTTGTAAAGTGCATGAAGAAACTCCATAAAGATGGACTTTTGGCATCACTTGATTATGAATCATTTGATGCTTGCGAACCGTGCCTTACGGGCAAGATGACTAAAACTCCATTCTCCGGAACAATGGAACGCGCTACTGACTTGTTGGAAATAATACATACCGATGTATGCGATCCAATGAGTGTTGATGCTCGTGGTGAGTATCATTATTTTTTGACCTTCACAGATGATTTGAGCAAATATGGGTATATCTACTTAATGAAACACAAGTCTGAAACATTTGAAAAAGTTCAAAGAATTTCAGAGTGAAGTGGAGAATCATCATAACAAGAAAATAAATTTCTACGATCTGATCGCGGAGAAGAATATTTGAGTTATGAGTTTGGCCTTCATATAAAACAATGTGGAATAGTTTCACAGCTCACGCCACATGGAACACCACAGTGTAATGGTGTGTCCGAACGTCATAACCGCACTTTATTAGATATGGTGCGATCTATGATGTATCTTACCGATTTACCACTATCATTTTGGGGTTATGCATTAGAGACAACTGCATTCACTTTAAATAGGGCACCATCAAAATCCGTTGAGACGACACCTTATGAACTGTGGTTTGGCAAGAAACCAAAGTTGTCCTTTCTTAAAGTTTGGGGCTGCGATGCTTATGTGAAAATGTTTCAACTTGATAAGCTCGAACCCAAATCGGAGATGTGCATCTTCATAGAATACCCAAAGGAAACTGTTGGGCACACCTTCTATCACAGATCCGAAGGCAAGATATTTGTTGCTAAGATGGATCCTTTCTAGAGAAGGAGTTTCTCTCGAAAGAAGTGAGTGGGAGGAAAGTAGAGCTTGATAACGTAATTGTACCTTATCCCGAATTGGAAAATAGTTCATCACAGAAATCAGTTCCAGTGATTCCTACACCAATCAGTGAGGAAGCTAATGATGATGATCATGAAACTTCAGATTAAGTTACTACAGAACCTCGTAGGTCTTCCAAAGTACAGTCCGCACCAGAGTTGTACGGTAATCCTATTCTGGAAGTCATGTTACTAGACCATGATGAACGTACGAACTATGAGGAAGCGATGATGAGCCAAAATTCCGTGAAATGGCTTGAAGGCCATGAAATCTGAGATGGGATCCATGTATGAGAACAATGTGTGGACTTTGGTGGACTTGCCCGATGATCGGCAAGCCATAGAAAATAAATAGATATTCAAGAGGAAGACAGACGCTGATAGTAGTGTTACTATATACAAAGCTCGACTTGTCGCAAAAAAATCAACAAGTTCAAGATGTTGAATACGATGGGATTTTTTCACTCGTATCGATGCTTAAGCATGTCCGAATCATGTTAGCAATTGCCACATTTTATGAAATCTGGCAAATGGATGTCAAAACTGCATTCCTTAATGGATTTATTAAAGAAGAGTTGTATATGATACAACCAGAAGGTTTTGTCAATCCTAAAGGTGCTAACAAAATGTGCAAGCTCCAGCGATCCATCTATGGACTGGTGCAAGCATCTCGGAGTAGGGATATACGCTTTGATGAGTTGATCAAAGCATATGGTTTTATACAGACTTTTGGAGAAGCCTGTATTTACAAGAAAGTGAGTGGGAGCTCTGTAGCATTTCTAAAACTATATGTAGATGACATATTGTTGATTGGAAATGATATAAAAATTCTGGATAACACAAAAGGATGCTTGAATAAGAGTTTTTCAAAGAAAGACCTCGATGAAACTACTTACACATTGAGCATCAAGATCTATAGAGATAGAGCAAGACGCTTGATAAGATTTTTCAATCAGCACATACTTTGATAAGATTTTGAAGTAGTTCAAAATGGAATAGTCAAAGAAGGAGTTCTTGCCTGTGTTGCAAGGTGTGAAGTTGAGTAAGACTCAAAACCCGACTATGGCAGAAAATAGAAAGAGAATGAAAAGTCATTCCCTATGCCTCAGTCATAGGTTCTATAAAGTATGCTATGTTGTGTACCAGACCTATCGTATACCTTGCTCTGAGTTTGGCAAGGGAGTACAATTTTGATCTAAGAGTAGATCGCTGGACAGTGGTCAAGAATATCATTAGTAAGGACTAAGAAAATATTTCTCGATTATGGAGGTGATAAAAGAGCCTGACGTAAAGAGTTACATCGGTGCAAGCTTTTACACCGATCCAGATGACTCTCAGTCTCAATCTGGATACATATTGAAAGTGGGAGCAATTAGCTAGAGTAGCTCCGTGCAAAGCATTGTAGATATAGAATATTTGCAAAATACATATGGCTCTGAATGTGACAGACCCGTTGATTAAACTTCTCTCACGAGCAAAACAAGATCATACCTTAGTACTCTTTGGGTGTTAATCACATAGCGATGTGAACTAGATTATTGACTCTAGTAAACCCTTTGGGTGTTGATCACATGACGATGTGAACTATGGGTATTAATCACATACAGATGTGAATATTGGTGTTAAATCACATGGCGATGTGAACTAGATTACTGACTCTAGTGCAAGTGGGAGACTGAAGGAAATATGCCCTAGAGGTAATAATAAAGTTATTATTTATTTACTTATTTCATGATAAATGTTATTATTCATGCTAGAATTGTATTAACCAGAAAAATAATACATGTGTGAATACATAGACAAACATAGTGTCACTAGTATGCCTCTACTTGACTAGCTCGTTGAATCAAAGATGGTTAAGTTTCCTAGCCATAGACATGAGTTGTCATTTGATTAATGGGATCACATTATTAGGAGAATGATGTGATTGACTTGACCCATTCTGTTAGCTTAGCACTTGATCGTTTAGTATGTTGCTATTGCTTTCTTCATGACTTATATATGTTCCTATGACTATGAGATTATGTAACTCCCATTTACCGGAGGAACACTTTGTGTGCTACGAAACGTCACAACGTAACCTGGTGATTGTAAATGTGCTCTACAGGTGTCTCTGAAGGTACTTGTTGAGTTGATGTATTTCAAGATTAGGATTTGTCACTCCGATTGTCGGAGAGGTATCTCTGGGCCCTCTCGGTAATGCACATCACTATAAGCCTTGCAAGCAATATGATTAATGAGTTAGTTGTGGGATGATGCATTACATAACGAGTAAAGAGATTTGCCGGTAACGAGATTGAACTAGGTATTGAGATACCGACGATCGAATCTCGGGCAAGTAACATACCGATGACAAAAGGAACAACGTATGTTGTTAGCGCTTTGACCAATAAAGATCTTCGTATAATATGTGGGAGCCAATATGAGCATCCAAGTTCTGCTATTGGTTATTGACCGGAGACGTGTCTCGGTCATGTCTATATAGTTCTCGAACCCGTAGGGTCCGCACGCTTAAAGTTCGGTGACGATTTATATTATGAGTTATGTGTTTTGATGTATCAAAGGTAGTTCGGAGTCCCGGATGAGATTGGGGACATGACGAGGAGTCTCGAAATGGTCGAGACGTAAAGATAGATATATTGGACGACTATATTCGGACATCGGAAAGGTTCCGAGTGATTCGGGTATTTATCGGAGTACCGGAGAGTTACGGGAATTCGCCGGGGAGTATATGGGCCTTATTGGGCTTTAGGGGAAAGAGAGAGGGGAGGCTGCGTGCCCCCCCAAGGCTTAGTCCGAATTGGACTAGGGGGAGGGGCTGCGCCCCCTCCTTCCTTCTCTCATCTCTTCCCTTTCCTTGACTCCTACTCCTACTACATGGAAGGAGGGGAACACTACTAGAGAAAAGCATACTAGTGGCGCTGGTTTTTTACATACCAGTAGCGCGGGCACCCGCGCTACTGCTAGGGCGCTATATTATTTAACAGTAGCGCGTTTCTAAACAAGCGTTGCAGCTAAAATACTTAGTAGTAGCGCCTCTTTCTCCACCAACGCTACTACTATCATCACGTAGTAGTAGCGCCCTATTTTCTCCCCACGCTACAACTAGGTAAATAGAAAAAAAAGCAGTCAGGTGCAATATTCATGGAAATCAAGACAAGTCCAGTGCAAATAAACTAAGTTCATAGAACCATCTCACAAACATTAACGACAGTACCACATTTAATATAACCACACAACTCACAAACTCATATATAGTAGTCAACAATGCATGGATAGATCATGGTTGATAAGTCTACTAGGTAGTCATACTAGCATATATATGGTTCAACAGCCACACGCATGCATATGTAGTTCTAGATGATGTCGATGACGACCATCATCCTCAAGCCTGGGCGGTGGGTGTTCGTGATAGTAATTAGGATTGCCTGTCCAACATGAAGATTTTTGCCGACGAGGAAGCTCTTCTACCCAACCGAGTTGAAGTGTGTGCGACCGTCCGTGTCTACGCCGTACGCACAAGTGGTGACAGAGCCCCTTGCGGTAAGGCGTATTCCAGCAGAGCCTTCTTCATCCGGCTTGATACCACAACTCTCAGATAGGCTCTTTGGCAATTTCTGAATAAGAAACACATATCAATTAATAAGTAGCCTCACACATTCTACACTATCAAAAGACAATACTACATTTCTGCTAAGATGAATTCTACTAATAAGTATATATGAATTCTACACTATTAGCGGTTCTTTGGATTCTACACGAAGCATATATATCATCGGACTCTACACTAAGTATATATATCATCGGACTCTACACTAAGTATAACAATAAAGCATATAAGATTCACTAAGCATATAAGATTCACTAAGCATATATATCATCAGACTCTACACTAAGTACAACAATAAAGCATATAAGATTCACTAAGCATATAAGATTCACTAAGCATATAAGATTCACTAAGCATATATATCATCGTACTCTACACTGAGTATAACAATAAAGCATATAAGGTTCACTAAGCATATAAGATTCACTAAGCATATATATCATCGGACTCTACACTAAGTATAACAATAAAGCATATAAGATTCACTAAGCATATATATCATCGGACTCTACACTAAGTATAACAATAAAGCATATCATCAAATTACTCTAAAAACTACAGTAAATGCAACATACCATGATATGCCGATCAACCATGGTACTTGTCAGGCGGGTCACGAATGGCACCCCGACGAAGTCAGCACGTGGCGGAATGATGTCCCATAGGTTGCACACCTCCTCCTCGATCAACTTCATTCTCTGAGCTACGATGGCATCACTGAGTGGGTCGTCATCATCCTCATCATCCTCATTACCCTCATAATCTTCTGCTTTGTTGACATATATCACGGCCAGCTTGGGTCTTTCAGCTCTGAAGGAGAAGCTGATCAACTCACCACCGGTGATACGCATGTGGGCGATGAAACGGACCCATCCATCTCCTCCCACCTGCGTCATCTTTCGTCCTTTCTCGATCTCCATAGTGTAGGGCCCCCAAGGAGCCTCAAAGGTCACAGAGTCTCCAGTCAGATTGTTGAGTTCAGACCTCACATTGCATGGGACGATCTGTGTACAAAAATCAAAATGATATATACATGATGCATTAATGCCAATAACACTAAAAACAAAATGGTAGTTACTAGTTTCATATAATTTATTACCGTCGCGTGAAGAAAACTAGACTCGAAGTAGATGCCGAACAGCGTGCCAGTTGCAAGGCTGCTGGTGCACCTTGACTAGCACCGTCGACATGGTGGTGGTGGTGGTGGCGCCATTTCCATGAAGCAATATGATTAAAGGATTAACGATCCAAAAAGTAAACATAAAGTTTTCATAGAGTTCACATGGCAAGCAAAATAACAACTAAAAAGTAAACATAAAGTTCAGTCTAGGGGAACACTTTATCTATTCCCACATCCAAAAGTTGAACCAGCTTAGAATCTTCCAAAACACAATAAGTAAACATCCATTCCACCTTTGGCATCAGATGCACAATAATTAAAACTATAAAAGGCAAACACCCCCCTTTTCGATCAGATACAACTCTCTGTCTATCTGTGTTTTCTTTTTCTAAAATTTACCAAAAATGGGCTCACTAACAGCATCATAACAACTTGGCCATTTGAGCATCACCACATATAGATACTCTCTTCAACCTGAAAGAGTATCGAATCAAGCATTGATTTTTCCATGAAACCACATAACAGTGAGGGCTTCTTGGTCATATCTTTATATGCATCAACAAAGAAGGTAGTGGCAGTAGCCAAGAATTGAAACCCTCAACCGTTGTTGTCATATCAGAGCTAAAAAAATGCTCACGATTCTACGGTCGAGCACTATGGTTGTTCCAGCGAAGGAATGACAAGTAGTTACAAGTACTACATCAATGATCCTAAATGCCGGAAACAATAGTCACGTATCGTGACAACGTGATACGGTGGGACGCTCTCATCCTCGGCCGATCACGTTAGCTAGTTTAGCTGCTAGCTCCCGCCAGCACACCATCTTCAGGACGAGCGCGCCAGCCCTGGAAGATGCGGTTTGCCCGCTCAATTGTGGACTACGAAATCACGCCCTAGACGACACCAGGGCTCTAGGAGCGTATCTCGAAAGCTCCCATGGCACCATTTTAGAAGGGGAGCCGATCCTACGACCACCATCGACAAACTTGAGCGTGTGGAGGCGTTCACGCAACCACGGACGATGGATAATCATTCCCATTGCAGAAGCCTATCATCTACACAAAACGACACACGACAACCGACGCCGCCCGTGGCTCCTCTCCGGAAAAGGCACGACATGGACGCCCCCTCTCTAAACCCTAGAACACTAGGCACCACCGCCGCCACCACTGCTCCAGGGGCAGCAGCCAAGAATTGAAACCCAAGTTTCAATTATATGTGCTAAAAGCCTCTACTTCTCTAGCTACTTCTCTCTACTCTCTCCTAAGTTTCGGTGAGCAACAAAAAACCTCTACTTCTCTCACCTAAACCCTCTCTCTACTCTCTCCCCAATCACACGAGGAGCATGTCGCATTGAAGCACGGAGCCACCGTGCAATCCCTAAATCCCAAAACATGGCGAGCCGCCGTGGCAAATCGATTTGAGCCTAGCTAGTGTGGCGCGCGCAGGAAGGAGGAGATCGAGGGGGACTTACAGGGCTGGAGCATCGGAGGAGGCGAGAGGCGCCTGCGCATTGTGGCGGCGCACGGCACCGTCGACGGGGGTGAGGCAGTCGGGGACGAACCCTAACCGCGGCGGCATCGTCGGGTGGAGGGGATCGATTGTGAGAGTGAGGGGCGCGGGGGCGCTCGGGCCGGTTTTCTTTTGCTCTAGTAGTAGCACTGGTTAGAGGCCGGTGCTACTGCTAAGCCCACCAGCTGTAGCGCCCGTTCAAAACAAACGCTACACCTAAGTGGGCTACTATTTTTTCCCTGCGGCCCATGTAACAGTAGCGCGGCCCAATCAAACAAACTCTGTTGTTATATATTAGTAATAGCGTGTTTTCTGCCCAGCGCTACTGGTAAATACTAGTAGTGTGGGGTCATAAACAGGCGCTACTGGTAAACTTCTATCTATAAGCATTTTCCTAGTAGTGGAATCCTACTCCCGGTGGGAGTAGGACTCCCCAGGGCGCGCCATAGAGAGGGCCGTCCCCTCCCCTCCTCTCCTCCTTTATATACTGAGGCAATGGGCACCCATGAACACACAAGTTGATCTGTTGATCTCTCCCAGCCATGCACAACAACACTCCTGTCAAAACAATTTTGTGGGTCGCTCCCTTCGACCCATATAGCTGCCACCTGAGAAGTCGCTGGGGCATTGTACCTACGTTGATCCAACTTGATATTTGTGTTTAGTGAGATCATGTACTCATCTTGAAAGCCTGCGCATAAGGGTCCGGCTCTAGTATTAACAGAATTTTATGTATTAGTTCTATATTCAGATTTGGAGACCTCTTAGCCCTCTGCACCAAGTTATGATCTGTATCATAAATATAGAGCTGCAAATGCCTAGGACCATTATCAGCTGGCACCAGATCATCAAGAGCGTGGTACAACCCCCCACATGCACGAAAGGTATATACTCCGGTTCCTACCGCAGTGCTTACTCGACGATCAAGGGTGACTCCAAGACTTGTGAATGAGAAGTGAGAGTTGAAATACCGTATGTTGTCTCAAAAATATTTAGCATCATCATCACCTTGACTTGTGAACAGCCATTTAAACTCATCCGGAACCCCAGGTGTAAACAAACCTACTTTCCCCTTTCTGTAACAAAATGCAGGTCCCTCTACTGAGACCGCAATGCTCCACAGTGGAAGTAGTCCCTAACTTTTCTAAGGACATGGTGATTTTTGGGTAGGTTCATGTACACCCTAGCATGAGGATCATTTGTGTGTGTTCCATCAGTGTGACGTCGTTCAACTCGGTAGGATTCAAACTCAATATCTGAAACATAATTTGAATATTCAGGCACCATTTGTTACAGAAATGACAATATTATATTATATGGTAACTCATCACAGCAATAAGGTACCTTGGTGGGCGAGCATCCTAGCTTCTTCATCAGGCTCAAGGTATTCAGCTTGTAGAAGGTTTCCGTCTGCACAACATTCTATAGTAGGCAAATATTAGTTTGTAGAAGATATTGTATATTAAAGACAGAACCATGTATGCATTAATGCGAACCATCAATATTGTTTGTGTTGCCATCCGGCTCCAGTATTCCATATGCATCATTGTCGTGGTCGTTGCCTGGCGGAATATTCAGCTTGTAAAATGGGCAAGAATGAGCGATGAATGAAAGGAATGAACTAAGCAGTAGTCAATTAAAGCACCATTATAAGTGTCGATGGGATTGTGTCCACATGACGGCACAGTAAGTATGTTGTCTGGGCTCATCCTCCTTCCAAAGTTTTGTATCCGGTACGTATCATTTGTGTGTAGCCAATCACAATCTTCATCAGCTACAGAAACATTGAGTGGCTGTCAGTTAGGAAATCAAAGATTGGATAAAAAGTGTTTTATGTACTGTGCATCACCTGTATTGGATTGATTTTGTTCTCCGGCTGTAAGGACTATTGTTGACGATTTGGCTCGCCTCCGCTTGTCATGTAGGCTTTGCAATATCCCTTGCTTATGTTGCTCATACCTGGCATTTTCCCTCTGCCTCTTGAGTGCTTGTTTTACTTATGTACTAGATCATTTTTCGTTAGAATGATAGTAATTTCTGTGCACATACATATATAGGCATGAAATATGTAGGTTTAACTTATGTTCAGGCATTTCGGGAAATCTAAAATCTAAAATAGATTGCAATTCAACAACATTTCAAGTCGCATGGTAACCAAGACGCGAATTGGACAGACAAACTCAGCTTAGTTTTGATCTCAAGCCTGATGTACAGATGTCATGCAACTAAACAATGTTGAAAAACTTGAATCATTATATAAAGGAAATAAACATGTACAAAAAAGAAACAATGTTGAAAAACCTCTTGTGAATAAATGGTTGAATATATTTCGAGATAAGAGAATAAAGGGTACTACTACATCATGCAAGTCCAAAGGAAGATGCTAGATTACAGGACTGCGATATCACATTTTTCAAAAGTAGATATATCTTGTCGGTAGCAAGTAGCAACACACATGAATCGTTAGTTCCCAAATTAAACGATGATGAGTAGTGCCACGGCTGTGCAGTGTGCCACAACAGCTGGGCAGATGACACAAGTTTTTGTTAAGAAAACACTTCACTATTCTAGATAAACTACAACCCACTGCTTGCACTGACAATAGTATGATGCAAGGTTCATAGTTACCTTTTATTACAAAGTCGGCACATCTTATTTTCAAAATGGTTACTTTATCACACAAAATAATTTGTAGTACATAACAAAGAGAAAATACCTTGAGAGCTATATCTATATTCTGCATGTGGTCGCTCCTTTGCAATCTTAGAGAAAGTATGAAACCACTGAACATAGTAAGCATGTCGAAGAATAAAACAATCAACAAAACATGCAAAAACTGACCAAGACCTATAAACTGGGCAACAGCACCATATCAGTCTTAGCAGGAGATGTAAGTTTAGATTTTTCTTCCAATTGATCTACAAATTAAAGACAATTGTGTACAGTGACCTTGCTGTTCCAAGATCTGAAGAAATAAACTGCAACAACATGGCTTCGGGAGTTTGCTAAAAAAACATGGCTTTTGGGAGCCGCGGCTGCTCTCTATCATGATATAAGAATCCATATGTTAACATTTCTGTCCAAGAATAGGCTATCATTACTTTGTTAGTTCTGTAGATGGACAAAATCTGAGGTGCTGAATTTTTTATTAGTCCAAATCATAAGATGGAATTAAAGTTTACCCCCAAAAACATAAAATGAATTAAGCACCTCACTTGGACTTCTCTAATGTGCCCATTCATGTTGAACTCTTCATTTTTTGCAGTGTAGACACAAAATGTCATATAATGGAAACATTTAGAGGTAACAACGATTGGTTTGATAAGCATCAGCGCAGTTAATATCCGAGTGCATTTTCTCTTTCTTGTGTATTTCTGCAGGTCGTCACAAATTAGAATGTTGTGACCAGCTTTTACTTACATGAGAGTAAGCACTTACATCTCAGGAAGACCGCCATACATAAAATATTCCATTCAAACCTAATTCACTTCTAATGCTTCTGCACATGCAGATCTCGATCATCTCCAAACTTCGCAGAAGTGGAACGATTCATGGTTGTACGTTTCCATATGGAGAGCAACACCAATTCTCCTATTTGTTTTACCTGGATGGTTGTATTAATGTACTATCAAACCATGGAATAGTATCAAGGATGCAGAGGCATGGTGAGTAGAAGCGGATTGTCGATGTACCATTCTGGTCGTCGTTGTTGCCCGATCATGGAGGTCGCACCCGCCGGATGTGCTTGCAACTGCTGAATAGAACCGTTCTCGTGGGTGTGGCTGGTGTCCATGCCTATTCAACACACACCAACACTCGCCACGGTATTGCCCGTGTCCTGCAGGCTAAGCAGGTCCATGAGCGCCTGCACCCACCTCTTCTTCTTCAAGTGGTGATTTGACTGTAGACCATGCAACATCAAGTAGTATGTGAGTTATCGAATACAAAAAGGATGCCTGAACTACAAATCATCAAAAATCAAAATCTAAGGACCAACATGTTCAGAAGCTATGGAAAAATGTTCTTCACCAAAATTTTACTGCAGCTTATTCCTTTTCTTTTCTTTTCCTTCACAAACCTGCACAATTATCAGAAGAAAATTATCTCTGATATATATTGAGTACAGCTCAACACTGAACCACTACTGGAAGTGAGTTTTGGGAGAAGGGTTGGGGGGACAAATGTGGAGAAAAAAGAGTTACCGCTTAGAATGTACCTTTTGTTCTCTTGAAGCTCGCCTATCGGAGCACAGTCACACATGAGGAGCTTGGCTCGGAGAAAGATCGAAGGCGTCGCTGCCGGAGGGCAGGGTGCGAAATAGCGGAAGTGGTGGGATCCCGTGCTTTCTAGTTGCCGTCCTCCATCTTCTTCTCTCTAAGAAACAGTGTTAGACAGAACGGCGATGGTAGCGAGAACTTGATCCATGCGGCGGTCGACGTTGCAGGAACGACGATGGCGGCGCTGGCCTCGCACACACAACAACACTTGGGCGGAGCGAGAGAAAAAAGGGCAAGAGGGGCGGGATGAAAAGAAACCAAGGCTCCTAGAGAACCAGCGACCCAAAGGGAATAGAAGAACGACGGAGGAGGCCGAAGCGGCGGCGGCGGCGGCGATGTGCCTAAGATTTATCGAGAGGAACCTGCATCGCCTCGCACCCTTTTCTCCCGAGTAGACGCATCGGCTTCACAGAGCAGCGTCTATATTTCTTAGTGAGCTTTTTGCAATAGTTAGGCCCGATTAACCACGGTGCTCAGAAATTTCCACCGGAGTAGCTGCCTCTCGGACAGTTTGGCCCACTTAGCGTGAAAAATCGGGACAGGGCAATCATCCAACGGCCAGAAACGAGTAAGACATAAGATCTAACGGCCAAAATCATTGGTGGCTTGAGAGAGCTCGCTTTAGGCTCGGTTTTTCTGTCCTTAATATCAAGTGATAATTAGGTATAAGACAAATTGAACAACCATAGTTTTTTTACTCTGTATGATAGTTAATATGAGCCACAATTGACTACCATATGAATTGTTGCCTCCGTAGGCTTGAAGTGGCGGTCGTAAAACAATCAATTCGAAGGACCCAATGGCAGAGTCGAAATTGTTGACATTTTCGTTGTTAGAAACGGCTGTATCTGGTGTTCTTAATGAATTTGGACCATGAAGTGGAGTTAGATCACTCATTATCACATCAACAGGTATGCCTGCATCATAATTGTATGTACAATATCAGTTGTTGACACACAAACGCCGATGGGTGACACACAAATATCCGTTGTAGGACAACACATGACCTTCAGCGGTTGTTGTGTGTTGTTGTTGGGTGACAGCAGACTGCACACTTGGCCTCTCCACAATGTCTAAATCTATCAGAAATAACACTTAATTAACATGATTTTACTTGTCATTCACGACATGCATGATAAAGGACAGGTAAAATGGAGTAACCAGGTGACATGGCCCCGGGTGGCTTTGATGGAGTGTTGGTTCCATTTACAATAGCGGTGGTAGCCTTGTTACGATCCCTTGCCTCCTGTCGTTTTTTTAATATTGCATCCCTGTTTAGTGCATACCTCTCCCTTTCCCTCTGTCTCTTTCGCTCTTTTGGATCTGTTGATTGACCTGCGGGGCAATGACATATGCTGGATTTACAACATATAAGTAGGAAAGAGTAGGTGATATATGTATATTTACCTGAATTGGTATTGTTCGTCACGTCCTGAAAGGGAGTACATACTCCACTACGCTGAGAGGATGCCATATTGTCTTCTCAATGATTTTTTTTGTGAATTTCAACCCTTCGGCAACTCAATGTGACATGCTGATCATGATTGTACTTTAAGTATGACATTTCAGAGTACAAATTACAGAATGTCAGATTAAAAGATCAATTACATTTGTCTTTTGCCTCATCTTCCACCTTGCAAATTAATCTGATCTAACCTGTGCACTGGCAGGGGTGATGACACCGGAGGTAGGGCAGCACGCCAGTTGGAGGCCGTCCACCGGGTGGAGGACGTCGCGGACGCCTGGGGCGAGGGCAGCGTGGCGAAGATGCCGGGGCGAGGAGAGGTAGGGCAGCAAGTTGGGTGGAGGATGTCCAGCAGGTTGAGGACGTCGCGGAGACCAGGGCGAGGATGGCGGGGCGGCTGGCCGAGGCGAGGCGGGGCGGATGGCCGAGGTGAGGTTCGTGTACTAATGCTGGTGTTGATCGTGGAGTTTTGTGGGATGGTGGCTGCGTTGATTATGGAGGTATGTTAAATTCCCTAGAGGGGTCATCGTTGGGCTCTGTAGCATCCTGGACGGGAGAGTCTGCCGGCAGAACATTTCTTTTGAACCGTAGATCTGATTGTAGTTTGGTGGATGTAACATGGACAGTAGGGATGGCAACGGGGCCCCATACCCACCAAACCTGTGGGGATTTCATCTATTAGGGGGTGGGGATGGGCAACAAACATCCCCATGGGGATATTTACCAAACTAATTTGTCGTGGAATTGTCACGTCAGATGTCCTCGTGAAAGGACTTAGTTGTGGAGCCATCGCAACTAGGAAGCTTGAAGGGGTTAATCGGGACAAGGGACACAAGAGGCTTTATACTAGTTCGGCCCCTTACGGTGAAGGTAAGGCCTACGTCTAGTTGGGTTGGTATTGATGTTTTGATGACCAGGGAGCGAGATACGCTATGCCCGACTCTCGATGAGTTGTTTCTTGCCCTAAGCCGCCAGCAGGTCGTCCCTTATATACACGGGTTGACGCCCTGCGGCTTATAGAGTCCCGACCGGCTTATAAACAGTGTCCGACTCGGTGATTAGTTAAGTATACCTTATGATACAAGTCATATTACTATGGCGGTTTATTACAACGGGCCTTAAGTCGCCTGCGGGCCTTAAGCCCTCTATGAACCGCCATCTTCACCTTTGGTCTTGGGCTTCTCTCTGGTAAGTCTTCTTTGCGTAACCCGGCCCCTCCTGGGCAGCTTACACAAATAGTTATATCTCGAACATTAGGCCCCAGATTGATTTGAACATGTTCATGTCAATCTTAAAATACCTTATGGAACTGTCCTTCAGTATTTTGTCTTGCGCGAAAATTTTAACCCGCCGTGATGTCATCATCTAGATCCGGGTTAAATCATCATGACGTCATCTTCAATAAAACTTATTTTTACTCCATCATATCCTCCAACGGATCTTTGCCTTTACTGACCATCCCGAGAATCGAGGCGTCAGGGCCGCTGGATAATAAATTTTATCTCCTCGTTTCTCGTGCCGCCTCAGTTATCCTTCTCTTATAAATAGGCGCGACCCTGGTCTTCCCATTCTCCTCCTTCCAGTTGTCTTCTTCCTCTCGCTGCTTCTCTGTCGCTCGAGCTCTGCCGCCGCCGCCATCACAGATCTCATCTTCACCAACTCTGGCCGCTGCAACAACCTGGTTTGACCAGAGAAACGCGATGAGCCTCCGCTGCAACCCTGCATTCGTAAGTCTCCTCTTTCCTGCCTCTTAGATCCACATTAGGACCTTCGAGTTCGTCGGAGTTCATCACCATTAGAACCAAACCCTAGTTAGTTCTCTTCTTAGATGCCTCTTCTGATCTGAGAATGATAAAAATGGCCGCGGTAGTTGTTTTCGCACTTGTTTTGGATATAAAACAGATCCCTTTCTCTGCCTAAGAGCCTCATTCGAGCCTATGAACACGTCTGCATCAGCTTTTAGGTCTAGAAAATTTTCTTATCAGAACAGATCTTTGATCTCCAACAACAGTAGCAGATTATGAAACCTGTTTGTATCACCCAGAAAACTGCTTCTGTTGAATACGTTTAAACTCAACTGCCTATGTAGCCGGTTCGAATAGATAACACTGATCTGTTAACCTTATTTGCTTCTTACGACCTTAAGAGGTTTGAACTGCTTTGGATACCTATGGCGGCTTATACACTGTTGCACAGCTATCCTTATATCATTAGGCCCCTTATTAAGCTGCCACCTTGAATAATTAAGATATTTCTTCCGGGTTAAAATTGAACCGCCATCTTTTTATTTTGTCATAGGCCAATTGTTGTCATGGCTCCTAAGGCTGCCAAGGCCCCTGTGACCTGCAATTGGGTCCCGTCCATAGATACCAAGAGTAAACTGGCTGAGTTCGTGAAATCTGGCCACCTGCCAAAAAAGGAGGTCATGTCTTATCGTGCCCCTGACCCGTCTGAATAGAGGCCTCAACCCAAAGAAGGGGAGGTAATAATTTTTACGGATCATTTGAGCCGGGGATTTGCTCCTCCGGGTCAAAATTCTTCAGGGAGGTTTTGAATTTCTTTGACCTTAGACCTCAAGAGATCGGACCCAATTCCGTGTCAAATATTTGCAATTTCCAAGTCTTCTGTGAGGTGTACCTGGGAGAGGAGCCAAGTCTGCTATTGTTCAGGGAACTTTTCTACATGAACCGGCAAAATGAAAGTGCCAACGGGCCCAGTCTTGAGCTTGGCGGCATCTCGATCCAGCGACGGAGAGACTGCCTTTTTTCCTTATGTTGAGCTACCGAGTCACCCAAAATCTTGGAACCAAACGTGGTTCTACTGTCAGGACACTTCTCCGGCTGATGAGAAGCCTCTGCCCGGCTTTCGCGCCCTGCGCCTTGAGTCCAACCATCCGCTAGCAGACAAACTGCCGGCCGTTGAACGTCTGCCTCTCAATCCCACCATCAAGAAGATCAAAGCTCTCTTGGGAAACGGTTTAAACGGCATTGATCTGGTCCGAGTCTGGGTCACTTGGCGAATACTTCCCTTAAGCCGCCGTGTCGGTTTAATGTGTACTTCCACAGGCGAAAAGGATGACCCGTTACGCCACAGTCCTGACGACTTACCAGATGATGTGGTGGATGCTACGACCCAGTCGCTGTTGAAGGAGGGCACTGTGACGAGTAATACCTTCGGCTTACTTCCCTTTTGCAAGGAGAACCCGGCCCCTGCCATAAGTTATCAATCTTAATAAATACTCTTTGTTGTATTATACCTTTTTTGGTACTCATAATTCCTTATCCTTTTCCACAGGCCGATGATAACTTCTGGAAGGTCAAATATGACCATGAGGCTGCCAAACAAGCCAGGACGACCAAGAAAAACGGAAGGAAAGCCACCAAGACGGGAACCTCAAAGAAGAAGAAATCCAGTGCCTCCGACTTACTCAAATTGGAGGATAGTTCTTCGGATGATGAAGAGGTAATCTTTAAATTTTCTTAATTCCCTTGTCATTACCTGTCTGACATTCTATCCCTTCAAGAGGATACGGGGAACAGTCAAGCAGCCGATGAAGAGGTAACTATAATCTCCTCTGACTCAGAGCCTTTGCCCAAGCAAAAGATCCGAAGGGTGACCCGGAAAGTAAGATTTTCACATGCTCTTGATTATCAAGATCCTCAATTTCTTTTGAAGCAACAACAGCTTGTGAACCGGAGGCCGACCCGAAACAACAAGGATGCGGAACTCTCCTCTGGCTTACCTGACGTAACCAGGAAGCGTCGGACTGAGGTTATCTCCGATTTATGTTCTGTCTTACCGTTAGCGGGCTTAATTCGTCAACCTCTCAATTCGTCTGACTCCAATTATCAGGATACCTCTCCTTCTTCCGGCGAATCCATGCAATCAAATATGCCGGCTTTCAAAACTGCTCCCGGGTAATGTAACCTTATATACCTTTGAGCTTTACTTTACCCATGCTTGCATATTCATCTTTCTGCCTTTGTTAACAACATGCAAGTGAAACCCAGCAAGAGGGCAAAGAAGAATAAGCCGTCCCAAGACCCGATTGTAACTGAATCGGTGATTAACACGTCTGCTCCAAACAGCCCTACCCATCAGCCGCCGCCTGAACCGGCTTCTGATATTCCAGTGACAACCTTGATCCGCCCGCCGAAGATACTCTCAACAGTTCTGATAACCCGGAGACTCCTAGCCTGGTCAAGACAAATGACCCGGAAGTTGAGATTGTGAGGTCTCAGTTTGTTGAACCAGGGCGGCCTACCGTCCTTGCCAAATGTACTGCCAAGGAAGAACTTTCCGAACGCCGAAAAGCCAAGCAGGACATTACTGATTATACTCACTTAAGCATTGGTGATATAGTCTCGGGCTATCTGAATCAAGTGCATAATAGCCGTGACCTGGAAATTGACATGGTAAAACAAATACACCACAAATCTGAGGTATAACTTATACTATTTACCTGAATCTTACATACTGTACCAGCCCCCAAGTCTATTGCTTATGAATAAATATGATGTAGACTTAGAAATCTGCTCTACTTGTTAGTTTATCCGGTTCAATGAGGATATATCTAACCCGGTTATAACATGATAGTTTTAAATTTGCAATATACATTAGCCCCCAAGGGTCAAGTATCTTTACTTGTAAAGTGCTTGAGACTTAATATGTGTAACCCGGTATGGTAGGTTTAAAATTCTTCAGCATACATTAGCCCCCAAGTGCCAAGTACCTTTACTTATAAAGTGCTTAGGACTTGAATGTTACCTTACTATGATCCTTACCATAACCTGGTGTCAATTCAGGCCACCATAAGTCAATTTGAATCGGTGCTTGCTGTCCTGAAGAGTCGTCTGGAAACTCAAGAACTTGAGACTCAGAAGGCCAATCCCAAATTTGAATTCAGTGTCTCTGAAAATGAGAAGTTGAAGAAATATTTTGAGTCAGAGAAGAAAGCTTGGGCTGATGAGAAGGCTTCACTGGTGACTCGGGCCGAGACATCAGAACATCTCTTGCAGAAGCAACCACCGAGCTGTCGGACTTAAAACGACAGATATCTCAAATGGTCTCAGCCATCTTCGGTAAGTTATTGTGCAAAACCTCAAATATTGCAACCTTACAATGACTATTGTAATAATTACTTCCGGCTGACTGTTATGCTTGTGCACACACAGGCCCCAGGAGTACCAACCTGAAGCAAAACATGCTGATCAAGCTTAAAGCATTTTACACCTTAGTAGAACAGCTATACTCCGGGTCACAACGTGCCTTGGCCGTTGTAGCCTTATCAAGCACTCCTCCCCACCTTCTGCAAGACGTGTTGAAGAGCCTCGCTTATCTTCCTCAGCGGATCCAAGACTTAAGGCGGGCGTCCTCAAGAGCCGGGGCCGTGGCCGCATTGAGCCGGGCTAAAGCATGGCTCCCAGAACTAGACCCGGCCGACCTTGCCCTTGGATACCCAAGTCTGAAGGAGGACGGCACTGTATTTGACGACCATGATTTCACCGCCTGTGTCAAAGCCATACGTCATGTGGCAACCCTTATTGGAAACAACACTGACCTTAGCAAGTATGCGCCGGCTTATGACAGTGAGAACCGGAGAATTCCAAACACTCCATATGATCAAATCAGCCTGATCCCTCCAATTTGTAAGCATACTTTTGCCCCTGAAGTGGACCCAGCCGGTTCAATAGATGATGAAGCTGAGTTTGAAGCTTTGAGCGGCATTGACTGGGCCTCGTCAACTTTCCAGGACAAAACAGCCGATGGAGAAGCGGAGAAGGATAACCCGGAGTCTTCAAGCCCGCCGAAGGAATGAATCGCCAGGCGCTTTGCAAAAAAACAATGCTTCATTTATTTAGACTCGGGGAGTCTTGTAATAGGGTAGAAAAAACTTCCCAATGTTTGTCATGCCTTCGCGCATGTTCCTAGCTCTTAACACTTTCGTAAACCGCCACTGCTATATATTTCTGGCTTTTACTTCCTTGGCGTTTTAAATTTGCTTGCCTTATTCTGCGATCCTTTGACAATCTTTCCGGCTCATATGATGTTCACCCGACACTTAACAACCCGGGGTGATAAATATTAAACCGGAAGAATAAAAAAACATCTCATAACACCTTTAAGAAAGGTCTCAAGATAATCAAAGTAATTATACTTCTGATGGATAATAAACAACATTCACAGGCTTCTGATTCGAATACGATCAGTAAACCGTCCCAAAGGGGTTAAGCTAAGATTCGGATATGATCATATAGCCCCCAATGGCTTTGGCGATGCCGATATAGTGGGTATCGACAGCTATGTTCTCTTTGGTTCGAATATGACCTATGTTTGAACAGGAAGCCCCCAAGTGACCATAATAGTTGTTCAATGACGCTGATTCGAATACGATCCACGTCAGACCCAAAGGGGTTAAGCTATGATTCAAATATGATCAAGAAGCCCCCAAGTAGGTTTGGCAGTATGCCGATCAAGTGGGTATCGACAGCTATGTTCTCTTTGGTTCGGATACGACCTATGTTTGAACAGGAAGCCCCCAAGTGATCATGGCTAGATTCAAATATGATCATAAGCCGGACCAAAGGAAAAGCCGGATTCAGATATGGTCCGCTCCCTGTTGGTTGTTTCCACCATCTGACAAAAAGACATATAGAATTTTTAGGGTAAAGAAAAAGGTCAGAGGTCCTGCTTTATTACTTTATAATATATACATCGTCAAAATATATACATCTTGAGAGCGGGTGGCTTAAGTATAGTAAGGCCGAAGATGGGCTATGTTCCACGGCCGGCGGGTCTCTTCCTCCGACTTACGTGAGTCTTTGTGCTCTCGAATATCAATGAGGTAGTATGACCCATTGTTCAGATTCTTGCTGACCACAAAGGGTCCTTCCCAAGGAGGGGATAGCTTGTGCATATCAGACTGATCCTGGATGAGCCGGAGCACTAAGTCACCTTCCTGAAAGGTTCTGCTTCTGACCCGGCGGCTGTGATAGCGACGAAGGTCTTGCTGGTAAATCGCTGAGCGGGCTATTGCCAAGTCTCGCTCCTCATCCAACAAGTCAAGTGCCTCCTGACGAGCTTTTTCATTATCAGCCTCAACGTAAGCCGCCACACGGGGCGAATCGTGCCGGATATCACTTGGCAGAACTGCCTCTGCTCCATAAACCATGAAGGAAGGTGTATAACCCGTAGATCTGTTAGGCATAGTGTTGATGCTCCACATCACAGAGGGTAACTCCTCCACCCAACAACCCGGAGTCCGTTGTATGGGGACCAAGAGCCGTGGTCTGATACCCCTCAAGATCTCCTGATTAGCTCTTTCTGCTTGACCATTGGATTGAGGATGAGCAACAGCCGAAACGTCAAGCCGGATATGCTCTCGTCGACAGAACTCTTCCATGGCACCCTTGGAGAGATTAGTGCCATTATCAGTTATGATGCTATGTGGAAAACCAAAACGAAAGATCACCTTTTTGATGAACTGAACCGCTGTGGCTGCATCACACTGACTGACCGGCTCTGCCTCAATCCACTTTGTAAACTTATCCACTGCCACCAGGAGGTGTGTCTTTTTATCCTTAGACCTCTTGAAGGGTCCCACCATGTCAAGCCCCCAGACTGCAAACGGCCAAGTAATTGGAATCATCCGCAATTCTTGAGCCGACACATGAGCTCATCGTGAGAATTTTTGACATCCGTCACATTTGCTAACAAGATCCTCTGCATCAGCATGAGCCGTTAGCCAATAAAAACCATGTCGGAAAGCCTTGGCCACCAGAGATTTTGAGCCGGCATGATGACCACAATCTCCTTCATGGATCTCTCGAAGTATCTCTTGACCCTCCGCAGGTGACACAAAACGCTGGAATGCTCCTGTGACACTGAGGTGATGTAACTCGCCATTAACAATTGTCATGGATTTGGACCGCCTGACAATTTGTCTCGCCAAGGTCTCATCCTCAGGCAACTCTCCCCGGGTCATATAAGCCAAGTATGGCAATGTCCAATCTGGGATGACGTGAAGTGCGGCCACCAACTGTGCCTCCGGGTCTGGCACTGCAAGCTCTTCCTCTGTAGGTACCTTGATAGAAGGATTATGCAAAACGTCAAGAAAGGTGTTAGGCGGCACCGGCTTACACTGAGATCCCAACCGGCTTAACGGATCAGCCGCCTCATTCTTCCTTCTATCAATGTGCTCCACTTGATACCCTTTGAAGTACCTAGCTACAGCATCTACTTCACGACGATAAGCCGCCATAAGGGGATCCTTAGAATCCCACGTGCCTGAGACCTATTGAGCCACGAGATCTGAGTCGCCCAAGCACCTTACCCGGCTCAAATTCATCTCCTTGGCCATCCGGAGACCATGGAGCAAGGCCTCGTATTCAACTGCATTGTTAGTATAGGGAAACATGAGCCGGAGCACATAACGAAATTTGTCACCTCGAGGGGAAGTTAAAACAACTCCAGCCCCTGAGCCTTCTAACTGCCTGGACCCGTCAAAGTGAATAGTCCAATACGTATTATTCGGCTTCTCCTCAGGTGCCTGCAACTCTGTCCAATCATTGATAAAGTCGACCAAGGCTTGAGATTTGATAGCCGTACGGGGCATATACTTCAAACCATAGGGCCCAAGCTCAATAGCCCACTTAGCGATTCGTCCTGTGGCCTCCCTGTTCTGAATGATGTCTCCCAGAGGGGCTGAACTTACCGCCGTTATAGGATGACTTTGGAAGTACTGCTTCAGCTTCCGGTTTGCCATGAGCACACCATAAACAAGTTTCTGCCAATGTGGATATCTTTGTTTAGACTCAATGAGCACCTCGCTGATGTAGTAAACCGGCCGTTGAACCAGGTGCTCTCTGCCTGCCTCCTTACGTTCCACCACAATGGCAACACTGACGACCTGCGAGTTAGCAGCCACATATAACAACAGCGGCTCTCTATCAATGGGAGCCGCAAGAACCGGTGGCTCAGACAACTGTCTCTTTAAATCTTCAAAGGCAGTGTTAGCAGCATCACTCCAGACGAAAGTGTCTGTTTTCTTCATCATCTGATATAGCGGTAAGGCCTTCTCCCCTAACCGGCTTATGAACCGGCTTAAAGCGGCACACGACCCGCCAGGCGCTGAACATCATTGATACACGCCGGCTTAGCCAGAGAGGTAATCGACGTAATCTTCTTCGAATTAGCTTCAATGCCTCTGTTTGACACCAGAAAACTCAAGAGCTTGCCCGCAGGTACACCAAATGCACACTTGGCCGGGTTAAGCATCATCTTGTAAACCCGGAGATTGTCAAAGGTCTCTCTCAAGTCAGATATTAAGGTTTCGTTTTCTCTGGACTTCACCATGATGTCATCCACATAAGCATGAACATTACGCCCAATTTGATCGTGCAAACAGTTCTGTACACATTGCTGATAAGTCGCCTGGGCACTCTGGAGTCCAAACGGCATAGATACATAACGGAAGGCCCCAAACGAAGTGATGAAAGTTGTCTTCTCCTGGTCCTTAACTGCCATCTTGATCTGATGATAACCAGAGTAAGCATCCAAGAAGCTCAAACATTCACAACCCGTTGTAGCATCAATGATTTGATCAATTCGGGGGAGAGCAAAGGGATCAGCCGGACAAGCCTTGTTTAAGTCTGTGTAATCCACACACATCCGCAAGGTACCGTTCTTCTTAAGCACTAACACCGGGTTAACCAACCACTCCGGGTGAAAAACTTCAACAATAAACCCGGCCGCTAAGAGCTGGGCGACCTCTTCCCCAATAGCTTTTCGTCTCTCTTTGTTGAACCGTCGGAGAAACTGCCTGACCGGCTTATACTTTGGATCAATATTGAGAGTGTGCTCGGCGAGTTCCCTCGGTACACCTGGCATGTCAGAAGGTTTCCATGCAAAGATGTCCCGGTTCTCACGGATGAACTCGATGAGCGTGCTTTCCTATTTAGGGTCCAAATTGGCACTGATACTGAATTGCTTAGAGGCGTCTCCTGGGGTAAAGTCAACAAGCTTTGTCTCAGCGGCCGATTTAAACTTCAACGCCGGTTCATGCTCAGTAGTTGGTTTCTTGAGGGAGGTCATATCCGCCTGGTCAACATTGTCTTGATAGAATTTGAGCTCCTCCGCGGCACAGGCAGTCTCAGCGTAACCCGCGTCGCCCTCTTCACATTCCAAGGCCACCTTTCGACTCCCATGCACAGTGATGGTGCCCTTGTAACCCGGCATCTTGAGCTGTAAGTAAACATAACACGGCCGTGCCATGAATTTAGCATAAGTCGGCCGCCCAAACAGAGCATGATATGGACTCCTGATTTTGACCACTTCAAACGTCAACTTCTCAGCCCTAGAGTCATACTCATCTCCAAAGGCCACCTCCAATTCAATCTTGCCAACTGGGTAAGCCGACTTGCCTGGAACCACCCCGTGGAAAACAGTGTTGGATGTTCTCAGATTGTTCACAGTCAACCCCATGTGCTGAAAAGTCTCGTAGTAGAGGATATTGATGCTGCTACCTCCATCCATGAGTACCTTAGTGAATTTATATCCACTAACCTGGGGTGCTACCACCAAGGCTAACTGACCCGGATTATCGACTCGTGGAGGGTGATCCTCTCTGCTCCATATAATGGGTTGCTCTGACCATCTCAAATAACGAGGAATTGCCGGCTCAATCGAATTTACGACCCTCTTATGAACCTTCTGGTCACGTTTGGATAAGCTAGTGGTAAACACATGGTACTGCCCACCGCTCAACTGTTTCGGATGGCTTTGATAACCCGACTGCTGCTGCTGTTGTCCTCCCTGACCAGATTGCTGCTCATTACATCCACCCGGCTGTCCCTGAAAACCAGAGTTTGAACCGCCGCCCGGGCCATGAAAGCCGCCAGCCCCTGAACCGCCGCCGGATCCATGACTGCCATCAAAAGTATTGGAATTTTTAAACGCCTTCATGATCGCGCAATCTTTCCACAGGTGTGTAGCGGGGTGCTCCCGGGTGCCGTGTTTCGGGCAGGGCTCATTGAGTAGCTGCTCAAGAGATGGGCCTGGCCCGCCGGATCAAGGCCACTTACCCTTACGTCTCTGATTGTTATCCTGTGTATTAGCATTGGCTACAAGCTCCGGGTTGCCGTCCGCCTTACGCTTATTGCCGCTTTGATTCACCGGGTTGTGCTGTTGACCCTTTCCATTGCCGTTCCTTTTTCCCTTCCCTATCTTCTCATCGTCAGACGCGGGATCCTTGGTACTATCAGAATCGGCATATTTGACTAAAGCCGCCATTAGCGTACCCATATCCTTGGAGTCACTCTTAAGGCGCCCCAGTTTCTGCCTCAGTGGCTCAAAGCTGCAATTTTTCTCCAACATGAGGACTGCAGAGCCGGCATCCATCTTATCAGATGAATGAATTATCTCCTTGACCCGGCGTACCCAATGGGTGGTGGATTCACCCTCCCCCAGCTTACAATTCGTCAAGTCCATGATTGACATAGATTGCTTACAGGTGTCCTTGAAGTTCTGGATGAAACGGGCTTTTAACTCCTCCCACGAACCAATGGAATTGGGTAGTAAACTTTTTAACCCAGACCGGGCCGTTCCATCTAACATCATGGTGAAATATTTAGCCATTGCCGCGTCACTAACTTCCAACAGCTCCATGGCCATCTCATACCTGTCAATCCATGCTCCAGGCTGTAAGTCGGCCGTGTAATTCGGCACCTTTCGAGGTCCCTTGAAGTCCTTGGGCAGGTGCACGTTACGCAAAGCCGGTATCAGACAAGGAACACCACCGGTTCTGGTGGCTACTCCCATCTCAATAGAAGTCGTTGGATACTCTGGAATATTCTGATGAGCCGCCTGTTGAGCCGCCAGCCGAGCCGCCCGCTCGTTCTCCTGACGTACTCGATCCTGCACCGGGTTATAGCCACCATGTTGGTCACGGCGTTGGGTGTTGCTTGACAAAGCTTCAGACTCCATGTGTCTTCTGTAACTCGGGCTCCGGTTCTGACGAGGCGGTGCTAACCAAGGCGGAGGAGTTGAATGAATCCTATCCCGGCTATAAGAATAGGTCTCTTGCTGAGCCAGGGCCGTCTGGACAAGTTCCCTGATCCTCCGGGTCTCCACCGCTGTTGGATCATCACCATCCACTGGGAGAGCCGCCAGACACGCTGATGCTGCGATTAAGTTCTCCATGGGGTTGGAAAAGTGACCCGGTGGTATCGACACATAACGTGGCGGCGCCATGTTTCCATGAGGAGGTACCATCTCCCGAGGCTGAGTCGGTCCCCCTGTTCCGGCTGTCATAAACTGATTTGCATCTGGCGGATTACTTGGGCCGGCTCCAGGTGTGGCAAACAGAACCCGAGGGTCATAATTCGGAGGCAAACGGGACTGAGTTTTCTGGTGCCTTCTCCTCATTACCTCATTGGACGCGTTTAAGCTCATCGTGAGCTGGTAAGCTTCTGACTGCAATCGTTGTGCCCGGGCATCGAGAGCCGCCCGCTCCATAGCTAATCTAGTATCCTCAGCTGCCAAGGCCTCCTTGGCCTGAGCTAACTCCTCACGTACCCGTGCCACCTCCCCATCATGCTCATCTTTGTTCGCAGGGATAACCGTGGCGGTTAACAGGGCCGTAAGCTTATCCATGAGTCTATCAGCACTTGAGCCGGCGGGCACACAGGGCCTCCTGCCCCGGGCGCTCTATCCCAGATGTAATTGCAGCAACGGCTGTAGAGTTTTGGTCGGGCTGAGTCCCAGCCATGAAGACTCCTGCCCAATTCGGCGACTCACAAGGGTCCGGAACACTGAAGCCATCGGAGCAGCCCCCGAGCATGCCATCTTGTACTTGATACAGCGAATCTGTTGAACCGGCGGACGAATCGCCATCAGAGAGGACGGCCGTCTCACCACCATCTTCAGGTCCTTTAGAAAGCTCTTCTCCGTGGACGCAGCCCACAAAGACACGCTTCATGCCGGGTTGAGCTCGGACGGGTTTCGCACGCTAAGCCGTCTCGACGAGGTCGGTGCAGTTGTGCGGCTCAGGTCCCAGCTCACCAATCCGGCCGATGAAAACGTGGATCCCTCCGAAGGGGCCCCGGTACACGTACTCAATTGAGCCGGCGTCAGGGCCCCAGCCTTCGTCGTCGATGTAGATCTTGCCGCGACGACTCTTGGTCATCCGGCCCACTACGTATCCCTTGAGCCCTTTGAAGTTGCCCTTCAAGAACTCAAATCCACCGTGCGCTGGCCCCACGGTGGGCGTCAACTGTCGTGGAATTGTCACGTCAGATGTCCTCGTGAAAGGACTTAGTTGTGGAGCCATCGCAACTAGGAAGCTTGAAGGGATTAATCGGGACAAGGGACACGAGAGGCTTTATACTAGTTCGGCCCCTTACGGTGAAGGTAAGGCCTATGTCTAGTTGGGTTGGTATTGATGTTTCGATGACCAGAGAGCGAGATATTCTATGCCCGGCTCTCGATGAGTTGTTTCTTGCCCTAAGCCGCCAGCAGGTCGTCCCCTTATATACACGGGTTGACGCCCTGCGGCTTACAGAGTCCTGGCCGGCTTATAAACAGTGTCCGGCTCGGTGACTAGTTAAGTCTACATTATGATACAAGTCATATTACTATGGCGGTTTATTACAACGTGCCTTAAGTCGCCTGCGGGCCTTAAGCCCTCTATGAAACGCCATCTTCAGCTTTGGTCTTGGGCTTCTCTCTGGTAAGTCTTTTTTGCGTAACCCGGCCCCTCCTGGGCGGCTTACACAAATAGTTATATCTCCAACATAATTTATTCCCCATAGGGTACGACGGGGATGGGGATGATATCCTATTCCCCAGACCCAATACCCATTGGGGACCCAGTTAGTAACCGTGACGCTGCGGTCAACGTTAAAATATTCACAAACAAACTTGCGAAAACAAAAAAAGCTCTCGAAAAAACCTTAAACCTATCTCACATCCTCACCCCAGCTGCCACCATGACCAAGAAGTCAATACGACAACACCATGTATGTATGCTGATCATAGGGTGTCTTTTGAAATATTATGTATATGAGTATTTGTTTATGGGGATGGGGACCCTAATTGGGCCCAGTTCCCCAGTGGGGCATGGGTATGGGGAAATTTCATCCCCAGTCATGTAAACGGGGATGGGGATGGGATGATAGGGAATAGATGGGGATAGGGATGTTGTAGGTATCCCCATTGGGGATTGTCCCCATTGCCATCCCTAGTGGACAGTTGGATGTAACTAAGTGGGTTTAATCGGACGTGAGGGTTATCCCGTGTGCACTTTCCGGTGTGGACGTAGGAAAAGTAATGTTTGGTCTTTTAATAGTAATATAGATATAGATAGATATAGAAAACAGAAGCAACGCTAGGGCATCAAAGAAAGCCATCGTCTCGAGGATCTTCGATTGTGCTTGGTCTAGGAATACAACCGCTGAGGCCTAAGGCTCCCTGAAAAAGAACCATTTCATTCCGGCACACCACAACCGACGATGACTACTACATGGATCTTTTGAAGGTTCAGGCAGATCAGAAGCAACGCTAGGGCATCACTAAAAGCCATCGCCTCGAGGATCTTCGATTGTGCTTGGTCTAGGAATACAACCGCTGAAGCTCCCTAAAAAAGAACCATTTCATTCCTGCACATCACAACCGGTGATCCTTTAGAGCATCTCTAGCAGATCCATATAACCTCGTCGGGACGCATTTTTTCGGCGGGCTTACGGGATGACCTAAAATTTCGGCCCGAGTAGGTCCGGCAAAAAGGGCCCGGCCCATAAAATATTTGCGGGAGGCCCATAAACCGTCCGTGATTCCGGTATAATGTCGGCTCCGGGTCGAATTAGGGTTCGCGTCCGGCTTTTCCCCCATTCCCCTCCGCCGTGTTTTCTCTCCTCCAGCGAGAAATCCCGTGAACTTCAGCCTAGACTTCCGGCGCGTTTGCCCACCCAAACTTGCCGGAGATGTCGTCGGCGGGTGCTGGTCGGGGTGGCCGAGGGGGGGGGGGAGGCTCGGCGGGAACAACAGGCTCGGCGGCAACCCTCCTCGCAAGCGCCGCCACGACACGGAGGTCGGGAGCTCCTCCATACGTCAGCCAGTGGATGAACGACGGACGGAGCAGGCACGCACCCGCGGCATCCGCTCCCGCAGCACCGACGCTCGGGCATGGACAAACTTACATCGCCTCGACCGCATCTTCTCCCCTGCGCTCAAGCGTCGGCGGGAGGCGGAGAAGGCGTGGTTCGAGGCCAAGAAGGCAGCGGCCGCGGAAGATGAAGCTGCGGCCGCGTGCGTCCCGATGCTCTTCGAGACGTACTAGCTCGCACAAGTCCTCTCCAGCACCCTCATGTACCACCACCTGAACGGCAACCCGCCCCGCGAGGACGCCAATCGACGACGACGATGAGGAGTAGACTAGTATGCACCCCGTAGTATGAACTTCCGTATGCTATGTTTAATTTCTGTTTTTATATATATAAACTTTGGTATGTATTATGAACTCCGGTATGCTATGTTTATGTATGACAAACTCCGGCAATCTAGTTTTAAGCGCGCAATGAAGTTTAAATACGCGGGCTCGATATGAAGGATCTGTTGTGTCCGGCATCCTGCAAAAACGTTTTCGGGATACCGTAAATGATTTTTGCGGGACGGACAATTGCGGGATCTGCTAGAGATTGTAGCATTGACCATCAGCTTTGGCTGCCTCCTATTTACGAGGCCCGGGTCCAAGATATTTTTTTTTCCTGAATACGCACGAGTGTGCGATCAGGAATTCCCTAACGGACACTCATTGCCTCAAGATATTGCCTTTTCACAACTAGCGATCGAAGTGGGCCAGCCCATGTTAGCTGTTTAGCGTGTACACGGATCCTGGTTTTGAGAAGGTTCACACTCCAAAAAAAATTCTGGTTTTAGGAACCTTCTGGAAGGTTCCTGAACTACTATTTCTGGTTTTTGTTTTGGATTTTATTTTTTATTTTGTTCGTTTATTTTTTATTTATTTTTTCACTTTTTTGTTTCTTTTTTCATTTTTCATTTTTCAATAATAAATTCAAAAAATGCTCTAGTAACAAAAAATGTACAGGAATTCAAAATTTGTTCCTATCTTTAAACTTTGTTCACAAGTTCAACAAATGTTCAAGAATTCCAAAATATGTTTCTTTAAATAAAATTGTTCACAAGTTGAAATAACTATTCATTTTTGAGAAATTGTTCAGGAATGTCCATGGTTTCAAATTTTGGTGAGAAATTCAAAAAAGGTAAGAATTTCAGAAAATGTCCATGATTCCAAATTTTTGTTTGTAATTTCATGAAGTGTTCCATTTTTCATGATCTCAAATTTTGGTCAGTAATTCAAAAAACGTGTTCCAGAAAATGTTCAAAATTTTAAAAAGTTCATGATTTCCAATTTTTGTTTGGAATTCATGAAATATTCCATTTTAAAGTTCTTGTTCACAAATTTAAAAAATGTCATGGTTTCAATTTTTTGTTCGGAATATCATGAAATTTTCCACTTTACAAATACTTTTTAAAAAATGCAAAAAAATGTTCGTGCTTTCAACATTTGTTCAGAATTTCATAATTTGTCATAAAATTCATAAAATGGATTATATTTTTCAAAAAACAAATTATTTTTGTTCAATTTTTCCGTGTTTTCAACTTTTTTGTTCACATATTCAAAAAATGTTCCTGTCTCTAGTTTTTCTTCTTCAGGAATTCAAGAAAAGTTGGTACATTTTCAAAATATACATTAAAAAAAACATTCGCCCTAGTAACTAATTCAAGTTCGCTACAATAGCTACTTTCGATTCGTTGCACTAGACCATTTCGGTTCTATATCTACGGTTAGTTCTTTTAAGTTATGCACTGTTCTACTAACAATAGTACTCAGTGATCTAAATGCTCTTATATTAGTTTACGAAGGGAGTACTAGTTAACCTGAGTGGCTTGGAGGGCATGATAGAAAGCAGTTGGTCACTGGTTCAAATCCTGATGGCCCAGCCCAGTCAAGCTCCCTCCTATGTGTGACGCCGCCAATTTGACCCAAAGGGCGTCAAATTGGGGCTCCCTGTGTATCATATATTAAAGGAGAGGAGGGAAGAGAAGCCCCAACCACAGTTCATTATTGTGACGCCCGGATAATTAAGCTACAGTAACACTCTACTATTGATGCCACGTCACCTCAATTACTGTTGTTAATCTCGCGTTAGTTCAAAACTGATTCAAATTCAAATTCAAGATCAAGCAAACAGTAAAAGTTTTTAAATATTAAAATTAAAATGTTCGGAGTGAGCCAAATAAACCCTAAGTATTAATGGTGGAGAAACCAACAATTTTTTAAAAGTATTTGAATGCGCAAAAATAAATAAAACAATGACTGAAACAATAACTTAAATGATTTTTAATTAATAAAGAACTAGCTGAGTGACCGGCGCATTTGCGCGGCTAGATTTGCTATGAAGATATGAATTTTGGTTCCATAGTAAATATTTAAATACTATATTTTTAATAATCAGTATTGATATTTGATTTGCTATTATAATCGGTCCTAATGTTTTGACAATCTCACTTGTGTTCACGTCCGATTGTGGGCACATGTAGGTACTTTTCTGTTTAGTGTTTATCAAAAGAAGCATGAGTCTTAAACATATTAGAAATGATCCTTAAATTCCAGCAAAAAAGGTGAAAAATGATCCTATCTAAGATTTATTTCATTTCTATTATTTCCTGTGCAATTTACCATTTTCCACAATATGTCCTTAGACATGACCAATCGTAATCATACTTCCATCAGCTTCAATCCTTGCATTCCTTTGATTGATAACTTACGCGTTGCACTTTCACACACGTATGCTTTCAGTGGCGAAGTGTGTCATGGTTTGTGCCTCCACTGCTCTAGATGTTGTGTGAGTCTAAGATAGGACGTGAATATATCTATGTGGGTAAATGGTGGTAAGAGTATTGCGTATTAAAAAAGAAATCCCTAGCACCAAAAAGGAAAGAACAATGTCACCCTATTCTCTGCCTCACCCAGTTGCATCACTATGTCATTTCCACATCCGTCGATCTTTGATTTCATTGCCGGCCAACAAAAATGGAAGGACACAACACCTTCAAATTCTCATTTTTATGTGAAATCCGATTAACTTTTCTTATGCTGGCACCCAACTGTAGTCGGTACCTATTCATGTTGGATAGTAGGTGCTCCTTAGGTAACTCGGCAGGCGGTGCGAAGCAGGTGCTTTCTCCAGTGAGCATTGATTGAGGAGTAAGCATGCGTACATATGATTGTCTTAACCCTTTCTCTTAAGTCTTACGCCATCCTTCTATCTTCACTATCTCACAAAATCTAACATATATGTCCTCTCCACCCAGCATAACAAAAAATTATAACTGTGAATAATTGACGATGCGTAATTTTCATGCATGTCACAACCACACTTTAGAGAAATGATTGAAGAGATAAAAATATCCATATTTCAGGGATGATAGAAGAGATGGAAGAAAGATGGGGAGAAGACATATGAGGTTTTGGGAATTAGGTGTGGCAGATGTGAGAGTTGGAATTGTGGCTTCTAGACCTCTTGAAAATGAGAGAGATATAGGAAATTGAATAAAATTGAAGTAACTCTATTAAATTATTTCAGAAGTACAAAAATGCAGTAAATTATACTTTCTCTAGAAAGGTACTACTATATGGTAGTTTTGTGTAGCTTTCTAAATTCGAACACATCCAATGTCTTCACCTATGTGACTTGTATTATCGACAAAGTACATAAATTACTTGAAATATATTAGAGGAACCATATATATCTTTCCTAAAATCCAAAAGGAGGATATATTATGGCTATATGGAAACCACAATCCCTTGTAAATCATGCAAAATAGCTTATTATCGAAATGATTCGATCTGTTTCAAGTACTCAACATGTATATTGTTTGCATCGATCTCTTTCATAAAATTACTTGAAGGTTAGTTAGTCTACCATAGCTTTAGTTTATGGAAAAATAATAACATGGCTACACATGCTGTGTTTAATTATTTGTATCCTGATCGATCAAGGCATACATAAGTAATTAAAAGGATGCTTATTTTGACTAAGGGGAGCCAATTAGTTAGGTCTGTTGTAGACCTAAATTAAATCAGTCTAAGTGAAGGACAATATCAAGAATTGGAATTGATATTCCTATACTATATTTTTCCCGCAGCTAGACTTTATAGATAAATTTATATTTAGAGTATAGGGTTTGTATTTCTTTATACTGTATAGTGTCCTGACTTGCCATGTAATAACCTGGATTTTTCAAGGATAATTTTCATTTACATGTGGATTTACAATTGTGTGGAACATGCATATAATGTAGCTTGAACACTCTGTAATTCTTTTTCATAATCAGCGAGGATTACCATAACGATATTCGGGTAGCAATTCTTTTAGGTTAATGTATTGTAGAATCTGTGTCATGCCCGTCTACTTCTAGAGAAATTTACTCCACCTTCTCTTCTCTTAATACTCTGTCCAAATCATCAGCTTAGCCTCCAACATTGCTGCGTACTGATGAATTGCTGCCATGCCTTGGATCTCCGCGACGTGTGGCGACGGCCTTTGTGTGTGCCGATGGAGTTACAATTTTTTTTATTTGTTTGCATACAGCCGTGTTGTATGGGTGTGCCCTTCTCAGATTGGGCGTACGTATTCCTGCCGGGAATTAAGTCAAATCGGAAATCAATCAGCCAAGCTGTTCTGTTTTTTTCTTCCTTTTGCAGGGAGCCGTATTGTACTCCATTTTGGTCTCTTTTTTTTGGATGGGTCCTTGGGTTTGGTCTACAAGTACGTGTGTTATTGTTTCTTGCACGTGGATGCAAACATCTATCTATTTTGTAAAGTATATGAAAAAAAAACTTCTATGCTGGTAAATCTCCGTTGTATATTTTTCTTAACTTTAGAGTGATAAATCTTCACTGTTCGTTTTCTATCATTTTAATAATACAATATATGGGGCCATTTTGATTTGTTTTTTAATTATATATCTTTTTATATTAGGTTTATACATAAGTTCTTGCATTTTTTGTGCACTAAAATTTCATGGTGTGTAGTTTATTATTATTGTGTATTGAACACATCTGTATGTGTACCCGAAAAGAAAAAGGAAACACTTATGTCCATGTTTTTTGTGATCTTATTAAATTTTCAAATATCTACATCTATTCTTTTCTTTTAAATATCTCCATCTCTTATTTTCAATTGCGTACCCACATTTTTTTTCTTAGCTCTCCTTCCACTACATGGTCCTAAGCCATGACAGAAATACGAAATTATAAGCCAAAATAGACCCCATGCACGTAGCTAATGAGAAAAAAAAGTTGTTGTTTGTTGCCTTTTTGAATGTCAGCATGGCATCATCATGCGTAATTACCGTGCATGGATTGGATTTGCTGATGCGTACAAATTAGGAAATCCTAGATAAAAAAAGGGCAGCGATTATTTTGTTTGGACTCTGACTCATCTTCTTTTTTTCTTAAGAAAATCTGACTCTAATGGATTGGATTTGCTGAAGTATGTTTGCCTGCGTGGTCATGCATGACTTTTATCCTGGTCAATCACATCCGAATCAACATGTCTTTCCTATTTAATTTCTTTTACACCTTTCCTGTTGTAATCCTTGTCTCGGTAGAGATCAATCACTGCCTTTCCGTTCGCGTATATTATGCATATATGTGTCCAACGTGACAACATAAAAGTCCAATATGGCTGTTTACGTGTTACGTAAGAAACTTTAAATCTCAGCCATTATTTTCCAAATCGAACGGAGTAAGTAAAATTAGCATATGTGGACGAACGTGATGGCTTGTTTGACTCTTGTTTTAAGTATATAATAGATAGATACAAGGTACTTTCCTTTTGTCCCAAACTTTTTGTGAGGGCAACTCCCTCTCCTAGGCGACTCCCTCTCCTAGGCGACTCCGCCGGCGGCCACTCCGGCCCCGGCGGCCACATCCACTGCCCCTGTCACTGGCCACTCCGGCGGTGACAGCCACCCACCCCTCATGGAGAGTCTTCTCCATTGGGATTTCTCCCCTGGTCTGGCGATTGAATCTCAGGTACGTGACAAGTTCCAATCTACGGTGCACTTCTGACCGGCCAACCCCATATCTGCCAAGGAATTCTTTCTCGTGGTTTCTTTCTCCTCGGCATCCTTCCCTCTTACAGAAGAATCTGTGGCCCTTGCCCTGCAATCTTGTATTGGAGGAATCAGTTCGGGGTTTAGGGTTTTGAGGTTAAGTGATCGTCGCTTTCGGTTCTCTGTGGCATCAAATCGAGTTGGTCATTTCATCTATGGTCTTAAGGACCGCATCTGGCCTGACTTTATTTGTCACTTCCACCTCTACCGTGGTGATCTTACTATTGGGAATTATTCGGACATGAGCTGGCATGTAGACAATCATCTTCCTGAGGTAAGGCCGATCGCTATTCGATCTAATTGGCTTCGAGAGCAGCAACTAATGGTCAACTCTCAATCCACGAAGTTGCCGGCGGCGAGTGTGTCTACCTCACTGGCCGGGGCGAGTATCCCGTTTGGCAAGTTCAACTTCCCGATTTTTTCGGGTCATGACACGCTTATTCGATTGGGGGAGTTTGTTCTCAATCCGAAGGATTTCCTGCATAGTGCTCGCACTTCTTTTCATGGCCCCCAATTCAAGGAATCATATTGGCAGTCTCTCCCGGATGAAAAGTTATTTCATATTATGGATGGTTGGCAAGCTGGGTATTCGGATAATGAGGTTAAAGCCATGGTGCAAATCAAAGATGTGCCTACTCAGGACTATATTGATGCCAGGCTGCTGAAATGTTTGAAATGCTTTTGACATGGTCATTTGGTTGGAGATTGCCCAGGTAATTTTTGTCAAAGATGCATCAATCTGATACATGAGTGCACCTGCCATGTGACACGTTCGATGGAGGCTGCATGCATGTTGGGCCGTATCACTGCGTGCACTGCATGCTGTAGAAATGACCACCAAGTTAACCAATGTCCCGGCCTTATTCGATGTGATTCGTGTGGCCCTCTGGGTCATAAAGCCCATGGGCAGCAGCACCAGCAACATTGGCCCAAGTTCAAGTGGCAGCCCCTACCCGCCTCGGGTAGTTCTGGAATTAATGATTTGGATGGGAGTTTTCCGACTTGTGCCCAAAAACAAAAGCATGGAAATCGTAACGCTCTAGAATATAATCGGCGTTTAGTTTGGCAAATGAAACAGAAGATCCCACCATGTGTTGACGTGGCAACTTCTCATTGCATGTCGATACGCCTCCCCCCTGCTTTAGCTGTCAACTCCACCGCCCGGGGGACCCAATCCCGTCCAGTCTCCTATGCTTCCAAAACCACCTCTGCCTCTTCCAAACTAGCTCCGCCATCGCCATCCAAGAACTCTATTGCGCCGACGACCAACTCCGGTAACAAGATGGCGAACTTTCCGATCAGGCCATTCGCGTTCGCTCCGCTTGGTGCCAACATTGAGAGGGGGCCAGACCATTGGCTACAGAGGTGTGTCATGGTGGTGGATGACCCGCCATTAAACCATGACATATGCGCTATCATCTTGATTCAGCCTCCTCCTCCCGATCATCAGAAGAGATTTTGGTTGGAAGAGATTTGCTGCATCATTAGGGAGGATTTGGAGTATCAGATTTCAGATGAGTTTATTTATCCGTTTGGCATTGGTTGCGTTGCTCTTGATGATATGCAAAGAAGAGATGAGGCCATTAGAGAAGGTCCTCATGCTATAGATGATGACTCTTATTTCACCCTCACTCCCCATGATGAAGGCATCAATATGAGGATGCCCGCTTTTCAGTATGAAGTTTGGATCATGATGTTAGCTTTTCCGGTGGATTACATGGCAGAGCACTATGTGCATAAGGCTGTATCTAATTTTGGGAAGTTAATAGTTTGGCCGAGGCACAATGAGAACAAAGCCAGGGTCTTAGTTAAGTGCCACATTAAGGATATAGCGCAGGTTCCACATAGTCTGGTAGTATCTAGAGTTGGCATGCTCCCAGGTTTGGGCCGTTCCTGGTCAGTACCAGTTTATGTTATGAATGGCAGAGATACCGTGCCTGGGTTGGTTGACAATGAGGATATTCCACCCCTCCTCAATGCATCCCCCACCCTTATCAACTCCCTTATGGATGCACAGCAGGCGGCCAATGAGCAGATGTGGAATGCTGCTGGACACGTGCAAGAAGAAGCTCAGGAAAATGGTTGGGCTGCTTGGCCGGTAGTCCCACCTCCTTACACTGGGTTCAGTTTCAGGACGTCCTTTGAGTATGATGGTCCCTCCCTCATGGATGGAGTGCACCAAGAGCGTAACATTGTGGACAATCTTTCAGATGTTTGGTCGAAATTTTCTCAGGTGGAAGAATTGGCCGACAATTTCATCAATGGGGTCCCTTCGGCACAGTTTGCGTTTGTTCGGGCTGGGGGTGAATCTGTCTCCTTCCTGATAACTGCAGACGTTGAACTGCTGCGATGGATTGGAGGCATGCTCAAAAGGATCTATACAAAGACGCTACCTCCTGCTGTCCACCCTGAAGGAGCTTATTTGCCACTCAACCCTTTTACTTTCCTGCAACAGCAGCTACATGGGATTGCCAGTGCTCTGATGGACTCTATTTCTCCTGAAGTTGATGTGCTTGGCCGCATTTTCAGTTCTTCTTTTGAGGGTATCATCATTGATGAATGCTGCAGTGACATTGTGCAAGTTTCTGTTTCTGTTACATCTTCTGCTGATGAGCAGAACATGCAGAGATCTTGTTCTGTTGTTGATCACATTAGCTCTTTGTTGTCTAATGAGCCTGCACATGTGGACACCGCTCTGTTGCGCCGGAGTGCGCGCTCTAACAAGTACGACGGGTTTAAAGTGCCACCGATGTCTGTCAGGAAACTGGTGCATTCCAAAGTGAAGCCACGCAAAGTTCCTCAAGTGCAATGCTCTTCTTCTGCTACTGTGCCATGTGCTTCAGACAAGAATGACAAGGTACATAGTGAGATCCCCCCTCCCACACCTATTGCTACCATACAATCTATTGGTACTAATATGTGTGGCTTGCGCCCAAATCAGTTAAGCAAGTAGAAACTGCTCGCGTCCTTGGCGGCGCAGGAGCGTGACGATCTCAAGGCTAATGCATAAGGCATGGAAGGTGTTGTGCTGGAACATGCGGGGGATTAACTCCGACCAGAAACTTTTGGCGTTGCGCAATGCAATTGATAGTAGTGGTTGTTCTGTTATCTGTCTTCAAGAAACTAAGCGTGCCTCTTTTGATAAGTCTTTTGTAAGAACTTTCTGTCCAAAACGGTTCGATAAATTTGAGGTTGTGCCCTCTCAAGGGGCCTCTGGGGGCCTGATCACTTTATGGGATAGTTCGATCTTTATTGGAGATCTTATCTGCTCTGAATCTTTTGCTTTGGGCATTAAATTTACTTCGCTGCAAACTGCCAAATCATGGAACTTGTTCAATATATATGGCCCATGTGATGGTCCTGTTAGGACTACCTTTACCTCCTGGCTGTTTGATCTGGATATTCCAGACAATGAGGACTGGTTGTTATTGTTGGAAATATGCCCTAGAGGCAATAATAAAAGTATTATTATATTTCAATGTTCATGATAAATGTCTTTTATTCATGCTATAACTGTATTATCCGGAAATCGTAATACACGTGTGAATACTTAGACCACAATATGTCCCTGGTGAGCCTCTAGTTGACTAGCTCGTTGTGATCAACAGATAGTCATGGTTTCCTGACTATGGACATTGGATGTCGTTGATAACGGGATCACATCATTAGGAGAATGATGTGATGGACAAGACCCAATCCTAAGCATAGCATAAAAGATCGTGTAGTTCGTTTTGCTAGAGCTTTGCCAGTGTCAAGTATCTCTTCCTTCGACCATGAGATCGTGTAACTCACGGATACCGTAAGAGTGCCTTGGGTGTATCAAACGTCACAACGTAACTGGGTGACTATAAAGGTGCATTACAGGTATCTCCGAAAGTATCTGTTGGGTTGACACGGATCGAGACTGGGATTTGTCACTCCGTATGACGGAGAGGTATCTCTGGGCCCACTCGGTAATGCATCATCATAATGAGCTCAATGTGACCAAGGTGTTGGCCACGGGATCATGCATTACGGTACGAGTAAAGTGACTTGCCGGTAACGAGACTGAACAAGGTATTGGGATACCGACGATCGAGTCTCGGGCAAGTAACGTACCGATTGACAAAGGGAATTGCATACAGGGTTTGATCGAATCCTCGACATCGTGGTTCATCCGATGACAACATCGAGGAGCATGTGGGAGCCATCATGGGTATCTAGATCCCGCTGTTGGTTATTGACTGAGAGCGTCTCGGTCATGTCTGCATGTCTCCCGAACCCGTAGGGTCTACACACTTAAGGTTCAGTGACGCTAGGGTTATTAGGAAGACTAGTATGTGACTACCGAATGTTGTTCGGAGTCCCGATGGGATCCTGGACGTCACGAGGAGATCCGGAAGGGTCCGGAGGTAAAGATTTATATATGAGAAGTTGTCAAACGGACACCGGGAAGTTTCGGGGTCATACCGGTATTGTACCGGGGCCACCGGAAGGGTTCCGGCGGTCCACCGGGAGGGGCCACCCCTCCTGGGGGGCCACATGGGCTGCGTGGGGCAGGGAGCCAGCCCCTGGTGGGCTGGTCGCACCCCCCTCCCTTGGGCCCATGCGCCTAGGGTTGAGGGGGAACCCTAGAGGGGGCGCCCCCTTGGCTTGGGGGGCAAGCCACCCTCTCCCCTCTCCCCTAGGCCGCCGCACCCCCCCTAGATGGGTTCTAGGGGGCCGGCCCCCTTCTCCCTTCCCCCTATAAATAGAGGGGTGAGGGGAGGGCAGTCGTACCACCCTTCAAGGCGCAGCCCTCCCCTCCCCAACACCTCTCCTCCTCCGTTGTGTGCTTGGCGAAGCCCTGTCGGAGTACTGCCTCTCCACCATCACCACGCCGTCGTGCTGCCGGTGGATCTGTCTTCCTCAACCTCTCCTTCCCCCTTGCTGGATCAAGAAGGAGGAGACGTCTCCCGTCCCGTACATGTGTTGAACGCGGAGGTGTTGTCCGTTCAGCACTTGGTCATCGGTGATTCGAATCACGTCGAGTACGACTACATCATCACCTTGCAAGCTTCCGCACGCGATCTACAAGTGGTATGTAGATGCAAACTCTCTCCCTTGACTTGTTGCTTATATGAACTCATAGATGGATCTTGGTGAAACCGTAGGAAAAATTTTAATTTTCTGCAACGTTCCCCAACAGTGGCATCATGAGCTAGGTCTATGCGTAGTTCTCTTTTCACGAGTAGAACACAATTTTGTTGTGGGCGTGGATTTTGTCATCTTACTTGCCTCTACTAGTCTTTTCTTGCTCAACGGTATTGTGGGATGAAGCGGCCCGGACCAACCTTACACGTACGCTTACGTGAGACCGGTTCCACCGACTGACATGCACTAGTTGCATAAGGTGGCTGGCGGGTGCCTGTCTCTCCCACTTTAGTTGGAGCGGAATCGATGAACAGGGCCCTTATGAAGGGTAAATAGAAGTTGACAAAATCACGTTGTGGTGATTCGTAGGTAAGAAAATGTTCTTGCTAGAACCCAATTGCAGCCACGTAAAAGATGCAACAACAATTAGAGGACGTCTAACTTGTTTTTGCAGCGATTGATCATGTGATGTGATATGGCCAGAAGTTGTGATGAATGATGAATTGTGATGTATGAGATCATGTTCTTTGTAATAGGATTCACGACTTGCATGTAGATGAGTATGACAACCGATAGGAGCCATAGGAGTTGTCTTTATTTTTTGTATGACCTGCGTGTCATTGAATAACGCCATGTAAACTACTTTACTTTATTGCTAAACGTTAGTCATAGAAGTAGAAGTAGTCGTTGGCGTGACAACTTCATGAAGACACGATGATGAAGATCATGATGATGGAGATCATGGTGTCAAGCCGGTGACAAGATGATCATGGAGCCCCGAAGATGAAGATCAATGGAGCTATATGATATTGGCCATATCATGTCACAACTATATAATTGCATGTGATGTTTATTATGTTTATGAATCTTGTTTACTTAGGACGACGGTAGTAAATAAGATGATCCCTTACAAAAAATTTTCAAGAAGTGTTCTCCCCTAACTGTGCACCGTTGCTACAGTTCGTCGCTTCTAAGCACCACGTGATGATCGGGTGTGATGGATTCTTACGTTCACATACAACGGGTGTAAGACAGTTTTACACAGCGAAAACACTTAGGGTTAACTTGACGAGCCTAGCATGTGCAGACATGGCCTCGGAACACGGAGACCGAAAGGTCGAACACGAGTCGTATGGAAGATACGATCAACATGAGAATGTTCACCGATGATGACTAGTCCGTCTCATGTGATGATCGGACACGGGCTAGTCGACTCGGATCGTGTAACACTTAGATGACTAGAGGGATGTCTAATCTAAGTGGGAGTTCATAATTTGATTAGAACTTTATTATCATGAACTTAGTCTAAAACCTTTGCAAATATGTCTTGTAGATCAATGGCCAACGCTAATGTCAACATGAACTTCAACGCGTTCCTAGAGAAAACCAAGCTAAAAGATGATGGCAGCAACTATACGGACTGGGTCCGGAACCTGAGGATCATCCTCATAGCTGCCAGGAAACAATATGTCCTAGAAGGACCGCTAGGTGACGCTCCCGTCCCAGAGAACCAAGACATTATGAATGCTTGGCAGTCTCGTGCTGATGATTACTCCCTCGTTCAGTGCGGCATGCTTTACAGCTTAGAACCGGGGCTCCAAAAGCGTTTTGAGCACCACGGAGCATATGAGATGTTCGAAGAGCTGAAACTAGTTTTTCAAGCTCATGCCCGGGTTGAGAGATATGATGTCTCCGACAAGTTCTACAGTTGTAAGATGGAGGAAAACAGTTCTGTCAGTGAGCACATCCTGAAGATGTCTGGGTTGCACAACCGTATGACCCAGCTGAACATTAACCTCCTAGATGAGGCGGTCATTGACAGAATCCTCCAGTCGCTCCCACCAAGCTACAAGAGCTTTGTGATGAACTACAACATGCAGGGGATGGAAAAGACCATTCCTGAAGTGTTCTCGATGCTGAAGTCAGCAGAGGCTGAAATCAAGAAAGAACATCAAGTGTTGATGGTCAATAAGACCACTAAGTTCAAGAAGGGCAAGGGTAAGAAGAACTTCAAGAAGGACGGCAAAGATGTTGCCGCGCCTGGTAAGCCAGTTACCGGGAAGAAGTCAAAGAATGGACCCAAGCCTGAGACTGAGTGCTTTTATTGCAAGGGGAAGGGTCACTGGAAGCGGAACTGCCCCAAATACTTAGCGGATAAGAAGGCCGGCAACACCAAAGGTATATTTGATATACATGTGATTGATGTGTACCTTACCAGTACTCGTAGTAACTCCTGGGTATTTGATACCGGTGCCGTTGCTCATATTTGTAACTCACAGCAGGAGCTGCGGAATAAACGGAGACTGGCAAAGGACGAGGTGACGATGTGCGTCGGGAATGGTTCCAGAGTCGATGTGATCGCCGTCGGCACGCTGCCTCTACATTTACCTACGGGATTAGTTTTGAACCTTAATAATTGTTATTTAGTGCCAAGTTTGAGCATGAACATTGTATCTGGATCTCGTTTAATACGAGATGGCTACTCATTTAAGTCTGAGAATAATGGTTGTTCGATTTATATGAGAGATATGTTTTATGGTCATGCTCCGATGGTCAATGGTTTATTCTTAATGAATCTCGAGCGTAATATTACACATGTTCATAGTGTAGATGCCAAAAGATTTAAAGTTGATAACGATAGTCCCACATACTTGTGGCACTGCCGCCTTGGTCACATTGGTGTCAAGCGCATGAAGAAGCTCCATGCCGATGGACTTTTAGAGTCTCTTGATTATGAATCGTTTGACACGTGCGAACCATGCCTTTTGGGCAAAATGACCAAGACTCCGTTCTCCGGAACAATGGAGCGAGCAACCAACTTGTTGGAAATCATACATACCGATGTGTGCGGTCCAATGAGCGTTGAGGCTCGCGGAGGATATCGTTATGTTCTCACTCTCACAGATGACTTGAGTAGATATGGGTATGTCTACTTAATGAAACACAAGTCTGAGACCTTTGAAAAGTTCAAGGAATTTCAGAATGAGGTAGAGAATCAACGTGTCCGAAAGATAAAATTCTTACGATCAGATCGTGGAGGAGAATACTTAAGTCACGAATTTGGTACACACTTAAGGAAATGTGGAATCGTTTCACAGCTCACGCCGCCTGGAACACCTCAGTGAAACGGTGTGTCCGAACGTCGTAATCGCACCCTATTGGATATGGTGCGGTCTATGATGTCTCTTACCGATTTACCGCTATCATTTTGGGGATACGCTCTAGAGACAGCTACATTCACTTTAAATAGGGCACCGTCTAAATCCGTTGAGACGGCACCGTATGAATTATGGTTTGGAAAGAAACCTAAGCTGTCGTTTCTAAAAGTTTGGGGATGCGATGCTTATGTCAAGAAACTTCAACCTGAAAAGCTCGAACCCAAGTCGGAAAAATGCGTATTCATAGGATACCCTAAGGAAACTGTCGGGTATACCTTCTACTTAAGATCCGAAGGCAAGATCTTTGTTGCCAAGAACGGATGCTTTCTGGAAAAAGAGTTTCTCTCGAAAGAAGTAAGTGGGAGGAAAGTAGAACTCGATGAAGTACTACCTCTTGAGCGGGAAAGTGGCGCAGCGCAGGAAACTGTTCCTGTGATGCCCACACCAACTGAAGAGGAAAACAATGATGACAATCAAGGTACTTCGGATCAAGTTACTGCTGAACTTCGTAGGTCCACTAGGACACGTTCCGCACCAGAGTGGTACGGCAACCCTGTCCTAGAAATCATGTTGTTAGACAACAATGAACCTTTGAACTATGAAGAAGCGATGGCGGGCCCGGATTCCAACAAATGGCTTGAAGCCATGAAATCCGAGATAGAATCCATGTATGAAAACAAAGTATGGACTTTGACAGACTTGCCCGATGATCGGCGAGCGATAGAAAACAAATGGATCTTTAAGAAGAAGACAGACGCGGATGGTAATGTCACCATCTATAAGGCTCGACTTGTCGCTAAGGGTTATCGACAAGTTCAAGGGATTGACTACGACGAGACTTTCTCTCCCGTAGCGAAGCTGAAGTCCGTCCGAATCATGTTAGCAATTGCCGCATACTATGATTATGAGATATGGCAAATGGACGTCAAAACGGCATTCCTTAACGGGCATCTTAAGGAAGAACTGTATATGATGCAGCCGGAAGGTTTTGTCGATCCTCGGAACGCTAACAAAGTATGCAAGCTCTAGCGATCCATTTATGGACTGGTGCAAGCATCTCGGAGTTGGAACATTCGCTTTGATGAGATGATCAAAGCGTTTGGGTTTATGCAGACTTATGGAGAAGCCTGCGTTTACAAGAAAGTGAGTGGGAGCTCTGTAGCATTTCTCATATTATATGTAGATGACATACTCTTGATGGGAAATAATATAGAATTTCTGGACAGCATTAAGGCCTACTTGAATAAGTGTTTTTCAATGAAGGACCTTGGAGAAGCTGCTTATATATTAGGCATCAAGATCTATAGAGATAGATCGAGACGCCTCATAGGTCTTTCACAAAGCACATACCTTGATAAGATTTTGAAGAGGTTCAAAATGGATCAGTCCAAGAAGGGGTTCTTGCCTATGTTACAAGGTGTGAGATTGAGCTCGGCTCAGTCACCGACCACGGCAAAAGATAAAGAAGAGATGAGTGTCATCCCCTATGCTTCAGCCATAGGATCTATTATGTATGCCATGCTGTGTACCAGACCCGATGTAAACCTTGCCGTAAGTTTGGTAGCAAGATACCAAAGTAATCCCGGCAAGGAACACTGGACAGTGGTCAAGAATATCCTGAAGTACCTGAAAAGGACGAAGGACATGTTTCTCGTTTATGGAAGAGACGAAGAGCTCGTCCTAAAGGGTTACGTCGACGCTAGCTTCAACTCAGATTTGGATGACTCTAAGTCACAAACCGGATACGTGTATATGTTGAATGGTGGAGCAGTAAGCTGGTGCAGCTGCAAGCAGAGCGTCGTGGCGGGATCTACGTGTGAAGCGGAGTACATGGCAGCCTCGGAGGCAGCGCATGAAGCGATTTGGGTGAAGGAGTTCATCACCGACCTAGGAGTCATACCCAATGCGTCGGGGCCGATCAAACTCTTCTGTGACAACACTGGAGCTATTGCCCTCGCCAAGGAGCCCAGGTTTCACAAGAAGACCAGGCACATCAAGCGTCGTTTCAACTCCATCCGTGAAAATGTTCAAGATGGAGACATAGAGATTTGCAAAGTGCACACAGATCTGAATGTCGCAGATCCGCTGACTAAACCTCTCTCGCGTGCAAAACATGATCAACACCAGAACTCTATGGGTGTTCGATTCATCACAATGTAACTAGATTGGTGACTCTAGTGCAAGTGGGAGACTGTTGGAAATATGCCCTAGAGGCAATAATGAAAGTATTATTATATTTCAATGTTCATGATAAATGTCTTTTATTCATGCTATAACTGTATTATCCGGAAATCGTAATACACGTGTGAATACTTAGACCACAATATGTCCCTGGTGAGCCTCTAGTTGACTAGCTCGTTGTGATCAACAAATAGTCATGGTTTCCTGACTATGGACATTGGATGTCGTTGATAACGGGATCACATCATTAGGAGAATGATGTGATGGACAAGACCCAATCCTAAGCATAGCATAAAAGATCGTGTAGTTCGTTTTGCTAGAGCTTTGCCAGTGTCAAGTATCTCTTCCTTCGACCATGAGATCGTGTAACTCACGGATACCGTAAGAGTGCCTTGGGTGTATCAAACGTCACAACGTAACTGGGTGACTATAAAGGTGCATTACAGGTATCTCCGAAAGTATCTGTTGGGTTGACACGGATTGAGACTGGGATTTGTCACTCCGTATGACGGAGAGGTATCTCTGGGCCCACTCGGTAATGCATCATCATAATGAGCTCAATGTGACCAAGGTGTTGGCCACGGGATCATGCATTACGGTATGAGTAAAGTGACTTGCCGGTAACGAGACTGAACAAGGTATTGGGATACCGACGATCGAGTCTCGGGCAAGTAACGTACCGATTGACAAAGGGAATTGCATACAGGGTTTGATCGAATCCTCGACATCGTGGTTCATCCGATGACAACATCGAGGAGCATGTGGCAGCCATCATGGGTATCCAGATCCCGCTGTTGGTTATTGACTGAGAGCGTCTCGGTCATGTCTGCATGTCTCCCGAACCCGTAGGGTCTACACACTTAAGGTTCGGTGACGCTAGGGTTATTAGGAAGACTAGTATGTGACTACCGAATGTTGTTCGGAGTCCCAGATGGGATCCTGGACGTCACGAGGAGATCCGGAAGGGTCCGGAGGTAAAGATTTATATATGGGAAGTTGTCAAACGGACACCGGGAAGTTTCGGGGTCATACCGGTATTGTACCGGGGCCACCGGAAGGGTTCCGGGGGTCCATCGGGAGGGGCCACCCCTCCCGGGGGGCCACATGGGCTGCGTGGGGCAGGGAGCCAGCCCCTGGTGGGCTGGCCACACCCCCCTCTCTTGGTCCCATGCGCCTAGGGTTGAGGGGGAACCCTAGAGGGGGCGCCCCCTTGGCTTGGGGGGCAAGCCACCCTCTCCCCTCTCCCCTAGGCCGCCGCACCCCCCCTAGATGGGTTCTAGGGGGCCGGCCCCCTTCTCCCTTCCCCCTATAAATAGAGGGGTGAGGGGAGGGCAGTCGTACCACCCTCCAAGGCGCAGCCCTCCCCTCCCCAACACCTCTCCTCCTCCGTTGTGTGCTTGGCGAAGCCCTGTCGGAGTACTGCCTCTCCACCATCACCACGCCGTCGTGCTGCCGGTGGAGCTGTCTTCCTCAACCTCTCCTTCCCCCTTGCTGGATCAAGAAGGAGGAGACGTCTCCCGTCCCGTACGTGTGTTGAACGCGGAGGTGCTGTCCGTTCAGCACTTGGTCATCGGTGATTCGAATCACGTCGAGTACGACTACATCATCACCTTGCAAGCTTCCGCACGCGATCTACAAGTGGTATGTAGATGCAAACTCTCTCCCTTGACTCATTGCTTATATGAACTCATAGATGGATCTTGGTGAAACCGTAGGAAAAATTTTAATTTTCTGCAATGTTCCCCAACAGTTATGTGGAGATTTCAACTATATCAGGGCCCCGGATAATCGCAACAAGCCTGGCGGGAATGCTAATGACATGTTAACTTTCAATGATTCATCCAATCACAAGCCCTAGTTGAACTGCCGATTAAAGGGAGGAGGTTTACGTGGAGTAACATGAAGACAGATCCACTCCTAGAGCAGCTTGATTGGTTCTTCACCTCGGCCAATTGGACCTCTAGTTACCCCAACACGACAGTTGCACCTCTCCCAAAACCGGTCTCGGATCATGTGCCGTGTGTGATCTCAATTGAGACTCCTGTCCCTAAGTCTAAAATCTTTCGTTTTGAAAACTTCTGGATATCACACCCTGGGTTCTTTGAGATTGTGCAGTCCACTTGGGACAAGAGTTGATTTGCACATAACTCGGCTGCCATGTTGTGCAAAAAATTTAAACATCTGAGATATGCACTTAAGAAGTGGAGCAAGAACATCTCTAGACTGAATCTGTGTATTGATAACTTCAATTGGGCTCTTCTTGAATTGGATGGGATTGAGGATTTGAGGCCTCTCACAATCCCAGAGAAGAACTTCCGTGTTATCCTTAAGGAACATTTGGTTGTACTCCTTGGTTATAAACGAGAATACTGGAGGAAGAGGTACACGGTCAGATGGTTCTAGTGTGGGGGGGACAACACTAAGTTCTTTCACTATGCAGCGAGTGAGCGTTTTTGAAGAAACTCGATCGCCTCTCTGAAACTATCTGATGGATCGATTGTTTCTGATCATGCAGGGAAAGCGCTTGAGCTTTATCAGACATACAAAAACAGGTTGGGCAGGGCGGAACCACATGACATGAAGTTTGATCTGACTCGGCTATTTAAAAAAGTGGAGGGGCTCGATGTTCTGACAAAACCCTTTACTCATGAGGAGATCGATAAAGTAGTCCAAGAAATGCCACCAGACCGTGCGCCTGGGCCGGATGGCTTTAATGGGTGTTTTTTAAAATCATGCTGGCACAACATAAAGCATGACTTTTACACCCTCTGTGCCGATTTCTATGATGGAAAGCTGGATCTACAGAGCCTAAACTCGGGGTTTATCACCTTAATCCCGAAGTCCTACTCGCCTGAGACTGCAAATGATTACAGGCCCATCACACTCCTGAATTGCTGTTTGAAGCTGATAACCAAACTACTGGCTAATCGGTTGCAGGAAGTAGTTCTCAAAATCATCCATAAAAACCAGTATGGTTTTCTTAAACGGAGATCGATACAGGATTGCTTAGCTTGGGCTTTCGAATACATTCACCAGTGTCAAGCTTCGGGCCGTGCTTGCTGTCTGCTCAAGTTAGACTTTGCCAAAGCTTTTGACACAATTCAGCATGAACCCATGATTGAGATCATGAGGCATATGGGCTTTGATGAGAGATGGATTGGTTGGATCAGAAGTATTTTCTCCACGGGTACTTCCTCCGTGTTGCTCAATGGTACCCCGGGGAAGCAATTCGCCTGTCTGTGTGGAGTGAGACAAGGAGATCCGCTCTCGCCTCTAATTTTCGTTCTCGCTGCAGACCTCTTGCAAGTGGCGATTAACGAAGCCTGCAGAGCTGGGCAACTGCACCTGCCGATTCCATCACACGATAACAACTACCCAGTTATTCAGTATGCCGACGACACGATCCTGGTGTTCCCGGCTTGCCCGAATCAAGCCCAAGTCCTCAAAAAAATTCTGTTGGACTACGCAACATCGGTTGGCCTGAAAATCAATTTCCACAAATCAACAATTGTCCCGATCAACCTAGTGTCGGCGGTGACGACTGAATTGGCAGAGATCTTTGGGTGCGTCGTTGGACAAATGCCATTCACATATCTTGGGTTGCCCATGGTGACAACCCATCCCACAGTTACGGATTTGTTGCCCATGGTCACCGCAGTGCAGAGAAAAATTCCAGCAGCGGTTTCCTTGCTTGATTATGGCTCCAAGCTGACACTTCTGAACTCAGTTGTGACCTCGCTCGCGATATACGCAATGTGTTCCATCAAGTTAAACCACAGGATCGTTGAACACCTAGACAAACTCCGAAGATCCTGTCTGTGGCTGAGGAAAACTGAGGACGGCGCCAAAGGCAACTCCCTCGCAGCTTGGGACATGGTTTGCAGGCCAAAAAACAAGGGAGGCTTGGGAGTCATAAACCTCAATATTCAGAATCAGGGTTTGTTATTGAAACAACTTCACAAATTCTACAAGAAGCAAGATGTCCCATGGGTTCAGCTTATCTGGAATTCGTATTACAAACATCAAACCCCACATGCAATGGACCCTTGTGGCTCGTTCTGGTGGAAAGATCTCATGCAGTTGTCTGATATCTATAGAGGGGTTACCAGGGCGTCTGTTGGATCGGGTGACTCGGTCCTCTTCTGGAAGGATGAGTGGAAAGATGGCCTACTCCAGGACACATTCCCGAAAGCTTTTTCCTTTGCTAGGGATCCAGATATGTCGGTCCAGTCCCTGCTTTCTTCGGTGAGATTAGGAGATGTGTTTCACCTCCCCCTCTCGATGGAAGCTCGGCTTGAAGTGACCCATTTGCAACTGGCCACGTCGGATGTGTCTCTGACTGTCAGGGATGATGCTTGGAATTGTGTGTGGGGAGGAAGTGATTTTAAAGCCACAAAATTTTATGAACATTGCTTCAGGGATATGTAGGTGGACGAGGCCTTTTGCTGGATTTGGAAGACCAAATGTACCATGCAATGGAAAATGTTCGCGTGGCTGCTGCTGGCTGATCGTTTGAACACCAGAAATATGCTGAGAAGGAGACGCTATAAAATCCAGAATGACGATTATGCCTGCTTGCTCTGTCAAAACCCACCTAAAGAGGACGTTGCTCACCTCTTCTTTAACTGTCCTTTCAGTAAGAGATGTTGGGACAGTGTTGGGATTCATTGGCCAGTTGGGGACTGTAGGCTCGCATTATTGCACGCTGGTAAAAACTCTTGGAATGGACACATGTTCATGGAGGTGTTCACGGTGGCGGCCTGGGGGATCTGGAAGGAAAGGAATGATAAACACTTCAGAGGGATCCAGCCGTCCTTTACACCCTGGAAGAACAGATTTAAGCATGACTTTGCTCTATTGGTCCATAGGGCCAAACAGGAGTATGCTCCTTATATTCTGTCACTAGTAGCTGCCTTGTAATTAGGGGGATATCACTTTCTGTAACTCTTCTTCTCACCCCCCCCTCATGTAGTAGTGACTTGTGTAGTAGGATTGTAGGCTGACTGGACTAGACTGTTGGGACTGTACTAACCCTTTAACACTTTAATATAAAGTCAGTGGGGATTTCCCCCACTGTCATCTGTTCTAAAAAAAATGGTTGATTTTGCAAATCTAATTTAGGAGTGGGTTTCACTTTTTGTAAAACTATAAACTATTAATTAAGTAAAAGAAAACAAAAACAAGAAAGTAAAGAAAAGAAAAATAAAAACAGAAAACAAAACAAAAACAAAAAAGGGCAAAACCCCACCCCCCACTGGACCAGGCGGCCCAGTTCACAGGCCAGGCCAGCCCACCTGGCTCAACCGGCCGCGCCCCACTCCCTTATCCCCTCACCCCCTCCCCCCCCCGCAAACCCTAACCCATAACCCCCACTCCCGCACGATTCCCCTTTCCCCCTCGTCTCCTCCCTTGGCGTCCCCGATCCAGATCGGGCACGGCCCCGCCGCCCACCGCCGACCTCCGTCGCTGAACCCCGTCGTCGCCGCGCCAGCCCGCCACCACCTCGCGGACGCCACCTTCCCGCCGGGAGCCACCGCATTGAGCCCCGCACCGCCTTCTTCCTCCTCGGCCCCGTCGAGCTGCGCCATCAATTCCGGCACCTCCGAGCCTTCCCCGAGCCCACTAAGCACATCTGCAGGCTCAATGTGAGCTCCGCCACTTCCCCGATTATTCCCGAGCTCGGATTCGAGCTCGAGCACCTTACTGCCGCTCCATAGTTGTCGACGCCATCACGACCGAAACCGCCATCTCGCTCGCCCGTGGACGCGTTGGAGTTTCTCCACGCACGCGTTCTCCCTCTCGCTTGCTGCTACTGCTCTAAAGCGCCCTCACCGCACGCCCATCGGTCACCCGCGCCGGCCGCCGCGCCCGCACCTTGGTGCTGCTACCCCCGCCCTGCTCGGGTCGCCGCCCGCGCGGCCCCCCTGGCCGCCAACGCTCGCGCCCGCGAGCCCTGTGGCTCTGCTCCGCTCCAGCGCCCAAACCTGCCGAATCCGCTAGGCCCCCTGGGGCCAATGACAGGCAGGCCCCACCACCTGGAACTTTAAAAAAAAGAAAAAAAGAATAAAAATAATAGTAAAAATAATAATTAATTAATTAACTTAGTTAATCCTGTTAGTTAATCTAATTAACACTGTTAATTAGCCTTAATTATCTGATTAGGTAAACAGTCAATGACAGATGGGCCCCACTGCCCTGTTGACCGGTCAACAGTCAACGCTGACCGCAGACCTCATGATGACGCAATAAACATTTTCAAATTAAATTAATTTCTGATAATTCTAAATGTGATTTAAAACTTTGAAAATTAATATAAAATAAACCATAGCTCGGGCGAAAATACTTTGTACATGAAAGTTGTTCAGAACGACGAGACGAATCCGGATACGCAGCCCGCTCGTCCGCCACACGTCCCTAGCATAGCGAACACACAACTTTTTCCCTCCGGTTCATGTGTCCGAAAACGCGAAACTCTCGGGATACTTTCCCGGATGTTTCCCCCCTTCACCAGTATCACCTCCTACTGCGTTAGGGCACACCTGGCACCGTTACTTGTTATGTCATGCATCGTTATGCATCTGTTTGCATTGTATTCATTGTTTCTTCTCCCTCTTCTCTCCGGTAGACTACGAGACCAACACTGCTGCTGCCCAGTTCGACTATGGAGTTGACGACCCCTCCTTGACAGAGCAACCAGGCAAGCCCCCCCCCCCCCTTTGATCACCAGATATCACCTATTCTACCTCTACTGCTTGCATTAGAGTAGTGTAGCATGTTACTGTTTCGATTGATCCTATTCTGTTGCATAGCCTGTCATTGTTGCTACAGTCATTGATACCTTACCCGCAATCCTAAATGCTTAGTACAGGATGCTAGTTTATCATCATTGGCCCTACATTCTTGTCAGTCTGCCTTGCTATACTATAGGGCCGTGATCACTTGGGAGGTGATCACGGGTATATACTATACATATATACATACTATATAGATGGTGACTAAAGTCGGGTCAGCTCGTTGAGTACCCGCAAGTGATTCCGATGTGGGGGCTGAAAGGACAAGTGGCTTCATCCCGGTAGAGGTGGGCCTGGGTTCCCGACGGCCCCCCGACTGTTACTTTGTGGCGGAGCGATAGGGCAGGTTGAGACCACCTAGGCGAGAGGTGGGCCTGGCCCTGGTCGCCGTCCGCGGTTACTTCATAATAACACGCTTAACGAGATCTTAGTATTTGATCTGAGTCTGGCCACTGGCCTATACACACTAACCAACTACGTGAGAAAGATATGGGCACTCGACGTTGTGGTATCAGCCGAAGCCTTCGTGACGTCAGCGACTGAGCGGCGCGCGTCGGGTTGGACTGCGTTAATGCTACTTCCTTTGTAATGGAGGTTGCTAGGTCTGCTTCCGGTCGCGTACGCAACGTGCAGGTGTGCAATGGGCGATGATCCCAGACCCCTGCGCGCATAGGATTTAGACCGGCGTGCTGACCTCTCTGTTGTGCCTAGGTGGGGCTGCGACGTGTTGATCTTCCAAGGCCGGGCATGACCCAGAAAAGTCTGTCTGGCCAAATGGGATCGAGCGTGTTGGGTTATGTGGTGCACCCCTGCAGGGAAGTTTATCTATTCGAATAGCCGTGTCCCTCGGTAAAAGGACGACCCGGAGTTGTACCTTGACCTTATGACAACTAGAACTGGATACTTAATAAAGCACACCCAGACAAGTTCCACAGACAACCTGGTGATCGCTTTTCCACAGGGCGACGAGGGGAGGATCGCCGGGTAGGATTATGCTATGCGATGCTACTTGGAGGACTTCAATCTACTCTCTTCTACATGCTGCAAGACGGAGGCTGCCAGAAGCGTAGTCTTCGACAGGATTAGCTATCCCCCTCTTATTCTGGCATTCTGCAGTTCAGTCCACGGATATGGCCCTTTACACATATACCCATGCATATGTAGTGTAGATCCTTGCTTGCGAGTACTTTGGATGAGTACTCACTGTTGCTTTGCTCCCTCCTTTTCCCCTTTATCCTCTTCTTCTCGGATGCTGCAACCAGACGTTGGAGCCCAGGATCCAGATGCCACTTCGATGATGACTCTTACTACACTAGAGGTGCCTACTACTACGTGCAGGCTGCTGACAACGATCAGGAGTAGTTTAGGAGGATCCCAGGCAGGAGGCCTGCGCCTCTTTCGATCTGTATCCCAGTTTGTGCTAGCCTTCTTAAGGCAAACTTATTTAACTTATGTCTGTACTCAGATATTGTTGCTTCCGCTGACTCGTCTATGATCGAGCACTTGTATTCGAGCCCTCGAGGACCCTAGCTTGTAATATGTTGCTTGTATGACTTATTTATGTTTTTAGAGTTGTGTTGTGATATCTTCCCGTGAGTCCCTGATCTTGATCGTACACGTTTGCGTGCATGATTAGTGTATGATTGAATCGGGGGCGTCACAAGTTGGTATCAGAGCCGACTGCCTGTAGGAATCCCCCTTTCCAACTCCTTGGCTGAAGTCGAGTCTAGACATTGCAAAACTTTTACTAACATGGCTGTGTGTCTTACAGGCACACGTCGCCATTGGGTGGTAGTAGGATCTTTTATTCCTCGACCTATACTCTGGGACTCTAATCTCTCCTCTATTCGTGTTAAATGATTTTACTAAATTTGACTCTAGGTTCTCGTAACTACTTTCTCCCTGAGAGCCCCTAATCACAGATGATCACCTACTATGTCAGAAGATTTCGAAGGTACTCTAGGATGTTCTCCCGAGATGCTTGTGCCCACCGCCTTTGCAAATTCCCTACCACTGTTATATCCTTATGGATAACTGCATGCACCTGCCATTCTTACATTCGATCCCATTGAGCTTGTTATTACAAGGTGCAACAAACTGTTGTTCGTTGTTCCAAGAATCCTTTGAGCTTACTGCCTTACGGCTCTTTGCAACAAGAATACCCATATGGATAATTCCTTGCACTTATCGAGTATCCGCTCCTTCTTAGTTGTTCAGGTGTTTCACATAAGCCTTCGAAATACTATTTGATCTTTCAAAAATCCTCAACAGCCTGTTGTTCTTGAAATTCTTGCCTGCTTTCATTTTGGTTAATTCCGTAAGCATAATAATCTTATTGACATCCTTTGTCACTATCATTTTTGAGTCCATTGATTCAATAAGTTGTGAATGTTCACAATCATCAGTCGAATCCTAGGATTATCCTTCCGGCTCAGATGACATTTGGATATGAGCTGGTTCTTGATCAATCAATGCCTTGATCGGTTGTGCTTCTAAGCCTATCGAACTTATTCATTTTCGATCAGAACGATTGCTTCTGATCCCTTAATTTGGAAATCATAAAATTCTTTGCATTAAGCTTTGAATTAGTCAGTTGTTTCTACAATCTGATGCCTTGGCATTCCTTCTTCCTCTGATTGAGTACCAATACTCACATCAGCCCCGTTGTGGACCGCCATACCCATTACCGGGTTATTATCCGACAGTGTCCTTCACAACCAAAATTCTTATGAGTTCCTTACTCGATACATAATACCTTTGGTAAATTGTATCCTCTACTTTTTTCAACCATGCTCTACTTTTGAGCTTGTGTTATTTACTCCTGAAGTTCATGGTATATGTTCTAAGAAGCCCCGATGGGTTGAACCTATGCCTTCCTTAATCTGTGTGAACTCGAAAGTTTTCACGGGTCATACTCCTCTGGTAATTCACCAGGTAGGTTTTGACACTGAAATCATTTTTATCTAGAGCAGTGAATGAAAGGTTATGCATTGAAGAGTGGGAGTCGACCTTGAACTTTGTGTTCATGCCCATGGACACGATGTAGATCCTATCATGGAAGCTACTCTTAAATTAATTATTCCCTGGGTATAAGTTCGTCTTATATCTGGGATATAGTCTTTTGCAATCTTGGTTCCGGCCATATTGATATTCTTTGATTCCTTTTCTCGGACAAGTTGAAGTACTTGTCTTCTACAGATCATTACACCTATCCAACCTCTATTCTGCTCTACCTTTGAGTATACCCTCTAGTATCTCGAGAATATCACGGAACTACATAACTTATTATGAGTTCTTCTTCAAGTATTATTTCACATCGATTTCAATTTCGCCTGATTTCTGAGTTGTTAGACACTCAAGGACACCGATAAGTGAATCTATTCCGCACTCCGATTCAATAACTCTAAGTAATCTTCGTTGCTTATGAGCTTATTAATCCTTCAAGTCATTCATAGCCTGATCGGCTATATCAATATCATGCAACTTTTAACTGTGCTACCTGGTCCTTCTTCTCAAAGCACAATTTTCGATGATGAGCTAAGCTTACGTCAACTTTCCCCGCCATATCATTTTGCCTTGAACAACAAGCTTGATTCCGAGTGTGTGTCGTACCCGTGGTTTCAATAACTTTTCGCTCCATCCTTCCTTTTGCTTGATGTCGTCGATGAGCGATATAATATCTTCATGAAACCTCTCAATAGATGTGTCATGATCATCATCAACATTTTGAGCTCTTCCAAGATATCTATTGAATTCTTCATGGGAAATACCATCCTTGTCCCTTGGTAAATTGTGTTGTCATCGACTACTTCCTTGCCTTCTTTGGCTGTACCTTGAGTTCCTGGCAGTCCAGCTTGTCTTATGTCCTATCTTGAAGTAATACCATCTTATATATCAAGAATGTTGTGAAAACTTCACCACCTCTTAAGAATTCTTGGTATAGTGATACTTCTCACCCTCACCATTCTTTCTTGGTATCCGTGTTGATTCTAACCAGGATACCGACAATTGAACTATAATGTGTGAATTCAAAACTTCTAGCAACCCTATTGCTTTGAAGTGAATGGTCGACTTTATTCTAATTCTTTTGTTCATCAAGTCACCATTCTAACATTGACCCTGCAACCCGGCCCATATTTCGGGTGCACCTTTCAACCAATGTTTAATTGTGTATGTTTTTCCTCGAGCATACCTCATTATGTCATTTGATCTGACAAATGTTATCTCCTTGTTCACATAGTTGTGGAAATCCATCTTATGAAAATCTCGAGGAATTGTCGCTGAGTCTATCAGCCACACCCTCATCTCCTTGAATGATGAACTCTTGTTTTTGACTCGCTCCCATAGTTCATTTCTCGAGGATCTTACATTGCCATCTCGTCAATTTGTGTTGCACCTTTTCTTCTCTGGCATCCTAAGTCTGAGTTATCTTGACACCAATCAGATCTGAATCTCGGTCAGATATGATGGTTGGAATATATTTCCAAGAGTTATAACTTTGGTCTTTATATGACCCGGTAAGATGATGTCATGCCCAGCACACCTGGCCGGAGGACCTATTGTTATAGTTTCCTTTTTAACAAGGTTAACCATTCCTCCATGAGGAAATTATAAGACTTATTCTATAAGTTGTTCCTGATGAATCCTTTGTGTATCCAAGTCCGACCTTTGCTTGAAGACCATGTCAATGCTATCTCGATGCATGATTGTGGTACTCCGATTTTCAACAAGAACATTTGAAGCCCAATGCTAAATGTTTCTTGCTCAATTATCCAAACACCGTTGCCTGGGTAATGTCATGAAATTTCTCTCCCCTTACCTAAAGGGTTTTCTACATTATATCTTGTCATGGATATCATGCTCGCTTGTCCTTGGGAAGGATATACTCCTGAAATATGTGTTTAAACACATTTTCCTTTCCATTATTCTGTTTAATCTGATAATCATACTATCCTTTCGATTGTTTGGTTTAACCTTTCTTGAGGTCTATATGATCTAAGAAGTAATATTCTCCTGCTTATGTAAACACCTAGGTGTACAATCGTGTCGGTAAGAACCTGTTACTATTGTCGATGACATTCCGGTAACCACCGATGGACGAGAACTTTGCCTATTGGTCCGTCTCGTTCAACGAGCAGGAGAATGGTTCTCTTCGTCCCTCGCCCTTGGTACCGACGTTGTTGCCGACATAATCGATAGGCTACCCTCTGACATGCCTTGCTTGCATGATCACGCAAGACGTCTCCACCCTTCCAACTTTTAACTCACATGGTGGGCCCATAACCCACAGTTCCACGGGATCGAAACCCGACTCTCTTGTACAACCCCGTTTCTAATGGTTATTCCCCACGCTTGGCTTCGTATTTAAATTACGGGGCCACCTTCCTAGTGCTCTATTATGGTATCAGACGCAATACTTACTCTCGCTGCTCTGAACCCCTTTCTCACTCTGATTCAGACTTCGAGCAACTATCTATCCACTGGGAACCTCTTATTGTACCTTCGTACCTTACTCTCGATGTATTTTTATATGTTCAACTCGAGAGATAATCTTGTGCTCATTCATGGGTTAACCCTAGATTGTTTTCCCTCATAAGCATTCTGTCGTAGCCGAGCTGCCCCTTACCTATTCGTAAGTACGTTGGAGATCCCAAAGAAAGGATGACGACTTGATCACGGTGACCTGAAGCAGACAAATCAAGATGTCAATGTAATGGATCGAGAAGAGCAACCAAGACCAAGAAGAATCGTTAGAATTTCGTAACCTATTCTTCCCTCTTACCCCCGTCTTAAATCTCGGGACGAGATTTCTTGTAATGGAGGAGAATTGTGACGCCCGGAAAATTAAGCTACAATAACACTCTACTATTGATGCCACGTCACCTCAATTACTGTTGCTAATCTCGCGTTAGTTCAAAATCGATGCAAATTCAAATTCAAGATCAAGCAAACAGTAAAAGTTTTTAAATACTAAAACTAAAATGTTCGGAGTGAGCCAAATAAACCCTAAGTATTAATGGTGGAGAAACCAACAATTTTTTAAAAGTATTTGAATGCGCTAAAATAAATAAAACAACGACTAAAACAATAACTTAAATGCTTTTTAATTAATAAAGAATACAAGGTACTTTACTTTTGTCCCAAACTTTTTGTGAGAATGGTTGATTTTACAAATCTAATTTAGGAGTGGGTTTCACTTTTTGTAAAACTATAAACTATTAATTAAGTAAAAGAAAACAAAAACAAGAAAGTAAAGAAAAGAAAAATAAAAACAGAAAAAAAACAAAAACAAAAAAACGGCAAAACCCCACCCCCCCACTGGACCAGGCGGCCCAGCTCACAGGCTAGGCCAGCCCACCT
>NC_041393.1:658976827-658996727 GCF_002162155.2 Triticum dicoccoides
GCTAACCCATAACCCCCACTCCTGCACGATTCCCCTTTCCCCCTCGTCTCCTCCCTTGGCGTCCCCGATCCAGATCGGGCACGGCCCCGCCGCCCACCGCCGACCTCCATCGCCGAACCCCGTCGCCGCCGCGCCAGCCCCCGACATCGCCGCCTCGTCCCGCCACCACCTCGCGGACGCCACCTCCGCGCCGGGAGCCACCGCATCGAGACCCGCACCGCCTTCTTCCTCCTCGGCCCCGTCGAGCTGCGCCGTCGATTCCGGCACCTCCGAGCCTTCCCCGAGCCCACTAAGCACATCTGCAGGTTCAATGTGAGCTCCGCCACTTCCCCGATTATTCCCGAGCTCGGATTCGAGCTCGAGCACCTTACTACCGCTCCATAGCTGTTGACGCCATCGTGACCGAAACCGCCATCTCCCTCGCCCGTGGACGCGCAGGAGTTTCCCACGCACATGTTCTCCCTCTCGCTCGCTGCTACTGCTCTACAGCGCCCTCACCGCGCGCCCATCGGTCACCCGCGCCGGCCGCCGCGCCCGCACCTTGGCGCTGCTTGGCCGCCCCGCTGCCTGCTGTGGTGCTGCTGCCCGCGCCCTGCTCGGGTCGCCGCCCGCGCGGCCCCCCTGGCCGCCGGCGCTCGCGCCCGCGAGCCCTGTGGCTCTGCTCCGCTCCAGCGCCCAAACCTTCCGAACCCGCTAGGCCCCCTGGGGCCAATGACAGGCAGGCCCCACCCCCTGGAACTTTAAAAGAAAGAAAGAAAAAGAATAAAAATAATAGTAAAATAATAATTAATTAATTAAGATAATTAATTAACTTAGTTAATCATGTTAGTTAATCTAATTAACACTGTTAATTAGCCTTAATTATCTGATCAGGTAAACAGTCAATGACAGATGGGCCCCAGTGCCCTGTTTGACCGGTCAACGGTCAACGCTGACCGCAGACGTCATGATGACGCAATAAAATTTTTCAAATTAAACTAATTTCTTATAATTCTAAATGTGATTTAAAACTTTGAAAATTAATATAAAATAAACTGTAGCTCGGGCGAAAATACTTTGTACATGAAAGTTGTTCAGAACGACGAGACGAATCCGGATACGCAACCCGCTCGTCCGCCACACGTCCCTAGCATAGCGAACACGCAACTTTTTCCCTCAGGTTCATCTGTCCGAAAATGCGAAACTCTCGGGATACTTTCCCGGATGTTTCCCCCCTTCACCGGTATCACCTCCTACTGCGTTAGGGCACACCTGGCACCGTTACTTGTTATGTCATGCATCGTTATGCATCTGTTTGCATTGTATTCATTGTTTCTTCCCCCTCTTCTCTCCGATAGACTACGAGACCGACGCTGCTGCTGCCCAGTTCGACTACGGAGTTGACGACCCCTCCTTGCCAGAGCAACCAGGCAAGCCCCCGCTTTGATCACCAGATATCGCCTATTCTTCCTCTACTGCTTGCATTAGAGTAGTGTAGCATGTTACTGTTTCGATTGATCCTATTCTGTTGCATAGCCTGTCATTGTTGCTACAGTCATTGATACCTTACCTGCAATCCTAAATGCTTAGTACAGGATGCTAGTTTATCATCATTGGCCCTACATTCTTGTCAGTCTGCCTTGCTATACTATCGGGTCGTGATCACTTGGGAGGTGATCACGGGTATATACTATACATATATACATACTATACAGATGGTGACTAAAGTCGGGTCAGCTCGTTGAGTACCCGCAAGTGATTCCGATGTGGGGGCTGAAAGGACAGGTGGCTCCATCCCAGTAGAGGTGGGCCTGGGTTCCCGACGGCCCCCCGACTATTACTTTGTGGCGGAGCGACAGGGCAGGTTGAGACCACCTAGGCGAGAGGTGGGCCTGGCCCTGGTCGCCGTCCGCGGTTACTTCATAATAACACGCTTAAAGAGATCTTGGTATTTGATCTGAGTCTGGCCACTGGCCTATACGCACTAACCAACTACACGGGAAAGATATGGGCACTCGACGTCGTGGTATCAGCCGAAGCCTTCGTGACGTCAGCGACTGAGCGGCGCGCGCCGGGTTGGACTGCGTTAATGCAACTTTGTAATGGAGGTTGCTAGGTCTGCTTCCGGCCGCGTACGCAACGTGCAGGTGTGCAATGGGCGATGGGCCCAGACCCTGCGCGCATAGGATTTAGACCGGCGTGCTGACCTCTCTGTTGTGCCTAGGTGGGGCTGCGACGTGTTGATCTTCCGAGGCCGGGCATGACCCAGAAAAGTCTGTCCGGCCAAATGGGATCGAGCGTGTTGGGTTATGTGGTGCACCCCTGCAGGGAAGTTTATCTATTCGAATAGCCATGTCCCTCGGTAAAAGGACGACCCGGAGTTGTACCTTGACCTTATGACAACTAGAACTGGATACTTAATAAAACACACCCAGACAAGTTCCATAGACAACCCGGTGATCGCTTTTTCACAGGGCGACGAGGGGAGGATCGCCGGGTAGGATTATGCCATGCGATGCTACTTGGGGGACTTCAATCTACTCTCTTCTACATGCTGCAAGACGGAGGCTGCCAGAAGCGTAGTCTTCGACAGGATTAGCTATCCCCCTCTTATTCTGGCATTCTGCAGTTCAGTCCACTGATATGGCCCTTTACACATATACCCATGCATATGTAGTGTAGATCCTTGCTTGCGTGTACTTTGGATGAGTACTCACGGTTGCTTTGCTCCCTCCTTTTCCCCTTTATCCTCTTCTTCTCGGATGCTGCAACCAGACGTTGGAGCCCAGGATCCAGACGCCACCGTCGACGACGACTCTTACTACACTGGAGGTGCCTACTACTACGTGTAGGCTGCTGACGACGACCAGGAGTAGTTTAGGAGGATCCCAGGCAGGAGGCATGCGGCTCTTTCGATCTGTATCCCAATTTGTGCTAGCCTTCTTAAGGTAAACTTGTTTAACTTATGTCTGTACTCAGATATTGTTGCTTCCGCTGACTCGTCTATGATCGAGCACTTGTATTCGAGCCCTCGAGGCCCCTGGCTTGTAATATGTTGCTTGTATGACTTATTTATGTTTTTGGAGTTGTGTTGTGATATCTTTCCGTGAGTCCCTGATCTTGATCGTACACGTTTGCGTGCATGATTAGTGTATGATTGAATCGGGGGCGTCACAATTACACACGGCGTACAAGTTTCCATTGTATTTATTTTCTTGATTATTATTATCAGATCTAAGATGCCTTTTGGGTGTCTTTCAGAAAAAAATGATCAAAAAGGACACTTCGACGCTTTTTTAATACGTTTAGTCACCTCAACGGGGTACTACCTAAGTCCTATGTTAGAAAGACATCAATGGAGGTTTTGTTGTAGGCTTGAGTCATATGAGACTCCAAATATCACCTACTTCTATTTCTTAACGTCGGTCTGAGTTGTTGAAGACTCCTTAGACTTGATCCTAAGGGCACCCTGATGACTTTTGCAGCTCTAGTGCCCGCCCCTTACTTTGATCCAAGCGTGAGTGAATGGAGTGCATGCCAACAGAGTGCTTATATATGATAAAAGTTCTTAACGAATCACCAAACCCGCCCTTGTGGTGGTAGGTGGGAGGGATAGGGTAGGTAATCTTTGAGATATGGGTCCTTGATGAACTAAAGGTGTGTTTGATAGGGTGCATGGAGGGTGCATGAGGGTAAAAATTTCCAATCCGACCCACTTTTGATTGTTTGATGGAGTGCATGGGCTCAGTTGAGCTATGCCCATCTGATGCATAAAAGGGCCCTCAGCCATGCCCATCTCATGCACCCCAGACAGGGTGCATGGAGACAGCCATGCTGGCCCTGACCCTCGTCCCCACCCACCAGACCAAATGCATGCTGGGTCCTTGATGAACAAAATGTTCAGCATGTCTAAACACATGCATGCTGCCAAACAAAGTCTCATCTCAGCATGTCTCAGCGCACATCACTGCCAAACAAGGGCAACTGCATGGACTCAGCATGTCTACACTCGGCATGGATGAGAAGAACAACTAGGCTAGGTCCATACATACTACCAAACACACCCTAAGAGAGGGGACAAGTCCATAGAGAATTTACTGCAAAAAGATCAGATCTATTATAAAAGTTCATTGGAAATACAAAGAATCTCAGCATAATAAAAATCACATTGAGATTCCAAGACCAGCGAACGACTATTACTACCGCCAAAATGAGTTGTCGACGCGCCACTGTTGCCTTTCCCCTACCGGAGCAGGCTTGACCTTGTCGACGCAGATGGGAAGTATTCATGCGCATGCCCCTAAAACCAACACACTGGAGCCGCAGTTGTCGTCGTTAAACCCTTGCATAGATGTGAAGCACCTGGCACCAAATCTCGCCACATGACAAGAAACCGTAACCTCACCACCCCAAAGAGACGACAGGAATCTATGCCGAAGCTCCGCCCACTACGTCCAAATGAACGAACTCGAGGAGAATAGGAGCCCGGAAGACAAATTCAAAGAAGAAGTGTCGCCATCCGCCCGAGCGCCGCACCTACAAGGACAAAAAATCTAACCTAAACTATTAGCTGAAGTAGAGGCACCAGGATTCCCCGCCCTGCCACCGACCGCTGGAGCGGCGGGTAGAGGGGAGGCGAATCCAGGGACTCATGTGTGAAGTTTGGAGGGAAGAGTTCAGCCGCTTAGGGTTAGGGGAGCAAGGCAAGAGGAAGTCACATATTGCCGAAAGTTGTGTTAGAGTCCATAGATCATGACGGACCAAGCCCTCACATCCCGCCACCTTCGTGGCCTTTTCCTCTTGAGCCTTAGTTTTTAGCGAGCTTCTTTGTTTTTGAGCTCTTCATTCAACTTCATTTTTTTTCTTCCCTCTTGTGTCATGTTGACCTAGTAAGTTCCTTCACTTCCATTTGACTTCACTTGACCTCAATGGTCCTCTAAGTGTATTCTTCATAGGACTAAGTATGCCCCTTGGTAAGAATTACTCCTACAAGACGGGTCCCCTCGAGACGTAGTCATGGAAGTAATATTGAACAATAAGCCAAATTTGTTGAACACTCTAGCAATGTAACAACACAAGTCCCCTCGAGACGCCTGCTCCCACCTTTGAACCACCCCTTCCACCATTGCCCATGCTAATCCACTCTCCTAGCATCGCAGCAGCCAACCATTTCTCGCACAACATCATCCTTGCGTACTACTCTAATCTCGTGACCTCCCGACTCCCGCCATGTGTAGGCTATTCGGTGAAGGGTCTCACATGGATTACACAGGCGCCTATGACTGGATGATCTCTAGCTATGCTGAAAGTGGATCTGCAGTCAAGGCAGTCCAACTTGTGCACAAGATGAAGGAATCAGACGTCAGGCATGTCTCGTTAGGGAATTTTCTATACATCATTTCTCAACATCGGCGTACCGATGCAGAACCGCCTCAGTCGTCTCTTGATCCTTTCCGATGATAGTGCTACCAGGGCACAAAAACAGTAGGCCCGAACTATATATTTGCATGAACAGTAATTCATGGAAAAAATAAGTTCTTAACTGATTACTGCCTATTTTTACAACATAACAGCAATTAAAAGTGCACTAACAAATACGCGGAACATCATCCGAATAAACTCAGGACTACTAACCGAAACAATAGCCCAAATAAACTGAAACAACAATTCCAAATAATTTGGAGAAGTAAAACCAGTAAAATGGAACAACATAAAAAAATCGGAAACATTAACCAACACAAACCATAAAACCGAAACAGTAACAAAAATTTAAACCAGAAAAATACACCCAAATAAACTGAAACAACTAAAAAAGAGTAAAGCAATACTATGCATTCACGTGAACAGTAATCCAGAAGAAATATAAAAAGATCCAAAAAAACTGGGACTCCTCCCTCGACCTGGAACAGCAAACCAGTGAAACGGAACAATACCGGAATAAAAAGAGAACATTAACCCACCCAAATCATAAACCGGAAAAGTACCTGAATTGTAACCCAGAACAATACAATCGAATAAACCGGAACAATAAACAGTAAATCAGCACTATGCATTCAGGTGAATAGTAATCCAAAAGAAATCTCTATCCCTAAAAAAAATCCCTCAAAATAATCCAAAAGAAATCTCTACTACTTAAAAAGAATGTGAAGTTCCGGTTTCACCTTTCTTTCCATTACCACTTCGTCCAAACCTTACTCTTATGATAATCTGTTGAGTATAATGTTTATTAAGAAAGACGAGATAGACTAGGATTTGTTCTGGCTTGTCTTGTACTTTAAGTAGATCATTGTACTTCCTATATATATATGTCCACGAGGCTCAAGCAATACAACAACTATTTCACCAAATCCCTCTCTCGCTTCTTAATATAATCAATCACCTTCATTTATTTATCTTTTGAACCAATTTCATTTTAATGTACTTACCAAACTTTTGATCGAAATATAAGGTAAAACACGGGCGGAATTTGATGAACATCGATTTACACAATCGCATATTATGTGCAGGTAAATCACAAGCTAATGTACTATAATATTTATATCCCGTTGCAACGCATAGGCATTGTTTTATTAACAAAAGAAATATGTTGTTTTCTTGCTTATTTCGACAAAATACAGAGGAAATCAGTCACGGGTGCGTCATGCGTGCGCCGGTTCAGCGCTAGTACATGTGAAATCGCAAAGCTTTTGCTGAAATCTCCATGCCCTGCAGTGTACAAGATGTGAAATCTGCCAGGAAGCGCCTCCCCATCGCGCCCGCGGCACACCCCATGCTCTCCGCAGCTGCCTCGCCGCCGCCTACTCCCCCCTTGGCAGCACCCCTTCCGCCGTCGCCCTGCTAACCCACGCGGCAAGCGCCGCAGCAGCCAGCCGCTTCTCTCACACAGCATCCTCCTCCCGTGACCTCCCGGCCGCGCTTAGGCTGTTCGATGGAATGCCTCACAGGGGCACCGTTGCCTACAATACAGTTCGATGATCTCTGCCTACGCTGGAAGTGGACGTGCCGACCAGGCATTCCGGCTTGTGCACCGGATGAGTGAGGTAGGCCTCACCTTCTCCATCGTTTCATCGGCCATCGGCTCTGCTCTCCATCGTTTGAGTGAATTCTGTCATGTCAGGATACAAAAGATGATAGCCATAGCAATGCAGCGTTGGAGTGTATCCGGTTGATTAGAAGCCATGGCTTTTTGGTCGACAAATGCAGTGTGCCAACTCAACGGTGCTTACCATGTGCACAGATGTCAAGGATTTGGCTAAGGGTTACCAGCTCTTGGCCCTCCGAATCAAAACAGGACTCTGTCAAATTCTGTCGTTTACAGTGCTCTTATCGGCATGTTGTCCATGTCTCACAGACTACCTGATGCCGTTAGGTTTTTCGAGGGATTAACCAACAAGGTCGGACTCAGAAACATGTAATGTGATGATATTGTGTATGCCAGGAGTGGTTTAATGGAGCAAGCTCTGGGCCTCTTTGTGATGGCTCTGCGAAATGTTGTTCTTCCAACGGAGTTCACCTTTGCAAGGGTGCTGAGATGGAGCTTGTGTATTGCTCTGATGGAGCAGGGCACCCAAATCCAAGTGCTGGTATATAAACGTGGCTTGAGGATGATATAATTGTTGCCACTGCTCTCATTGACATGTATTGTAAGTTAGGTTCCTTGAAGCATGTCAGGAAACTCTTCAATGGTGTCCGTGTCAAGGATTTACTGCTATGGAATACAATGGTTGTTGGTATATTGCAGAATGGGAAAGGCAGGGAAGCTATTCCAGTTACCGAGGCTGAGGCATCCTACTAAGTAGGAGCATTGTGCAAAGTCGAAATTCAAAAGGTGAACTTGTTCCTTTTGCTGGCTTTATGAGTGCCTTTTATTGGAAGTGTATAAACTTGAATCTTTCTGTAAAACAAACATACTTGCAGGGATTATTAACGCAAGAAGAACAAGCGTGAATGCGATGAGCAAAACTTCTTCGTGGAAGCGGACTTATGGCTATGATCGTGTTAATGACGATAGAGACAATCCAATCATTGAAGCCAGAATCACAGGTGGTAAGCAACATGTCTTCTCTATCTACTGCTGGTGAATTTATTTATTTATTTCGTGGCAAGACTATTAATCTTCCCGAGCTTTCCCAGTGCTGAGTACACATAGTGGTTATCATGTGATGACATCGGTGCTTAACAGCCCGCGTGCTTCTTCTTATGTACACTGTTTATTTTTAAATATCAGATGCTGTTTTCATTTATGACCACTTGAATCTAACAATGTAATTTGTTGTGAAATGTATTCGTTTTCAAACCTGTTTGCTCAATATATTACTGTTCTATTGGATATTTGTCTGTGATAGAGCCTGGTGTTGATCCTTTTGCTCAATAGAGGGAGGAGAAGAAGAACAGGTTGATTATCAAGAAAAGAACATACTTTAGAATTTAAAGAACGCTGCAAAAGTTAGTGCTCTGCCAACGTAATCATTTCTATTATCATCATCTGTATACATCATGCACTACTTTGTTTATTATCCATTACATTAGCAACTCAAGTTTCTCATCTAACGCTTTCTGAAAAAAACCCGGAACCGTGCAGTCATATACAGCTTGGTACCACACCTGTGCCCATCACTGGGATTAAAGCGGATCTGCCTAGAAAATCTAAAAACAAAGATGTTGCGAATCTTTGGTAATTGTTGAATCGGGAGATGGGTACCTTCACACAGCGCCTCCCCTCCTGTCTTGTTGCCTGCGTGAGTGTGTGTCTTAGATGTGGCGGCTCACTATGGGGCAGGGGGAAGAGGGGCTCCTCTTCTAGGTCAGCACCTCTCATGGGCTTGGGCCCAAGAGACAGATCTTGATGGGCTAGGGCCCATACCGGTTCAACACTCCCCCTCAAGATGGGTGGTAGATATCTATCATCCCCATCTTGTCACACGCCAAGTTACAGTCCTTTGTTCCCAGTCCCTTTGTCAAGCAATCTGCAAACTGCTGCCCAGAGCTGACATGAGTAAGGCTGATGATCCCAGCATCAAGTTTCTCTTTAATGAAAAAGCGATCAATTTCCACATGCTTCGTCCTATCATGTTGAACTGGGTTATTAGCAATGGCTATAGCTGACTGATTGTCACACCACACCCTTAAGGGTCCCTTCCTCAAGAGTTTCAACTCGCATAGTAGGTGCTTCACCCAGAGCATATCACACAACCCTTGAGAAAATGCTCTATATTCAGCTTCTGCTGTTGATCTAGACACAACATTCTGTTTCTTGCTTCTCCATGACACCAAATTTCCTCCCACAAACACACAGTAACCTGAAGTTGATCGTCTATCATCTTGACAGCTAGCCCAATTAGAGTCACTATAGCCATCCACCTCAAGATGTCCACTCTTCGCAAATCACAACCCTTTACCCGGAGTCCCCTTCAAGTATCTCAGGATTCTGTGAACAATATCAAGATGCCCTCTCCTTGGTTCATGCATGTATCTGCTCACCACCCCCACGGCATACGTAATGTTAGGCCTAGTATGACACAAGTACAATAACCTCCCAACCAGCTTCTGATAATCTTCCTTATTCACTAGCTCACCTGATTGTGCTGTTACTTGATGATTTTGTTCAATTGGAGTAGGGGCTGCACGACATCCCATCATGCCCATGTCACTCAAAAGATCCAAGGTGTATTTTCGTTGGCACAAAGATATTCCCTTCTCTGTCCGGGCCACTTCTATGCCAAGGAAGTACTTTAGATTTCCTAAGTCTTTTACCTCAAACTCCTTGCTCAGACACCCCTTCACTCTCTTTATTTCCTCCTCATCATCTCCAGTGATGATGATATCATCAACATACACTGCAACAATGGTGATCTTCTTATTAGTGTGTCTATAAAACACCGTGTGGTCACCATTACATTGGCCATACCCCATATTCCAAACAGCTCGTCTGAACCTATCAAACCATGCCCTCGGCGATTGCTTCAGACCATACAAGGATTTCTTCAGCCTGCATACCTTCCCCGTAGTCTGTTCTGTGCCAAAACCTGGCGGTATCTCCATGTATACCTCTTCTTTCAAGTCACCATGTAAGAAGGCATTCTTGACATCTAACTGGTGCAATTTCCACCCAAAGTTTGCAGCACAAGAGACCAATACCCGTACCGTGTTCATCTTTGCAACTGGAGCAAATGTCTCATCATAGTCAATTCCATAAGTTTGACTATATCCTCTGGCAACCAATCTAGCCTTATACCGTTCCACCTTGCCCTCAGGATTCTGCTTCACAGTAAAAATCCACTTACAACTCACTGCTTTCTTTCCTGTCGGCAATGTGGTTAGCACCCATGTCTTGTTTTTTTTCAATGCTTCTAACTCCTCTATCATCGATTCACGCCACTTCGGATCTTGCTTTGCAGTCTTCCAATCCCTAGGGATAGACATAGTTTGCAGAGAGGCAACAAACGCCTTATATGAAGGTGACAAAGCCTTGTAAGACACAAAATTGCCAATATCAAGGTCATCACAAGCATCATCCTTTGGCAGAGCCTTCCTTGCTACCTCACCCTTCCTTGCCGCTTCACGTGTAGGTTTTCGCAACGCAATGGGCAGCTCCACTGTGTCAGATGAGCTTGCCTCACTGCCTTGCTGCTCCCCCTGCACTCTTGCCTCACTGCCTTGCTGCTCCCCCTGCACTCTTGCCTCCCTGCCTTGCTGCTCCCCCTGCACTCTTGCCTCCCTGCCTTGCTGCTCCCCCTGCACTTGTGGTTGCCGCCGAGAGTACACCAGGGTATTCGTCTGCCATCGATCCCGAACAGGAACCTGGAGAGCACCAATCTTAAGTGTATCGACAGTTGGCTCGACATGAGCCCGCACATCATGATCAGTGATGGTACTAACCGGAATTGTACCCACTATTGGTTGAACCTGAGCCTGCACATCATTATCAGTGTTAATGTCCACAGGATCACCGTGAGTATGAGACACATCCTTCTCCCCCTCTTGACCATCATGCACAGGGTGTAGGTGGTCAAGCTCTGCAAACAACAGACTGAGATCAGTCGGCTCACCATAGAATGGCTCAGACTCCCTGAATGTAACGTCCATACTTACAAACCTGCGTTTTTCAGAGGGACACCAACATTTATACCCCTGCTGACTAGACGAGTATCCCAGAAAGACACACTTCACTGCCCGAGGATCAAGCTTGCCAACAGATGGTCGGTGATCACGAACAAAGCAGGTACTGCCAAACAACTTTGGGGGAACAACAAACTTATTATCTCCAATGATCAACTCAGACGGAGATTTCATGCCAAGTATCCTGGAAGGTGTTCGGTTGATCAAGTATGTGGCTGTCATAACTGCATCATCCCACAAGAACTTAGGCACATTCATGGTAAACATCAACGACCGAGCGACCTCAAGAACATGACGATTCTTCCGTTCGGCCACTCCATTCTGAGGGGGGGTGTCCGGACATGAAGTTTGATGAAGAATCCCATGGTCAGCCATGAAAGCCCCAAAAACGTTGTTCACATACTCCGTTCCATTGTCCGTCCTGAGCACCTTGACCTGTACCTGAAACTGGTTCTTTACAAGAGCATGGAAGTTCTGAAAACAGCTAAACACCTCATCCTTGTGACGCATCAAGTAAATCCAAGTCATGCGAGAATAGCAGTCAATAAAGGTAGCAAAATACTTCTTCCCATTCATTGACACCACTGGGCTAGTCCATACATCCGAATGAATAAGCATAAAAGGAGATATGCTCCTGAGCCCCTTACTCACATATGAGGCCCGTGTGTGTTTTGCATATTCACAAGCATCACATGTCAGCTTGCCTTTGCCTATTCCACACATAACATCCGGAAATATTCTACTCATCTTATCAAAAGATACATGCCCCATCCTACAATGATGGATCGTCGCCTGCTTCTCCTTATCCTCCATGGTCGCAGCACACACCAAGTCCGGCTGCACCTCCTGGTCCATGTACCAGAGCCCCCTACGCCTGGTGCCAGTCCCAACCGTCTGGCTCGTCTGTCGCTCCTGAATCAAGCAACCGAACTTGTCAAGGATCACACGACAGTCCATTTGATCAATGAGTGCACTGAAAGAGACCAAATTGACAGGAAAGGCTGGCACATGTAAAACTGACGATAGGGAAATGGTCGGAGTACACTTTACTGTACCAACCCCTATGACTGGTTGTTTTGTGCCATCAGCCGTTTGTATAGTGCCCGTGTGAGAGGGAGGATGCTTAGTGTAAGATTCGAACACACATGAGTTACTAGCAACATGCTTAGATGCTCCAGAGTCAAGAACCCACTCTGGAGCACTCTCATTAGTAGCAAGAGATGCTCTTTCCGGATTACCTTCATCAGTGGAGGCCCAGTGAGCAAAGTCTCCATAGGCAACATCATCTACATCTTTGCCTTTGGACGTCCCAATGTCTCCTGCAACGGCCATGTGAGCCCTCTGACCCCCTGAGTGTCCTGAGTAGCCACCTCTACCTCTAGAAGCCTGGCTCCATGAGGTCTCTGAGTATCCACCTCTGCCTCGAGCACTTCTACCTCTGCCTGCTCCCCCTCTGTTATATCCCCTGCCTCTGCCACGAGTTGGACATTCTCTCTTCCAGTGACCTACCTCCCCACAGATATGACATTTGGTGGGATCTCCCCACTCCATGCGCTCAGTGACTGCAAATGTCGAAGCTGGCACAACCTTCATGTCTGCATGCTCAAGGGAGAGGCGCACCTCCTCTTGAGTCATCGCTGCAATAGCCTCAGGAATGGTAGGCAGACTAGGTTGGTGCAACAGGGAAGCCTTCCTGCCATCAAAGCAACCTTTTGAGGCCAGCCAAAAATTTCAGCACACGCCTGCGTGCCATCCACTTATGCCCTGACTCGATTGAAGCCGCATCATAGAGTTCCAAGGGATCACAGTTATCCTGGTCAGCCCACAGAGCCTGCAGTTCTGCCACGTATGTCATCACTGACATGCCATCATCTTGACGCAGCAACCTAATCTTGTCCTCAATCTGAGCAATGAGCATGACATTGCCCTTGCCAGAGTATTGAGTGGACAGAATCTTCCATATCTCAGCAGGTGAGGATAGCCCCTCCACAGAGCGTCCAATGGAGGGCACCACGGAGTTCAACAACCACACCATAAGGACAGAGTGGATGACCTTCCACCTCTTGCCCTCTGCACTACTCGTGTCCCTTGGTTCTACAACGGTGCCCAACAAATATCCATCAAGCTCCTTCTGCTCCACAGCCCACAAAGCCCTTCTGGACCAGCTCAAATAATTTGTTGCCCCCTCTAGCTTCATGTCCAGGGGCGACATTTCAAGCTTTTGAGCCACTTCCTGTCGAGGAACGATGGCCCCAGAGTTGGACTCCGCGAGGATCTTAGCGAGCTTCTCCAAAGCCTCGGCAAGACCAGTTGGTTCAGCCATCGTTTGGCGGGATGAGCAGCAACAGCAAAACTCAGCCTCGGAGAGTCTTTTTTTCCAAGGAGCACCACCACCACCACCACAACACCAAGCTCACAACAGCAAGTCCACAGAGAAAAAAAAATCTCTGTAAATTACACAAGTGGTCCAGCCAAGGCTCTTCCTGTTCCAGAACGAGCAGTCCAGCAGGCAACCACTCTTTCTTCCTCTGCCGCAGCACCAAGAAGCAGCCGAAAAGCACCAGCAGCTCAGCAAGCTCCCAGGAACAGCACAAGGCAGCAGCAGCTGCTGCAGTTCCTCCTCTGTTCAGCAGCACCAACAGCAGCAGCTCCCCGCCTCAGCCTGACTCGCACGCAGCCCAAATCCGCTGCCGCCTTCTTCCTCCTCCTCCTCTTCTTCCCGCCGCAGCCGCCTGCACAGCCCGCAGCAGCCCTCCTCGGCCGCCCCCTTCGCAGCTAGCCACCCCAGGGACACGAAGCAGGACAAGAGGAAGCAGCTCCCTCCCGGCCGCGTTGCAGCTCCTCGAGCCCAGCCCAGCCGCCGCCGCGCGCACCACAGCAGACCCGCCGCCTCTCCAGCGAGGGACTACGCCGCCACCTTCATCGCCGGGCTCGATACCATGTTGAATCGGGAGATGGGTACCTTCACACAGCGCCTCCCCTCCTGTCTTGTTGCCTGCGTGAGTGTGTGTCTTAGATGTGGCGGCTCACTATGGGGCAGGGGGAAGAGGGGCTCCTCTTCTAGGTCAGCACCTCTCATGGGCTTGGGCCCAAGAGACAGATCTTGATGGGCTAGGGCCCATACCGGTTCAACAGTAATAAATGTGATTCTTTTATCGCGGAGTATGGCGAATCAATGCTTGGGAAATGTATCAAACTATACTTCCGGAAACCTCTAGAAAGTTATAAAAAGGGAAATCATGCATATCTTGACAGCCCATATCTTTAATTGATTTCCATATTAATATGTATAAATCACAAAAAAAAAATGTATAAATCACGCATGTTCTACAGCTGTACCATCTTGTCGCTCTCCCCATCAAGGTATATAAATACAGTTTTCTTTGCCGAGCTTTGTGCTAATCGAAAGATAATTTCTGAGGTGCACAAGAATTCTGTATTCGACGGGTATGTACAAGCCTGTTTGATTTCTCTCACTTATATGTCAATCTAGTTATGCAGTATTTTTTGGATTGCATAAGTCTAGTCATTTGGTTTGGTACAAACTATTTTAGATCTTTGTGATCCAGCGCCGCCCGCAATGGCCATTCTCTAGAATTCTAGATCTAAATATCAATATGGTGTTAGCAGCCGTTGAATTTATAATTGGGAGGTTATAGATCTAACAAAAATTCATCGCTGATGCCAGTAGGTATAGAAATCGATGGTTGCCATGATCTGATAGTTACGATTCTTCTCAGGTGAGCATATGTTTGGGTTGTAGGATGACCGCGACCCTAAGATCTGTATTACTATCAATCTCAAATCTTATTCTTGGTATTCAACTATCGATCGAAACGGTCCCACGGGATCTACTAGATGAATTGGGAGGTTGGGGTTTTGGAAACCTCGATCGTATAATGATGCCACCTTTGTAGGGGATACGAGTGCGGATGGTGATACTTATACCAGAATATGCATCTTAATATGTATGAATAAAATATCTTTATATATCATGAATATATAGTTGGAATGGTTTACCATGATTCAGATATTCTATTTATTTCTGTCTGTATATTCATGTTCACTGCTGGTATTCGTATCTCTTCTTTGAATAAACTTATTCATCTATGTTCTTAACATGTCTATGATGCGAATATGGTTTTTCTATTATCCAGCTGCGTTTGATCAGTTCCCACCCTTGCCTCCATCTACTTTTTTTTTTCTTTGTTTGAAACCATCTGGTGGGAATATTCAACTGAGTTATCCACTCTCTAGCTATATATGCTTTATGGAGCACCTGTGGGGCATGCCTGGAGTTAGAAACCACATTATCATCACTATCGATTGCTTGTGCAATCTAAGCTGTTTATGTGTTATAGGAACACATCTTATATGTTATCCAGAGGTCATTCTCTTTTTGGGCACTGCACTTAAGATGTAACAGAAAACAAGATGCCAAGTTTGTGGTGGCTTACATTGCTGTAGAATGGCTCAGTTGCCTTTGTAGCCAGATTTATTCCACTGATGTTTGTCAACCGTTTACTTTGTTTGATTTTGCTGGTGTATATTTGGCTGTGCATGCATATTTTTAACTATGTCTGCTCTGGTGCACTGATCTTAGTTTCTGAACTAGCAAATAATTATATTTGATTTTGCGAGGATCCTAACAATGAAATGCACTCTGTTTGAAACTGATCTTTTAAGAGAGCCACAAATGTTCACAATCATCTAAAGGCTCTGCACAAAATTTTATTTTGTAACCTAGAGGCTAGCACTATCTGACTGTCTTAAAGATTTTCTTACTTTATGATTGAGCTGCAATTTTTTTTCACATTGTTTTACTTTATAATTGATCTAATTAATAGTGATTTTCATTCTTTTTTTACAGTGCCGGAAAGACCATTGATTTTCGGGCAAGCAAGATCAAGCAGTGCACATGGTACCGATGGGTGTTGTCACTCCTGCTGGTTCACAGCCAACACGACCATTCCCTGGCAATCCAGCTCAGCTCAGTGCTCAGGAGCAGCTTATGTACGAGCAGTCGCAGGAGTATCAGCTGCAGCTCCAGCAGCAGCGCCAGAGGCAGCTCCAGCAGTTCTGGGCCGAGCAACGGTCAGAGATGGAGCAGGCGACTGACATCAAGAACCACCCCCTGCCACTCACTAGGATAAGGAAGATCATGAAGGCCGACGAGGATGTCCGCATGATCTCGGCAGAGGCTCCGGCGCTCTTCGCGAAAGCATGCGAGATGTTCACACTGGAGATGACGATGAGGTCATGGATGGTTACAAAGGAGGACAAGCGCCGGATCCTGCAGAGGAGTGACGTCGCCGCTGCTGTGGCTAGGACTGACATTTACGACTTCTTGCTGGATTTATTTGCCAGTGAAGAGACGAAGCAAGGGTTCTTGCTTCCTATGGCCGGGCAGGGGCAGCAGCCCATGGGGGCTCAAGCTGGTGCATACCCGTACTACTATGCGCCGGAGCAGCAGGTGGCAGGTGCGTCGATGGTGTATGGTGGCCCGTCGACCTATGTGTGGCAAGAGCCTCAGGTACAAGAGCAGGGCCATCCGTCCGGCACCTACGTGTGGCAAGAGCCTCCGCAACAGCAAGAGGGGCCCTGAAGCTGTCGCCAGATTCAGAGTCCTCGTTTCAGCCTGGACATTTAAAGAAAAAACTTTGGATCTCGCGTTAGCTTTCATAATATGATCGTTATTCGTCGGTTGAAACAGGAGGTTTCTGATCAGCAGAAACTTAGGAGGTCCTCCTGGAAGGTTGGTTGCTGTTGTCGTGGTGTCGTTTCAGAAGTACTATGAGTTTATGATTTGAGACTAATTGGTCGAATTTTACCATTCCAAACCCAAAAGATTGCCTCCGGTGATGCCTTCTTTTTATTTCTATCTATTTATGATATGTTTGCGTGTGGCAATACCATGAATTTGTGATTTGAGACTAAGTGGTCAAATTTTACCGTTCCAAACACAAAAGTTGGCCTCTGGTGATGCCTTGTTTTTATTTCTACCTATCTATGATGTGTTTGCTTGTGGTTAAGCTGTAGTATTGTCTTGCATGAAGTTTCAGATCATATGCTGAGCTCCAGCTGAATCTATCCGAAACCGAATGTGCATTGATGTTTTGCAAAATAAACAGTTGATGGTCGGTCATTCTGCTGGTGAAGCATGGCAAGTAGCAGTAACTGAATGCACAAGGATCTGTAGAGCAGCATCAAGTCTTTTATCGACGACATGAAAGCTGGGTCACTGGGTGATGCAGGTAGTCAAAAGGGGATGGCATTTTTAGCCTCCAAACTGTCGCCGTCCACGCGTGCTATCACAGGCCGGTCGGCTCCGTTTTGTGAGCAGCTAGCGTGATGACCGTCGATGCCGGGTATCATTATCATCGCATCACGTGCCTCACTGGGCTTGTGTTTAGCCGAGACCAGAGGTCGTTCCAAGCCCAGTTTACACCGGCACAGTGCATCACTTGCGACGTCACAAAAGAGGCTTCATCACATAAAAAAAAAGAGCTTCATTCAGGCCAACTCCACCGCACGACCCCAAACGGATGTCCGGATTGGCCGAATTTTGTCCATTTGGGGCGTCGATGGGTTCACCGTGTCCGGCTTTGTCCGATGGGTCGTGCGTGCGCCCACCGCGCGGCCGCACCCCAAATCATGTCCGGGGTGGACGTGAATAAAAAAATATAAAAACTAGAATGAAATGACTAAAAAAGTAAATAAACGCATTTAAAAAAACATAAAACATATATAGGGGTCACGGCCACAAAACGGCCCAGTTTCTCAGTCCACTTAAACGGCCCAGTTTTATAATTAACATAAAAACAAAATAAAAAAGCCTCCCGCGCGCTCCTGCCGCACCCGCCGGTGCCGTGGCCGTCGCCGTCTTCACTGGTCACCGGTGTCGTCATTGTCGCTGACGAGGTCGACGTAGGCCGGTGGCGTCCACAGGTGGGCCGACGGCGCGTGGTAGACGGGGGCGGCTTGGAAGGCCGGAGGTGCCTGCACCACCTCCTCCCGTGGCGAGGCCTCCCGCTCCGGTGACCATGGCGTAGTGGCGCACCAGTTCACGCCCACGTCGGCGCCCATCTCCGGAGCAGTGCAGGACCAGCCCCACCCCTGGCCCAGCAGCTCCTGGAATGCGGCCGGCGGCTCCTCCTCCATCGCGTCCTCCGTCACGGCCGCCAGCTGCAGCTCCGGGAAGGCGACGTCGCCGACGGCAGAGAGGGCCATGGCCTCCTCCAGGCCGTCCCATTGCCGCTCGTCATGCGTGTTCATGGAGTCCTCCATGACACGCTGCACGAGACGGGCCTCCTCCTCCGATGTCATGCGAGGAGGTGGGGGTGGCGAAGGAGACGGGGAAGGCGACGGCGTGGGCGTCAGGCCGCGCACCCGCATACGCCCGCGCGCCTCTGCACGTGGCCGCCGCGGCCCCGACACCATGCCGGCGAAGTACGACGCACGACGCGTGTCGTGCTCGTCCTGGAGCCATGTGTCCCACAACAGGGAGTTGGGGGCGTACTTGTGGTCGTAGTACAGGTCGTCGGGGAGGAGGCGGCGGCGACGCGCGATCTCATCGCGCCGGGCACGGCCGCTCGCTGGCACTGGTGGAATGGTGACCCGGTCCGCGGAGAGGTGCCAACCGTTGGGGAGGTGGACGTCGCTCCACGGGACCTGCGTCCTCATCTCCCAGTACCTCCGGCACACGTCCGCGGGGGCTCGACGGGAGGAGCGCGGCGGTGACTCGGGATCCTCCTTCTTCACGGATCCACGACGACTGCCCGAGGAGGAGCCGACCTCGCGGTCGTGCTTCCCCTTGCGGCCGTAGTTCCAAAGGCCCATGGCTGCGACCGGCCGGCGAGGTCGACGACGGGGAGCGGTTTAGGGTTTCGAGGGTGTCGGGTTTCGAGGGGGCAGAGAGGGGCCGGAGTGGAAAGTGTGGACGACGACCAGTCCACGGCTTCCCATTTAAGAAGGACGACGACCCGGAGCTATGCGGATGACAGGTGGGGCCACCCGCCTGTGCGCATTTATGTTGACAGGTGGGAGGTAGGTGGCCGCCTGCCACGCGGCCCCGACGCGGACGCTCGAAGGGTCCGTTCGTTGTCCGCCGCGACCCAAACCCAGCGCAAGTTTGCGCTCGAAACGGGTCGGCCCGGATACAAAACGGACCAGATAGGTCTGGATCGTCGCGCGCTGGGCCGCCTGATTTGTTCGTTTTGCCCCAAATAAACGGGGCCGGACAAGATAGAATCGCGCGGTGGAGTTGGCCTCATTGTAGTGGAATGAATATGGGCTTTCCGGCCATACTAGTGGCAACGCGGTCATACATGTGGGATCGGTCACATGCGTGCCCTGCCGGTCGTGTCACTGTCGTGTGCCACAGACGGCTACCTGAGCCGGGGGCATGGTCCAGCCCAGGGCTTTGCCAAGATCGGCACTACACCACGGGTGGTGGATCACATTACTCTCCACCCAACAGCAGTGCGTTTTGTCACTAGACAAATATATATGCACCTGAAATTTGGATGCCGAAATGTTTTCCTTATGGAGGTTGCTCCATAAAGAAGCAATGCAGACTTGTAAACATACATTGATTGGTGCCAGAATAGGGCTACACGGGTCCTTCACATTAACAAATGGCTGCACTTTGAGAAGTGAATAGTGTCCACAAATTTACGTTTCCTTCTTTAGAAAATGCATATAGTCGTACTTTTTGCGCCAAGATTTTTTTTTTGTGAAAAGGAAATATCACGTGGTGATGTCAAGAGCTTGAAAACATCATCACAAGTTGTGAATGTCGGAC
>NC_041393.1:658997119-659002849 GCF_002162155.2 Triticum dicoccoides
AATGATCATGATTCCAAATAATCAAATGGCATAGTGAATAATGAAACAAGCAATACAAAATGGAGCAAAAGACGTAATGTTTCTGCTGCAACCTTGTGTCGAATAGGACCTGGGCAGGCCGAGTGTCGGTGGTGCCCATGGTTGTCCGTATCCATTGGAGCTGAGGCGAGTCGAACACTGTCTCCGGCACCTCTGGCTGCGTCTAGCCGTCCGGAATCGCCCATTAGGAAGTCGGATTGTTGTCAGTCGCGGGCGGAGCAGATGGTGGCTTCCTTGTCAGTGGCAGCGTGGACGCGTGTGGGGTAGGCGGGCGCAGCAGACACATCCTCATCAATGTCCACAACCTACTTGACCAGAACTTCCCATCCGCACTGCTTCCTTCATCGTTCCCTTTGGGCGACGTTCTCTGCCTTGCAGCTCATCCCCACGGCCGGGACCCCCATGGACGATGCTGAGACATCATCCGTGATGGCGCTGAAGGGCGGGGTAACCGGCGATGACATCTAGGGCAGTTGATGGGAGCGGCGGCGCGGATGGGGAAGCAAGGGTGAAGGACGGCGGCACCTCTCACGCGGGAAATGATGGACAGACACAAAAGGAGGACGGTGGATTTGATGGACTTGGTCAATTAGGTGAAATTTGAGGTGGGTCCGGTCTGTCTGTCTGACGTGGCAGGCGCGCCCAGACCTCACCTATCCGCCCTAGATATGGGCTGGATGCGAGCGGTGTCAATGAGCTTCGACATATAGAATCGGTTTGAGGGTGCGGCTGGATCGCGATTTTGTGACCGGTCACTGTCTAGGCCGTCCACCTAGGCGTATAGGGGGCATTTGTGGAGCCTGGCATTAGAAGCTGATGCTCTAAGAAGACCCATTCGCCGGGAAAATATGACACATGGACCATATGGATCACACACGGATCATCTCTTCATAAGTTCTGTCACTTTGTCTATGCTTTTGATCAACTTTCAACCATCATTTGCACCCGTCTCGCTTCCCTTTTTGAATGAACAAAATTTTCGGGAGTTCAAACATGTCTGGAAGCACAACAGAATGTTCGTTTGCTGATATTATTAACAGTATTTATGTATGACCAATGCATTATAAAGTTGAAAGTTCCAATGCATTGAAGTTGAAAATTGTGGTCACCTTTAGCTAAATTTGTACACTTTTTAAACAGGTTTGGGCTAATTAGTCTCATATACATATAATAGTAGCGCACTGAGATTGCTTAAAACAAATCAAGTAGACTACTAACTGAAATTGAGCAAACATGTGTATGTATGGCGTTCTTCTAAAAAATGTGTATATAGGGCCGCGTGTGCCTTTTCTGTTGGTCAGTCCATCCCTTTGCTTGAGCTCCTCTCCTCTCTCTTCCTCAGCAGCAGCCAGCAGCCAGCAGCTCGTCCATGGAGCGGGGCCCAGATGGGGCCGCTCTCGGGGCTCTTGGGCTCGCCGGCATATGCCGTGAGACCTTTGTCTTCATCCGCGCCCGCCGCCCGGGCTTCGCCTCCATGGCCGGCGAGCTGGTCGGGCTCTCCCTGTCCAGGCTCGCCCACGTCGCCATCTCCCGCGCCTTCCTCTCTCGCGCAGTCGCTGCCTCCGACGCCGGCGCCGGCTCCGTCCGCCTCGCCGCGAATTGGGGCTCCTTCTTCCTCGTAGAGGCCGCCTGCCTCCTCTGCGTCGTCCTCCCGTCACTCAGCTTCGCCGCCTACCTCGTCCACTCCGCCGCCCCGCGCTACGGCTTCGTCGACGACCGCGACGCCCGCTCCATCGCCCACGAGCTCCGCACCGTCCCCAGGTTCCTCGCCAGCGGCCACGCGTCGACCTTCCAAGGCAACTCCCGCAGAGCCGCGCGCGCGCTCAAGGTTGGCTGGCGCCTCGTGGTCACCACCTTCGACGCCTTCCTCCTCCTCCTCGGCTACACCGCCCTCTTCGGCGCCGCCGCCTGGCTCGCGCACCACCACCTTCTCGCCGCCGCTGCTCCGGGTGAGGAGATCGGCGTGCAGCTTCCGCGGACGGCGGTGCTGCTGGCCGGCGCCGCATACCTCGCCGGAGCGGCGCACATCGGCGCGGTGTGGCGCGTCGCCTGCGTGATGCTGGTGCTGGAGGACGACTGGGGCTTCCGCGGCATGCACGTGAGCGACGAGCTCCTCGCCGGCAAGTTCTGGGCCGCGGCCCCCGTCCTCTGGACGCTCGACGGGTGCATCGTGGCCGTGCAGCTGGCCTTCGGGGCGCTGGTTGTGGACAACAGCATCGGCCTCGGCGTGTGTCTCCGGGTGGTCGCGGGGATGGTGATGGCGGCGGCGCTGTGGCTGGCGGTGATGGCGGGGCAGGTGGCGCAGGTGGTGGTGTACTTCGTGTGCAAGAGCAACCACCGCGGGAGCTCCGAGGGCACGACGGCGAACAACCTGGAGGACGTCGGCCGGAGAGGGCGAGCCACTAGGAAGCGACAGTGACGGAGCGCGCAGCGACACTGCGAGTGCCTAATTGGCTAACTGAGCTAGTATGTCCAATTGATCCATGGTAGAATTAATCAGGTACCTTCCTAACGAAAATCTTGGACACTTTGCATGCATTCTTGGATTTATATATGTGATCGAGTATGATTATTGTTGAGTACCTTGGATGTGCATTTCCATTGGATAAACTGCATCACTCTTGTCACTGCTGCCTTATGCAGCAAACCAAGCCAGTGTGTTCAATTTCTTCTTGCAATTCTACTAGTACAACTATTATAACGTCAGATGAGTGCCATGATCCTACCAAGATTCATAGTGTCCGCACAAATTATGGCCTTCAACTCCTTACTTATAAAATAATTTGCATTTTTGTTTCAAGTACTCAAATTCCCGAAAACAACTTCTTCTCCGTGCGGGTAGAGAAATGATAGGAACTTGTTGGACAAATACATGAACAAGTAGCAGAATTTCTAAAAGTGTGGCAAACTTGCACTGAGTAGTCCCTTGTGACTTCTAAAGATGGCAAACTTGCACAGAAATGATATATGTGAACTTGTTGGGGGTGGGCTGCAGTACTTGGAGCTGCATTGTCTAAGAGCATCTCCAACAGATGCGGGCTAGCACGACGCGCTAATTTTTTTTTTTGCAGCGCTGAAATAGCGTTATTGCACAAAAACACAGCGCCCAACCCGACGGCCCCACATGCAACTGCCCACGTGCACAAGCCGGCGCCTCAAATTTGCAACCTCTCAGCCCGCGTGCGCTAAATTTGCAGATTCGTTTTTGTGTGTGCTCTATTTTACAGCTACTGTTGGAGCGCTATTTTTGATCGCGCACGCGCCTATATAGGAATTCTTTTCAGCGCGCGGCTTATATAGTGCATCTGTTGAAGGTGATCTAAAGAGAGCAAATTCATGAACTCAAGTAACTTGAAGTGGAGTTTCTCAAAAAAAGAAAATGTTACTTGAAGTGGAAGTAATCAAGCAAAAGAACTGCAATTACCCTTGTGACTTTCAATTGATGGAGCGGAAAAGTTCATTTTCTCCATGTCAATTTCTTCTGTATATATATACCAAATACAGATTCCAAGCCTAAATTTATACTCTCTCTCCATTTTTATTTACTCTGCATATCGGTGGTGATTGTCTCAACAGCTAAATGATGGTAGTATTATTGTGGAAATATGTTATGATCTATTCTACCTTATCTACACATTTTTTTTGGCCATTGGCGATGGTCTCACTAGCTGAATGTTGATGATTATTTAATCACAATACGCTTAAGGCAAGTATGTCAAATAGTAGATCCCATAAATATATAAATTCACAAAGTGCGTTGAATGTACTGCAAATCATTGGGCATGTAAGGTTATGTGTCGCGCTATGTGTAAATTGAAACTGTAAGCCTCATAAATTAATATGTTGATTTCTAACGAGAGTGCTGACTAGTGTGTACCGAATCCTTCATAAAACACATACTTAGACGTAACAAAATCTGACATTACATATGACCAGAAAAAACACTGAAGCTCAAGTAGATATACGCAAAATACTTGGCAGCCGATTAAACAGGGTGGCTCAAACTAAATTGGCACTGCACATTTTCGTACGGACCATCTCAGACTGAGATCGGAATAAAGTCAACCAAGATCATCTTATGTTCAATAATACCCTAAGAACCAGTATGAGTACCAAAAACTCCCTTCAGACTAAGAAGAGGCACAGCTAGCTGGGATTCTTCAGCCTCTTCCGCTTCATATGCTTCCTCGGCTCGTGCTCAACCAATGATCTCAGTAGTGCTCCTTTCGAGATCCTAACATCATTAGCCTCCACCATCTCATCGTAGACTCGCAAGCAAGCATGCTTATTCATCAGGACATCTATTTACCGGCATCATTCGCCAGTCTTGCTGCCTCATCTTTAGAAACCTGCAAGAAACATGATTTAGACTGAGTGACAAGTTTGCAACAAATGGGAGAGCATGGAGCTGCGAACTCATCGGGACGCGGTCCTCTTCAGCCAGCTGTGATTTTTCTCCAGGCACCAAACTTGGCATGCAATTCTGTATACCCCACATCATCTCCATCACTGCTGGATTATACAGGCAGTCTATTTTCTGCAAGAAGTCGCAGCAAAAATGGCGATCAAAGTTGTTCAGAAATATAGTTAAACCAGGAACTTAATTATACTCACCAATCTCTCTTCAATAATTTCCTTATATTCAGGCTTTCCAACTGCCAGTTTCTTCCCGCCGATCCACGTCCTGATCATCTGAGTAAGCCTTTCGTTGACACCACTGTTTTGATTAATGGCACTGGACTTGTCCTCAAAAGTTTGAAACTCTTTCAGCGTAATAGCCTGAGGAAGAAATAAAATAAGGATGAGCATGTTCAGGGGTAAGAAGAAACAATTAATCAAGTATCGTATCATGTTCTCAATGAGGAGAAGGGGCTAATTCAGTAGGTATATACTGTACTACATCTCAACAGTAGCGATGTAATGAACTAGCATGTGTTCATGTTCCTCCCTCAACGCAAAACAAAGTAAAATTAATAGAAAATGATGATGTAATCATGAACGGTGCAAGATAAGTAGTAGTAGGATTAATTTTGCGGCTGCAAAAGCAACATGAGGAAATAAAATCAGAAGCAGGGAACCAAAGGAAGAAGGAGGCACTAACAAGTTTTGCCATGCAATCAAGCTAGGCAGCTGCATTTGAGCAACATGCCCTGGTGACCCCTATATATGCAGTATAGGCATGTTGAAATTTCCATGCGCTCTCGATCTCTCTAGGTTGTGATCCCTCTGCACAAAATAGACCTTCCAAGCTTATTTTTTCATTTAGGTTGATCAACAGGCCCTGGTGAGCGGTGACCACAATATATACATCTCTCTGGGTTTAGGTTGTGATCTTTCCGCAAAAAAAAAGTTTAGGCTGTGATCCCTCTCCACGAGATAGATCTCCCAATTGTTTTTCTATTTATAGGTTAATCTTCCTCTTATTTAAATCCTCGCGCAAAAAGAAAACTTTGTTCAATCATGGAGAGACGCGGACGTGAGGAGCTCCACGAAATTTGTGCTTAAACCAACCAACACAGCGTGAAAGGACGCCAAAGGGATGGATGCGGTGGTCATGGCTGTGTACTACACGCTTTTGCCTCAACCATGTAAGAGCATCTCCAGCCGTTCGGCCTTTCAGGGCGTCGAAAAAGACTGGCCTGGAGGCGAGCCGGCGCTAGATCGGCCCCTGGGGTTCGTTTTTCCCCAGCC
>NC_041393.1:659003449-659015486 GCF_002162155.2 Triticum dicoccoides
CGAAAAATATCATTCCCGCTCAAAGAAACAACAAACCGGCGATCATCACAATAGTTCGGTGACTCGGTGCCACAGTTCGGCGATCAAAATAAAAGAACACACAGTACTTCGGCGTATAAAAAAGGAAGGGCGCGGAAGGAGTACATCAAGCGTCGAGTTCAACCTCTGGCGGCGTAGTCGTCGGCGTACGCGGGCTGGGAGGAATCGGCGCGGCTTTCGGTCTGTTCGGCGCGTCATCTGTGCTGCTGGGCGCGGCGGAGGCATCGTCGGTGGGGCTGGGCGTCGCGGAGGCGGAGACATCGTCGGCCCTGGTCTCGTCGTCATCAGCCGGCGGGCTGGGCGGCGGCGTCAGCGTCGCCGGTATCTGGTTCAGGATGAGGCCGCCCTCGGCCAAGAACCACGCCTTGAGCTTCTCGTCGCCGCTCTGGAGCATGTCAGCGCCGCCCATCAAGAAGGCGAGGTCGTTGTTCCTCTTCTTGGCGTCTTGAGCTTCGAGTTCGCGACGGCGTTGGCGCGGAGCAAGTCGAGTTTGACAGCGCTGTTCGTCATCAAAACAGCCCACCTCGCCTCTGTTTTCTCCTCTCGCTCGGCGGCCCTGGTTTTGGCATCGGCGATGCAATGCTCAATGGACTCTTGCACGCGCGCGGCAGCCGTCTCGGCATATTTCGCCTTCTTGGCACCTTTGTTGCCGTCCGGGCGTCCATCGTCCGCGCCCGCTGTCGGCGCGTCCGGCTTGTACGTCTCTTTGGCCGCCCATTTCTCGCACTTGTCGATCCGCTTGAAGACGTGTAGGTACTTGAAGTCTGCATCGTTGTTGTCATCGCGGAACATGGCGAACATGCGCAGCAGCTGCGCTGAGAAAGAACGTCAGTCGGCACCAGAGCGCGCGCCAGGGCACGCCCAGGGCGCGCACAAGGCGAAAGAGCGCTCGCGCGGCGAAAGGCAGCAACATGGACGGCGTGCTATACCTTATCCTCGACGCTGGTGTCGCTCTCCGGGCGAGCCGCGACCTCCTCGACGATCCCATGCCATTTGTTGCACGCCGTTTGGATGAGTGACCAATGGTTCGCCATCGCCTTCGACCCCCGCTTCATGTGCATGCCTTTGAAGTAGGGGTAAGACGAGTTTCCGCTCGTCGAACTCGGCCTTGATGCGGTCCCAATACGTCTCGATGCTCTGATTCATGCCGGTGACCGGGTCGAGGCAGACGACCTCCCATGCTTCGGCGAGGCACTCTTCTTCCTTGGACGCCCATTTGATGCGTGGCTCGCCGGACTTGGCCGCCTTCTTCTTCTTCTTCTTCTTCTTCTTCTTCTTCTTGCTTTTCCTCGTCGGCGCCGGCTCCTCCTCCTCTTCCTCCTCCTCCTCCGGCTCTTCCTCGCCGTAGTCGAGCTCGTCGTCCACGTCGGCGAGGTCCTGCGTAACGAACCCGGGCAAAGCGGGGGCCGCAACCGAGCCGGCTGCGATGATGTCCTCCATGTTGGCCTCCGTCATGTTGGTGTCGCCGAGATGCGACGAGGAAGAGGCTTGTGAGTAGAGGCCGCGGCAGAGAGGCGGCGTCAGTGAGGCTGCGTAGTCCGGCGGCGAGTACGTGTACGGTGGGTACTGCACGTCGGCGAACGCGGGCGAGGGCGTGCGCTGGACGGACCGCTCATGGGGGAGTGATGTTGGGGCTGAAGCCACCATGGGCGTCCCCGTCGGCATAGCTCGGCGACGGTGTGCTCCATGGGTGCAACGACGACGAGAACCCGGCCGGAGAGCCGATGCTTTGCTGGCTCTAGGCCGCGTACGGATGCCCGGGTGGCTTCATCATCGCTGCGCGCGCCGCCTCCGTTTGCTCGGCCACCGCATGCTCCGCCGCCGCCGCCGCCGCAGCGTGCGCCACTTTCTCCATGGCCTTCTTGGCCCTGTTGCGCCTGTCGGCGGTGACGGCCTCCCGGTGCTCCACATCTTCCTTCCTCTCGGTGTTGGTCATGCCGGGGGGCTTGGACAGCGGAGCCCTAGGCTTCCTTTGCTTCGGCGGGGCGGCGGCGGCGGGATCCGTCGCGGCGCGCGGCATCACGTACTTCTTCGGCGGCATGCGGGCGGAACGGCAGGGTGGAGGCGGGGTTTGGCGGGAGGAATGGAGAAGAGAGGGGGGAGCGGGAGGAAACGGCGGGAAAAAGTCTTCCAGTGACCGACAGAGCGGCCCCACGCCGCTTTTCGCTTCCGCCGGCGCGTCCAGGCGACACCCGGTCGTTTGGGTTCGGAGCGGGATCGCTGGCTCTGGATTTCACCCAAACCGGCGCTAAACGTGATCCTGGGGTGCGACTGGACCGATTTTGCTAAAAATTCACGGGAGGGGAAAAGGGGGAGGGGGGCTATTGGGGGCGCGGCTGGAGACGCTCTAAGCATCCGTCCATGCTGCTGCAAAGGCACCACGGGTCTCTCCAAAATCTCAAACGGCCCACACCTTCTCTCTCTCCTGTCATATTTACTGCACCCCTTCCTCTCTTTTTTGCCTGCAGGCAGCCCAAGGATAGCTACCTAGAGAGGAAATCAAATCAAATCATTGCCAATGCAAGGAAAAAAGAGAGTGGAAAATGGAATCAGACATGACACGACTAGCTAGCTGTTCACCCTGGAGAGATTAGTAGTACCACCAGGGGGATGTCAGACATAACGCATGCATGTGAATGCCACTTCATCAAACCCACATCGTCCAAAACTGATATGATCGAGGGGTGAACTCGGCCGGTGGAAATCATATGGTTCAAAAAATAAGTGGAAATCACAAGTTTGAAGGGGATGGTAAGTGAGAACAAATTATTTTTGGGGTTCAAGTGAGAGGTGTGAGCCCAATTTTTTTTACCAATAGCATTGATGAATTTAACATCATACTGCAAGTCATCCTGTCATAATTTCAGTTTAGTACTTTGCATATAACTAAAAGTCAATACCTTGTGAAGCACCTTGCAACAATATCCATTCAACATACTTCAAACTTTTTCGATATGACTTGGAACACATATTAGAGATAATTTTAAAAAAATATTTCTTATATCTCATTGCAATTTTTGGGGTTTAAATTTTTTTTTTAGCATTTTTCGTCAAAAAAAAGAACAAAATGTTAAAATTTTCATTGGTTCATAATAGGGATATTTAAATTAGTACCCCTGGTTCCTTAGTTGTGCTCACTTTTCCCCACGCTCCAAACGTTTGCTCACTTTTCCCCTCTTTCTTAGCTGAAACTCTCACAAATGCTCATAGCGGGCGTTTGCCGTCTTGACCGTCCATTGACCGTTAATTGCTGACGAGTGGGGACGAGTCTTCGTCTGACTGTTGCTTGCCGACGGGTGGGACCGCAAGGAGACACGTATTGGGCAGCTTGTCTGAATCTGAAACAGATCTAGACAGGCCGCACTGCACCGTGCCGCCCCGCCCCCTCCGCCGGCGTCGTGCCGCGTCCACCGCAGTTGTTTCCTCCACCCTATGCCATATTCCGTTCGTCGACGACGCCGCGTCTCCGCCAGATATAACCCACCTCCCCATCTGGGATTACATAGCGATGTTGAGTGAGGACGCCCGGAATGCAGTCGACCGTGGAGAGGATTGGGTCGAATCCGCGGCAGATAATTCATGGATTAAACCTGGGTAAGCATTGTTTCCTCTCGAATTGACGTTCTAAGTCGTATTGTAGGCCGTATTTGACTTCTGTTTGCTTGAATCGTTCGAATTTGTGCTCGATTTTACCCGGCTAACTGAAGCCTTTGTTTCCTTCCCCCAACAAAATAGGATTGATCCCGCGCTGGCTTTCGGCTGACGATTAGAATGGAAACTAGTGTGCTGCGTGGTACTAAACCGCATTTGATTTCATCATTTTTTCTATCCCAAAGTGGTAGAAACCAGCATATCTTTCAAAGATTTGCGAGCTGAGCTCCGAAACACCTATCCCTGGAGTGATGCCGATGCTGTTGAACTGAATTGCTTCAGCAGTGACGAGCAAAGATTTCTCCCACTAACTTGCGACGATCATATGCCGTTGCTTTTTGCTGGGATTGCTGGCTGCCGATTCGGTAAACTCCAAATCGATGTGCTTCAGCCACGCGCATCTGCGGGCGAAGGGGAAGGGAGTTCAGACATCATCTGTCTGTGCTAATAGCCAGCACCCCGGCACTCCTTGTAGGTCGACACCAAGTAAAGCAAGTGGTTCATGGAGCCACAACATGCCTGCTGCCAATTCTGGTTCTGATTCAGCTGCTGCTTCTCGTGTACCTTCTGCAGTTGGTGTAGAAGAAGATGCAGAACCTGACGAGGCAGTGCCTACAAATGATGATGAAGACGAGATGATGTTTCCTGAACTGGTCGATGTAGCCAGTCAGCAAGCAGTGGATGACAAATATATGGAGGATCCCATCAGCCAAGCTAGGTTTGATGACACTGACGATGAAGAGAAGGTGGAGAACATGGACAGCTTAATCGAGGATGAATACGATGGTGATGACATGCCAACAATTGAGTGGAACAGGGAAAAATCTGAGCTTAGTGTAGGTACCATTTTCCAATCAATGGTGGACTGTCGGAATGCAGTGACAACATGGTGCATTATATCTGAAAACAACTATAAGATTAAAAGGAGTGAGCCAGCAAGGTTCACAGTTTTTTGTCCATATCCTAGGTGTAGGTGGAAGTTGCATACATCTCGTATGAGAAAGAGCAAATATATTCAGGTAATCCAAGTTCAGTTAGTAATTTAGTTTCTTATCCTTGAGTAAGGTTTCTTAACTGTTCTTTACCCTTTTATTTTGTTTCAGATAAAGAAAAACCCACACAAGCACACCGGCCACCTGGAGGGGGAGGGGGGAAGGCCAAAACCAAGCTAGCAAAAATTAGGTGGGTGGCAGATGCTATATTGGATTGGCTGAGAGAAGAACTTGGACTTGGTCCAACAGCACTCCATGGGAAGCTTTTTGAGAAGTACAAGATAGAAATTCCTTACATGAAAATTTTCAATGCTAGGGAAAAGGCTCTTGATAGAATTAATGGTCAATGGAATGACAATTTTCAGCTGCTTTACACTTTCAAAGCTGAAGTGGAGATGGCAAGTCCAGGGAGTGTTGTAGAGATTGACAAGCATACAGTTCCATTCAAAATAAAAGGGAAGTCATTTCAGAAGGAGTGCTTCAGAAGGGCTTTTGTTTGTTTCAAGGCTTGCTGGCAGGGGTTTGTAGATGGTTGCAGGCCCTATTTGGCTGTAGATGCTACACATTTGACTGGAAGATGGAGAGGACAGCTAGTAGCAGCTTCTGCAGTTGATGGACACAACTGGCTATTCCCAGTTGCATTTGGTGTGGTGGAGGCAGAGTCTGAGGAAAGTTGGGTCTGGTTTCTGCAGCAGTTGCGCAACATTATAGGCACACCCCCAGGTTTAGCTATACACACAGATGCTTGCAAGGGTTTAGAGAGTGCAGTGGAAATTGTATTCCCTGGAGTGGAGCATAGGGAATGTATGCGACACCTAGCGCATAATTTCAAAAAGAAGTTCAAAGGTAAAGTTTATGATGAGAACTTATAGCCAGCATCATACACATGCAGGAAAAGGAAGCATGAACACCATTTGAGAGTGTTGTATGCTCAAAATCCTCTTGTGAAGGAGTACATGGATGCACATCATGGCAAGGTGTGGTCAAGAAGCAAATTCAACGAAATCTGCAAAGTAGATTATGTGACCAGTAACCTTGCAGAATGCTTCAATTCAAAGTTCAAGTCAGTGAAAGGGCTCTTGTTGTGGCAAGCATTTGACAAGATGAGGCAAATGATCATGATAAAGATGGCTCTTCGCAAAAGAATTGCAGAAACACAATATGTTGGTCATCAAATGCTCCCATCACTGATTAAGGCATTGCACTTGAAGGCAAGAGGACTGAAGATGAAATGTATTCGATCTGGTACATATGAGGGAGAGGTTACCTATACTGACACTAAAAATAGGGTATGGAGGTATCCTGTGAACCTAAGTACTAGAGAATGTACTTGTAGGCAATGGCAGATCCGTGGGAAGCCATGCATACATGCCCTACATCTGATGACCGTTATCGGGGGTGCAGATGGTGAAGTTGATCAATATTGCTCTGAGTATTTCTCTGTTGCCAAATTTATGGCTGCTTATGCTGACAATGTGCCTGCACTATTGGGGAAAGATCAATGGAACATAGTAGATCCAGGGTTCAAACTCCACGCTCCTGTCATTACTAGACCACCAAGAAGACCAAGGAACCAGAGGATTAGAGCAGGTGAGGAGGGTCGTCTACCAAAGAAGCGTGCTTGCAAAAAATGTGGAGTTCTGGGGCATATTGCTAGGTTTGTACCAATGCAGTGGATGCATCATTTGGAGAGGAGGAAAGATGGACATCAGCCAATGCTGAGGAGAATGCAGCAGCAGTGGAGAATGCAGCAGCAAATGAAGCATCTTGGTATGTGTTTGCACCCTTTGTAGAATGCAGCTACCCTTTTGTTTGCATTTGTTCTCTTTTTTGCCTATGGCTTATAATTCTATTTACCAGCTCTAGGGAGAAAAGGCCAAGAGATGAAGAAGCAGAAGATTTTGAAACCATGGCCTTTGATGGTTTTGAATCTATAAGAGAGGAAGAGGAGGGCGTAATTTTTCCAATTGTGCCTTTAAAGATTATTGAACCCATAGATGACCGTCAAATGGTCGTCAAGTGCTCGGCGAGTGCAACTACTCCATCAGCACCTCCACGAGGAAAACCCCAAGTAAAGCCCAAGATCAAAAGGAACAAGAGTCTGAAAGAAAAGAGCATCTCAACTAGGGAAACCAGGAGCAAGACGGTGAAGCCAGCTGCAAACACAAGGAGCAAGTCGAAAATTTGAATTAAGTTGTTGGGAAATGTTTGTGTTGTCAATTTGAGGGCGAGTGGATCGCTTAAAACTTGGTAGATTTGTATTAAGATATTGGCATCTTAAAACTTGGTACATTTGAGCTACTGTGAAAACTTATCAGTTGTAATAATGTTGCTTCTACTTTGGTTTCCTATTTGAGTCGGAATTCAAATTTCTATCAAAATTTGAATTTAAATCAATATTTGAATTTGGGCCAAAATTTGGATTCGAGTCAAAGTTGAAGTTGAACATTGGAGGTTCATTGCTCTGTGCGGTGTATTTAATCGAGCATTTGAAGTCCAATATTCGTAGGTGAACAGTCCGAATGAGAAATGTGCTAGAAACGAGCTCGAAAGCTAGGGTAAACAACCCTATTTGAAATCAAGTTTTTTTTACCTTGCCTAAATGAGGCATATATATTTTTTATTAACACTTGTTCCATATATATAGGGTGAAAATGAAGTCTCAATATTTATTGATTAATATTCATATTACTACATTTTTTTGAAAAAATATGCTTTTATTTCAAAACCGTCAAATAACACGTTTTAGATATGAAAATGAAAAAGTAAGTTCAGATCCTTCTTACTCACTCCAAAATGAAGCTATGGAGATTTTTCTGATTTTTTTAATTATTTTGAAAAAAAAATTCAAACCCTAAACCCTCTCTCCCTATTCTACGAACTCTGAAAATGTTCATAGGTGATAGCTCATTTGTGTGAATACTTTTTTCATGAAAATGACCTACACCAAGTTTATATATTTTTCTCATAACCTTGTCACATATGACGGCTATGTGCGCAAGAATTACAACATTTTGATTTTTTTAAATTTTTTAAAAACATTTGAACTTGATTTCGACAAATCACTTCAAAAAATGATTTTTCAAAAAAACGCCCCTATACCGAGTTTATATTTTTTTTATGGTAACTAGGCCTCATAAACGGACGAACTACATTTGATTTATATTTTTGCGATTTTTTCTAATTTAGTTATGGCCATTTGAAATCTGGTCAAACGCTAATAACCCCGTTGACTCGCTCATAACCCCGCAGAAATGCTTCAAACCCTAGCGTCGAACGTGCGCCGTCGGATCCTACCAAGCGCCAAACACCACCCGTCAGATGTGGGGCAGGCATGCGCGATCCGCGTGATGCATCCTCATTGGCTACTGCACTGTCCTTCTCGGGTTTTTTACGATTTGCCCCACTTTACATATGAAATTGTATTTTTCGCACATGACCACCACATGTCAGTGTTAAGAGTTGGTTCAAATATTCAAACTGCAAAATACAATGTGGCAAATCATTAATATAGCTTCCCCTTCTCCTCTTCTCCATCTGACAGACAAAGGCATCGAGCAGATCGAGCAATTCCTCTGTTTCTTTCCCCATCTTCTCGTTCTTCTTCCTCTCGAGCAATTCCTCTGTTTCTTCCTCTAGGGCGATATGTCGACCTCCTCGTCAGCCCCCCGTTCCACGTGGCCGGTGTATGGTCCAGTGTCGATGACTCGATGCACTGACTGCCCACGAACTGCGCCACTGAAGCGGTTGACTTCGGAGGAGGAGAAGAATGGGAACTTTGGGCGCGAGTTCGTCAAATGTGAGAGCAAGCCGGAGGGGCAGGTTAGATCTGAGTTTTCCTCGCATCCTTTATCTCTAATTTCTCAAGAAATATGTCAGATTTGGATTTAGGTTACATGATTTTGTTTTCAAATCGTGAAGAAATGCCACCATTTTGAGTGGATGGATGATTACATCCAGAGGCTTCAAGGGTCGGGCTTGCTGGATTCGAGGGGGAATGCAATCCGCGAGTCCAATCTGCCCCATGAAAGTGCCGCTCCGGCAGCAGCAGCGCGTCCGGTAGATGTCGAGCTGAAGACGGAATTGAAGAAGATGAACAAGAACTTCAAGGAGCTTATTGAGTTGAAGAAGCAATCCAATCTGATAGCTTTAGGAATACTTGCTCTAGGAATTTTTTACGTGATGGCCATCTCTCGTTAGAGATGTTTGTCTACTGTTGTTGCCACTGTTTAGTAATCCAAGTCTGTTTCTCTCAAATGCAACTCTGTTTAGTGCAACTGTCGATCTCTGAATGTATGCAGTTTACCGTTAAGTTTCGACACTTTCAGTTTCGGCAGAAAACAACTACCAGTTTAGTGATTGGATTATTTTGTTAGCTAATAACCTAAAAAAAACCTAGTTCGCGGGCCCAAAGAGAAAGCCCAAAAACAAGCGGGCCCAACTACCAGTCTCTCTCGCACTTGCCAAACTTTTGTCCTCGAGTTCGTCAGTTCTGCTAAAAAAACCTCGTTCGCGGGCCCAAAGAGAAAGCCCAGAAACAAGCGATGTTTCTTTTTTTGTTTAGGAAGGATTGCTTTGTTCTTTTTTGTTTCTAATTTCTTTTTTCATTAATTTGATTGCCCAATCTCTTCTATCTCCTTGAGGAATTTTTTTGGCTTTCCTTTATGGGTCCCTTCATTTTTTTTAGAATCAAAGTATTTGCAAACCGCAGTATTATTATGCATAGCGAACCAATACTTCATGATTAGAAAAAGAGGTCTAACCCTCTTTTTTATATACTTCAAACATAGTGTAGTTAAAACTACACTTTTGACTAAAGCCAAATATCTCAAAGTATTTGATACTTCAATATTTCTGAAAACCAAAGTATTCTTTGAAGGGAGCCCTTCTTTGAATACCTAAAAATACAGAGCTCTCAAACCAAAGCCGTGTACAAATGTACAATATGTTCTTATTTTTAGAAGGCATCTATAAACACATCATTTTTAGTTTGTTTGGTTAATTTTTCCCACGCCAATTAGCCGTGTCTAAACTTGGGACAAACAAAATACAAACATAACAAAGCATTAATATAACACACATAACTTAACTTAGATAGGGTTGCTAGGGCAACATAAGTTCTTACATAGACACCGATAGATAATCCCTAATAATTAACCTTACATAGATAGGGTAGCTAGCTCGGGCAACACACACACCAAACTCACACTACATAGTAGATAGATAGGGTAGCTAGGGCAACACCGCCATGTCTTCACCGTCGTCTTCACCTTAACCGCCGGCTTCATCATCTTCTTCACCGCCGGCTTCAGTACTCCTCCTCCTCAAGGCCGTTGTCGCCGACGTAGTACGGGAGGCTGTGCATGCGGTTGTGAGCGGGGAAGATGCTCTCGAAGTCGGTGAAGATGTTATAGGTCATGAATGCGATGAACTTGCACCCACACCAATACACCTTGCCGAGCAGGTAGTAGGCATCGAACCTGTTGGTGAAGTGGACGACGAGCCCTACCACTGGAGCGTTGGCGTGGGGACGCTGCTCCACGAGGTTGAACATGGGCGGCGAGCCCGCCGGGAGGTGGTGGAAGCCCGCACGGAGGAACCCCCGTGCAAGCTCAGTGCTTCCCCTCCAGCGGGAGAACGCCCACACGCGGAGAGATTCCTCGACGACGATGTTGGCGGGGTACCGCCGTTCTGGCACGGTGGGCGGCGCTAGGAACGTCGGCCCGTTGTACTGCATCTTGCTCGCTTCGCTGAGTGGAACGGCTTTGGCTTTTGGAGGAAGAAGAGAAGTTGGAGGCGCAGATGGATCTGTAGAAGAAGAGGCAATGAAGGGCAGTTTAAATAGCCGAGGGAGACGCAGTGGGTACACACGCAACCGGCGTAGATCGTGACTCAGTGCGTGCGTGAACCGATGCGATCATCAATTTGTGAACGTGAATCGATGCGAGCGTGCTTTGCGTGCTCTGCGTTGGCGGCTGCCTGCCTCCCCCTTCTGCGTGCTCTGCGTTGGCGGCTGCCTGCCTCCCATTCACGAGCGTGCGTGCAGCTTGCGGCGTGAACCGATGCCTCGACATATGGACGCGACCGTGCGTGCAGCCTACCCCTTCTGCCACCAGCACGTATGTCTGTGACGCGTAAAACGACGCTGCAGAGCGACTAAATCCACCGGCAACCGTGCGGCACGGATCGATGCGTGCGTGTCAGCGTGCATGCATGCGATTAGGTTTAGGTCACTAGATGCGTGCGTGGCGGTGTTCGCATGCATAGCAGGCTACATCGATGCCAAAGCCGGGCATGCATAGCAGGCTACATCCATCCATAGCAAGCTTTTTTTAATTGGGCTCCCTTTTTAATTTATTACCAACAAACTAACGGGCCCGTTCTATGAACACAAACACGGCCCAAACAGCGAAGCCATAGCCACAGTCAACAGAGTCCAACGTGGCCCCACAAGTCAGTTAACGGCCAAGACGGCAAACGTCTGTTATGAACATTTGTGAGAGTTTCAGCTAAGGGAATGGAGAAAAGTGAGCAAAAGTTTAAAGCGTGGGGAAAACTGAGCACAACTAAGGAATTGGGGGCACAGATGAAATAAGCCCTTCATAATATGGCTTTAAGAGATAGGTCAAAAAGCCTCACAAGATTTGACAAAAGTGTGCTTGTACTTTGCTTTGTAATGGGTGAATCTCCTAGGATATTTCTTAAGACATTCCAGTCAAACTAAGAGGTTTCAAATGACCAGTTATTTTCTGTGTACATGTAGCTTAAAAAATAGACTAGAAAATATACTTACATTAGTATTGATAAATTTACATATTGCCACTCTTCATATCACAATTTCTTTCTAGTACTTTGCCGATACCTGAAAGCCGGTACCATGTGAAGCACAATGCAAAACATATTATCCAACATATTCGAGACCTTTTTTGCGTGAACTAAGTGACTGATCAAAGATAATGCCAAATTGTAAGATTTTTTTGATCTTGTTAGCTACTTATTAGGATTGATTTTTTTTCCGCATTTTCCATCCACAAAAAAAAACCAACCTAATGTGATCAGCAAATTGTAAATTCTTTCATGGGGTCATATCTTTTTGGTGTCGACTCTAGGTGAAATAGTCTCACTATTTTTTGGATCCACTGAGTAAGGACGACAAACAAATAAGAAGACACAGAATCACAGAACAATCAAAAAATAAAATCAAGTAAAGGACGAACCAAGCACAGATCCCCCACACGAACACGACCAAGGCCCACAAAGGTGTTCTCATGTGCTGCATGACGGTCCGATTTAATGCCATCGAATCAAGAAACATGAGAGACATTGTAGGAAAGATGCTTTGGGTCGTTGTGGGG
>NC_041393.1:659016040-659025024 GCF_002162155.2 Triticum dicoccoides
GTCGGCGCCGGTTATCGAGCAGCCCACGCTACACCTCGTTGCAGGGGCTGCCAACTCCCTCCAGGTCACAATAGCGAGTCTCAAGAACGAATCCTGACAAATTGTGGCATCACGCCAGAGGTTGACATCGAGATACAGGTGCTCTCCGAGCTCAGCAGCTCTCACTTCATGTCACGAGACATGAGCAGCTTTTCTGATGTGAGGTGACGACAAGCATGATCGAAGAACCCAGATGAGGGGAGGGGGTGAAAGAGATTTGGAGCACCGAGAGGGAAGGCTAGGAGGGTGTCGCCTCGATTGGGAAGGAGAGGGTGGGGAGAAAACCTAATAGAGAAAAGGGCGAGAACTTGTTTTTTTGGAGCAACTTGTCAAGGAAAGGACAGGAGATCTGCTATTTTCGTACAAGGAGAGGAGGGTTGCCTAGTTAATTGAGGAAAACTGGACGAAATTCATAATATAAAAAAGAAGACACAAAAGGAAAACTAAGGATTAAGGTAGAGTTTAGAAGAAAAAACACACACACACACACACACACACACACAAACCTCAAGGAACGTTGTCTCAGCCTTATACAAGAGCGCCAAGTCCCAAAACCACTGGTGACAAGTCATGGGGTAACCAAAACGACCCTCAACATCAAGCATCAGCAAAGATCTCATCCACCTAGAGATTTTCCATCTCTCTATGCAAGAATCATGGACTAACATTTTCATGTGAAGCACAACCCAGGTCCTCGGAATATCCCATCTTGGCCAGGTCCAACTTCGCCATTCTGTCGACGCCTACCAAAGCTCGGATCGCCGTGATCCTTTGCGAAGAAAATGGCCTGTTGTACATAGCGAGCTAAGGTTTCACCTTGTTCTCCACAAACTCATATTTGTTCATCTTGGGCAACTCTCCAAAGGTCTTCATCAACCAGAATTGCGCTCGCTTTGCTGTCAGGATATATATTGCACGAACCATTCTTCTTTTCAAGACGCCCGTTGTACCGCCCTGATTGAGAAGCATCATCAGACACCACCTGCAATGGTGTCGGAGTCGCAAGGAGGGGACGTGACAATGGTAGAGTGACCATACTTAGAGGAGTCTCGACTTGAGTCAGGGGCGGAGCCAGGACAAAAAATAAGAGGGGGCAAAAATGTATACAATTGTTTTAGAAACATGTATACGAATTAATCGATAGATAATTTAAAGCACTAACCACACGAGCATACTTATAGTGTCGAAGAAGCAAAATCATATTATTTCTTATAAGATAATGTCATCACACACATAACTATGACATGTTCAGTGCCAAAGTAAAAGTAAACTAACCCTTTATGACAGAATAACTTGAGAAATATGGATATGTCTTTCCTTTTTGTTGCTATATGTCCCTTATTTCTAGCCTTCAAGCTGCATGAAAAAAAATCATTTTTACATAGAGAGAATGTAAAAATTGATGGATAAAAATAAAAGCTTGAGCATATTACCTCCTTCCGTTTCAACCCACGATGATTTTCCGCATGAAAGCGTTTAACTATCACCTCATTAGGAATAATATCCAACATTAGCTTGTCCAGATCAGCTATTTCAGGCATACTATCAGTTGCGGCTTTGGCAAAATATTTCTCCATTAGCTTTCCTGGCAATGTCAAATAGTTAAATGATACATAAATTGATGTTCAACAAGTCAGAATATTACTATAGTCTATATATTTTATTCTACTCCCAGCAGAACTGTACCTTAGGGTTTGAGGAGTGGTTAACTTATTCATACAAAATTGTTATATGAAGCTAGATTGAATCAACCTAATTACCAACTTGTACCGTTTAAACATGGAATCAGAATAGACTAATACTTTGAAAATTAGAAGAAAAATATTAGAACTTAACCTAGGGCTTGATGAGTGGCGCGCGTCTTTTTCAGTTTTCTCCTTAGGGACGGCAACTCGGCCGGGCGGCCGACGACTCGGTACATGCAGAACAGCAGATCGAGGCTGATAGTTGGAGGGGTGATACGTCTCCAACGTATCTATAATTTTTAATTGTTCCATGCTATTATATTATCTGTTTTGGATGTTTAATGGGCTTTATTATACACTTTTATACTATTTTTTGGATGTTTAATGGATTTTATTATACACTTTCCGTTAGGGAGACTTTCAAACAAAATTGGAACCCGCAAACTAGTGAGGACTTATTAAACTTGTTGAAGGCACATAGGGGTGCCAATGCGAGGTTGTTGTGGCGTGGTGTAGGGGAGCTGTTATGGTCGTTTTGGGTGGTGCGGAACAAAATTACAATTGAACACAAGTTCCCTGCTCACCCAGCTGATATTCTCTTCAAATGCCACATTTTCTTATAGGTTTGGGCGCCATTGGGGAAGCAGCGTGGCGAGGACCGCATGATCGAGATCATGGAGCAGATCAAGTTGTGCATGGTGAAAGCGAGACATCAAGGAGTGCAAGCTTGAGTCTTTTGAGTTAGCTTATGATTTGCCGAACGTTTATGTATGTTATGCTTGCTAGCTAGTTGCAACTCTGCATTGCCGGGACGTTGAGCCCGTGGAACTTCTATTATTTTGGTTTGTAAGGTTCGGAACCGTTTGTGGATGCTGCCTTGGGCTTTATTAATTTAAAGCCAGACGCGTAGTGCGTCTTCGTTCCAAAAAAAGGGTTGCTCTATGATAGATAAGTGTTTGTGAAAATTATAATAAGAATATAATTTTTTCATCAATTTTTTGTTTTTGTTGGTATTACATAAGAATGTATGCTAATACGAAAATATATTAGTGAATTTGAAAAACTATTTTCGAATTCAAACATATTCTTTAAATTAAGATAATTGCATTCACAAAAAATATTCATGAATTTAAAAAATGTGGGTGAATTTGAAATGGGCTCATGAATTGGAAAAAATGCCAAAAAATTGTAGATTCAAGAAATTAGTTAATTCAAAAAACAATCTGAATTTTAAAAATATTTGAGAATTCAAAAGATTTGAAAAACCTTTGTGAATATAAAATATGTTCACATACTGGAAATAATATTGGCGAATTGAAAAATGGCCACGGATCTAAAAATATTAGAGAATTTGAAAAAATGTTGACTGATTTAAAATACGTTCATGAATCAGAAAAAAAGTTTCTGGATAAGAAAACATATGCATGGGTTTTAATTCTTTTTGCAAATTCAAAAAGTGTTTCGATATCCAAAAATGTTCATGCAATTGAAAAAGGTTCGCAAATTTCCAAAAATATTTACAAATCACGAATTTAAGAAGTACTTGCGGATCTACAAAATATCCCAACTTTGAAAACTGTTTGCGTATTCAAAAAAGTTCAGAAATTTGAAAACCTTTTACTAATTGAAAATGTTCTGCCAATTCAAGACATTTTGATGAATTAAAAAGGATAAAGCCAAAAAACACAGAAGAAATCTGAAAAAAAGAACAATGATGAAAATGAATGGATGGTTCCTAAAATCAACACAGAAGCTTCCAAAAACTGTTCTCGCTAGTAACGTGAGCGTTTTGGTTCTAATGGATTGACCCACCTTGGTATGGTAGTGGTTGATCACGAGGGATGCCACTATAAATGATAAGCGGTTCATATTGTTTTCGGTGGGGGAGCCGTGCGTTCACCCAGGGCGTTGATCCGGCGCATTGGGCTGGGCAGTCATGGCTAGGCCCATTAGACGACGGCGCAGCTCTGGCACTAGCTCCGGAACTTGCATCATTTTATGCTTGTCCGAGACATGAGGCAGTTCCTGTCGCATGGTGCTTGAAGACCATAATTGCAATGCATAAAAGACCAGGTGCATCTTGGGATGCCCCGATAGTTTGTAGTCGATACGCTTGATTCTCCATAGGCGTCAACATTTGATAAAAGATGAAATACCCGACGAACTTGGTATTCGCTTGCTACACCAGTGAAGCTTGAATGTAGGGGTGAACGCGAAGGAAGACCTAATCACTGGCGACGACGAGTGATCAAAACGTTTGTGATATGCAAACTCCTTAATTTTCTGTTCAGCTTGATGCAGATGTTGGTGTGGAGAAGTGCATTCGTCAGTTTGCGGTCTTCAAGCCATTCATGCAAATTGGCGCCACGGGGCATATGAGTCTCCGATGCCAAAGTAACGAGGATGATGTCCATATAGAGGGAAGAACGGCATCGTCTGGATAGCTGAATCATATTTATCCGAATTTCATCAATGGAATCCACTTACTCTGATTTACTGGGGCAAGAGCTGATGAAGCATCGCAGGTACCACTTGAAACACTGATTAACCTTTTCTGTTTGAAACACGGCACCCCTTAAAAAATGGATATGAAGGAAGAACAAAGTCGACCTTATAATATACTCCCTCTATTAGATATTTTAGATAATTTATACGTACTATATACGGACTGAATGAGTGAACAAACATACTAAAACACATTTCAAAACAGTCCGAAGTGAACAAAAGCAACTCAGAATACAAAGAAAGGAAAAAAAAAAAGGGAGAACGAACAAAAGCAAAGCGAAGAGCTACGTCCCTTTTCCCCCTCTATTCCAAAATACCAGGTGCACGTTTAAAATCAACATTTTAATACTGGTCCCCACCGTGCCGGTTGATGTCACTGCGCAACCTGATGCTAATTAAGGTTATTACCAGCATGATCTAAGCTGGAACTAGAAGAGGATCACCCACACTAGTAAAAGCGTAGCCAGCGACACCTGCACCGGCGCCGGAGCACCTGCGAACGTCAACTGGTCCCCACCGTGCCGGTTGATGTCGTAGGTCATCGTCCTGCCCGTCTGCAGCAGGCTGCTTAGGACGGACCCGCCGTTGCTCGATGGCAGTATGGTGAGGCACGTCTGCCCGCCACGGAGGGCAAAGAAGTAGTTATGTGCCTTGAGCTGCATCGTCGCGTCGGCGCCATCGAACACCAGCGCGAGCTTGGGAAGCTTTAGTTGGGAGAAGTGCTGCGTGAGGAAGCACAAACTATGGCCGGCCATAGCGTTCACCGGAGCTAGGCCCTGCGACCCGGCCCTGATCATGAGCACCCGCCTCAGAATCGTGTACGTAGCCGCCTCGAGGTAGGTGAAGGGCAGGGTGGTGCTGAGGAACACCCCACCGGAGCCATTCACCGGGATGTCGAAAGTCCCCGCCGGGATGTCGGTGAGGAGCTGCCCGTCCACCTGCAGGCCGGTGAGGTTGATGTAGTACAAGTAAGGGTTCTGGTTGGGCCTGGCCGCCAGCATCGGCGTGTGGCTGCCCTTAGCTTTGGCGTAGCCGCCCCAGCTCCACCTCCTGCTAATGAAGGTCTTGCTATTGTCGGGATCGTCGGGTAGCGTGATGAAGTAGGAGAACCTAGAGATCTAGAGCTCTGACACGAGGGAGAGGGCCCCCCTGCTGAATCTGATGATGCCGGAGGCAACATTGAGGCCGTCTGGCACCGTGGCCTTGTGGCTACAGCCGAACACCATGCTCCTGATCTTCGTGTTCCCAAAGCGGAACTTATCGGTGGCGAGGTAGCCGGACGTGTTGCCGGCGCCATAAATGTGCTCTACGTACCGGCAGCTGGCTGCGCAGCCGTGGTCGCCGGGGTGGCAAGTCCGATCGGCGTAGTGGATCTGGCCAAAGGAGCCGGAGTTGTTGCGCACCCATGATGGGCAGCGGCGACCGGGGCTAAGGAACCGAAGTGGTCGGGCAGGAAGGTGGGCGTGGGCCTGAGCCGGGGTCCACACCGCGCCCAGACGAGCTCGTTGGTGATGTCCATGACGACAGAGAGGGGCTGCCGCCCGACGGAGAGGTCGAAGATGAAGGCGTCGAACGTGTGAGCCTGGCTGCCCAGCTGGTGATCATCAATGACGAGGTCCGGGGCTTGCTCCTCCATCAACTGCTCCCAGTTGGCCCAACGGACACCTTTGATGATGCATTTGCTGGCGGTCTTGTGAATGGGATGCCGGCGCACTACTAGGAAAAACCCTAGCAGCAGCGCGGGTTTTGTGCTCACTAGTAGCGCGGGAGGGCGCGCTACTAATAAGGCGCTACAGCTATTGCTTAGCAGCAGCGCGTGCATGCCCGCGCTACTGCTAGGACGAGTAGTTGCGGCGTTTGTTCGGTACCACGCTGCTGCTAAGGTAACTACTTGCAGCGTGTTTTCTATCCATCGCTACTAGTATTTTTTTTTTCATTTTTTCATTTCTAGTGTATTTATGCGCCATTATACAAATATTGATACAATACCAGTTATGAGGTTTACATCATTATGTCCATAACAGTGTGCCAAATGAAGGTGGATTAGGTTCAAGTAAAGGCAATATGTGGTGCATGTCAAAAGTATACTACTAATCCAAACTTGATCTAGTTTGGACTAGTAGTACTTTCGATGTGCACCACATGTTGCCTCCACTTGAATCTAATACGCCAGCACAAGCTATTTAATAATCCTCATAGTCATTACCACCAACAGTATTTATTTCTGTCTAAAAAAATAGTATTTATTTAATCACCACTAACACTAACTAATAATAATCATCATAGTCATTACCATCAACACTAGCTATTTTATCATCATAGTAATATAGTGTAGCACCTCATCATCCTGAAACTCATTTCTAGCTAGCTAATCACTCCTGCTGCTCTCTCTGAGGTAAAATAACATAAAACATGTATAGCTCTCCTCCTTGATCAAGCTGGAGCATGCAGATGAACCTGTCTCCTAATCATGGGTAGCACATCTGTTTGCTGCCCCCTAGTACTTCTCTGCGCTCCCCCATCATATATTTGGTCCAGTCTTGCACTATTAAGCATCCGTCACTAATCTTGAATGCACTAAAGTAATCTGTAGGATATCTTGGCCGTAAGCTGATAATACTCATGGTACCTTTAGTCTCGATCCCATAAGGCACAACATTCATCGGGAGTCCCTGTTGAAGAACATCGTATGTTAACATACTTAACAATGAAGTTTAGTTTCAAAAATAATGTATGGAAAAGATGCACTGATGACAAATAGTAAAAATCTTACCATCCTTCCTAAATAGATGTGACCGTAGTTCATTACGAACACTATTGGTCGCACATTTTCAGTACTAACATTTCTAAATGCAGGAAGAAAATTTGTCTTGACAGTATCAAGATCCTCAAGTCATGAAACATAATGACTGAGCTCCTCGCAGTTGAGTTCAGCCCCAAGACAGTATACGGTCCTGTCTACCAAGCGCTGTACATGTTTGCTTGCACCGAAATAAGCTGACAATACAAATTAGTTATCAACTATTTTTGAATAAACAATATCGATCAAAGACATAAATATGGTTGAGAAACTTACATAATGGTATAACTGGAGGCGTCTGCACATCGACCCAGATGTCGGTATTACCTTCAATATCATCTTCCGAACGAATATCAAAGGTGATAACCATATCAGGCTCAAATGCATAAGTCTTGCATAGTGCTCGCCATGTTTTGCATCCAAAATAGGTGTAGTCGTTTGAATTGTACAATTTTGCATGGAAAATATAACCATGCTCGGTCTTCAAGTAAACTTTCTTTTCCTCCATACTATGACTGAAACCTATCTAATCCAATACAAAAACTCTTGCATGGCAGGGGATACGCTAGTAGAATAGTAAAAAAAATATAAGTGGAAGCAAATGAAGCAGATGTCATGCTTAATTACGAAAAAAGACTTGTCGTTGTGACTTACTGTATCCACTTCGAAGTTCTCGTCCAGCTTGATGCTGAAGCGCCTATCATCATCTAGGAAGATTCCGTCGCACAGGCCGCGCTCGTCTTCGCAGTATTTGCAAATACCGAAATCCTTTTCGTCGTCAGACATTTCCTATGTTTATAGTTAAAATATTAATTGAAAATCGATCGAAGACAACTACCAAGATACTCAACACACAAATCCGGGGCACTCGGTATTTCCTACATATTCTGGCACAAGTCATGCCAAAATTCACGGAAAAATCCGGCATGACCTTTGCTAAAATAGGACATATCGAGCGCCTGAAATTTACCGGAACGGAAATGAATTAACTCTCCGGCAAAACATAGGCCACTCGGAGGTGTAACCTGCAAACATGACGGGCCACTTGGATATTGAGCAACACAAGAAATACATTTCAAAATATCTTATAGGACTCAAATTAGCATGCATTCAATAAGCAAAAGTAAATCATCTCATACGTTTGTACATCGTCGAATATTATCACTAATACATTACGAATAGTGTCATACATATAACATCACTAATGCAACTAAAACCCTAGCACACGACGGGTATCGGCGCGGGCGGTGGACACCCACAGAGAAGGAACCATCACGGGATCATAGCTCCAGTGAGATCCCCGGAGAACCTGCCAGGTATTGGAGAACGGCATGTGCTCCAACACAAACAAGTAGCGACGGACGTGCGCGTCCTCCTCACTGACACGGTGACGCACCACCTCCGCGGAGTCCTCGAGCCTCTCGATCGTCACTGGCCCACGCGACCGCCACCAAAGAAGGTACGGGTCAACGACAGGCTGGCTCCTCACCAACCTGCGCCCCCCGGTAGGTAGCGCCTCCCAGTACCACCCCGGCGGAGCCCAGTCCCGGACATGGCCGATCTGGTCAAGCAGGTGTCGTCCTCCGCCGACTCAACGACGAGGATGCGGGATAGGCATCGTCGACGTCGAGGCGGGAAAAATTGCTTTAACTAAAAAATATAAACTAGTTCTTACTAACTAGTTTTATTAATTCAACTAGTTCTTACTAAAAATAAACTTAATAAAAATAAAAATATTCTACTACCTAATTAGTACCTAGTTCTTAATATGCAACTAAAATAAACTTACTATAAATAAAAATAAACTTAATATGCCACTAAAATATAAAGAAACCCTAGGCAGAGGTAGGGGAGAGGGAGGAGCGGGCGTGCTCACCTCGGGTGACTGCGACGAGGGAGGGGCAGGGCGGCGTCGAGGTCGGGGCGGCGTTCGGGGCGGCGTTGAGGTCGGGGGC
>NC_041393.1:659025221-659049906 GCF_002162155.2 Triticum dicoccoides
GGGGGCGGGGGCGGCGTTGAATCTGGGGTCGGGGGGGCGTCCGGGGCGGCGTTGAGGTCGGGGGCAGGGGCGGCGTTGAGGTCGGGGGTCGGGGCGGCGTAGAGGGTGCGGAGAGCGCGCGGCGGCCGACAGGCGACGGCGGCGGTGAGAGTGGAGAGAGTTGGATTTGGGGGAAAGTGGCGTGGGGAAGGACGAACCCCTGGTTAAGTCAGAAGTAGCAGTAGCGCGTTCCGGGAAAAGCGCTGCTGCTATCTTAGCTACAACGCGTTCTCTGATACACGCTACTGCTACTCCTTTCTCTTCTTTCCCTTTTCCATTTAGTTTTCTTCACATTTTATTTGTTTCCTTTCACCTTATTCTATTTCTTTCATTTTCAATTACCTTTCCATTCTCTTTTCATTTAATTTTATAACCTTTAGCAGCAACGAGTTTATATTAAAACGCGCTGCTACAAACGACGTAGCGGTAGCGCGGTTCGTCATAGATCGCTACTACTATGTGTAGCCTATGGGCTAAGCCGTGGGAATTTTAGTAGTAACGTGTGTTCAGCAAGACGCGCTACTGCTAGATCTTTATCAGCAGCGCGGTTTCCTCTGGCGCATTACTGCTAATTAGCACCAGCGTGCTTTTCTGACCCACGCTACTGCTAAAGTTCTGTGTATAGGGTTTTCCCTAGTAGTGGCGGGCGGCGCTCATGGGATTCGGGGCGGCCACCGGCGCCACCAGAAGGAGAAGTAGAAGAAGCGAGCAAGCAGCTGGCATTGCTACGGTCATCTCGTAGTGTTGTCTCTCGATGTACTACAAGCCAAAGCTAGGCAGGTGCATTTGAGCAACATGCCCTAGTTTTTTTTTGAAACGGAGGCAAAAGATTTGCCTCATCTATTAAATAAGGAGAGAATAGAGTTTAGAGTTTTACAACACACCCACAGGTACGGCATGACAATTACTCGCCCTCAAAAATATACCCTAATTTCTTTGCACCGGCGGTCACCCAAAGCTTGGCCTCGTCGACGAGTAGGATGGTCGGTGGCGCACTCTTATGATGAAACACCCGAGCGTTTCTTTCTTTTCAAATGGTCCACGAGACAAGCATGGTGAGAGAGGCCAAAGCTTGCTGGTTGGGGTTACGTTTGTCGGTTCTTTTGTCCCACCATTCGAAAACGGATTCGTCCATGTGCCACTCGGACGTATCCATGTGCGCGAGACCAAGCAACTCAATGAGAGACTTCCATAGCCAAATCGTATAGCGACACTTGAAGAAAAGGTGGGCACCCGTTTCTTGTTCCCTATTGCAAAGCTTGCAGAGGCCACAATTTGGCCAACCTCGCCTCTCTAAACGATCGGCGGTCCAAATCCTATCTTGCAATGCCAACCATGCAAAAAAATTGACCTTTTGAGGTGCCCATGCCTTCCAAACCATACGATCCAAGGGGGGAAAAGTCAAGTCAAGGAATTGAGCCTGGTACGCGGTGGCCACCGTGTATATCCCATCGTTCGCGTGCTTCCAGACGATGGTATCTTCGTTTGCTCGCGCAGGTGAAAATCATTTAGAAGCATCCATAAAGTGAAGAATTCATGAATGTGGGCGGCGGAGACAACTGCGATGTGTCTGATCTTGAGGATCCAAGCGTTCCCCTTGAGGGCCTCACGAACCTTCCAGTTCTTTCTTGTCGAGGCCGCAAAGATGAGAGGTGCAATATCCTTGGGTTTGCGTCCAAGAAGCCACGTCCGCAAAGATGAGAGGTGCACTAGTTAGGAAAAATCCACGTCCGTGTTGGGGACGTGTTGGTTGGTTCAAGCAGAGATTTCGCCGAGCCTTCCTCGCGTCCGCGTCTCTCCATGATTGAACAAAGTTTTTTGCGCGAGGATTTAAACAAGAGGAAGATTAACCTATAAATTGAAAAAGAATTGGGAGATCTATCTCATGGAGAGGGATCACAACCTTAACCTTTTTTTTGGCAGAAAGATCACAACATATATAGAGGTAATGCCTCTACGACTATCACGGTGGAAGATGGCGCCAAAACGGACATGAATTTTTCCTAACTAGTTGTGCGCACAACCCATATCCTGACCGCATATCCACCAGGATGTCGCATCAACCAGGCCCATACACCTGCCCATTTTGCAGTGTATTCCATGTATAAGAGCTGCCAACTGGATGTATAGACATGCTAAATAGACTGTACTTCCGCCGGATTGGACAGCAGCTGGGTCCCACCCTATAGATTCCCCTGCACATGCATCCTCGTCCGCCCACTGCACATGGCCTTGTTGCATAATTAGCACGGTAGATAAACCTTTCAAATGCATTCATCGTCATAAAATGGACTTATAGTTTGCTAATTTATTTTTCATGCGGGTTTAATTAATTAATGGCAACGTGTGAATCTTTGCTCGTAAAAAGTTCTGCGCATGTCCTAACTAAAGTTCGAAGCCCGCATGTAGAATGTTTGGTAGTACTCTGCCAGCTGGATTCTCATATTTCTCTTGTATCTCTTCATGGGCGAGTAGAAAATTTCTTGCAGCTGCTTATGGATACAAGATTTATTTTTTGAGAAATATGGATACAAGAATTCAAGCAGCCAAGTTCACCCCATACTTGAGAGCATATTGTGGTCTCACACACCGACATCTATGAGTTTAATGAAATCGCAATAAAAAAAATCATATACGTCTGTGTTCAAACACACCAAAGTTCTCAATGTTAATTTGGCCGCCATCGTTTGGCACCCTTTTTCAACTTGCTTTTTTTGCTCTACAGCAGTTATGGATATGAGCCGGTATGGATTGTCGAATCTCACTGGTGTCCATGCTACACCTCGTGGCATGTAAAAACACCATGTACTACTCCCTCCGTTTCTAAATATTTGTCTTTCTAGAGATTTCAACAAGTGACTACATATGGGGCAAAATGAGTGAATCTACACTCTAAAATAAGTCTACATACATCCGTATGTTGTTTCCATTTAAAATGCTTACAAAGACAAATATTTCGGAACGGAGGGAGTACAAGCTGGATTCACCATCTCCCCGTTTTGTAGTATCTCCCACTGGCCAGTAGTTTTTATCTTCTGTTGATGATGCTTTTAAATACAAGGATGCAATCATAAAACCCAACCCGCGCCCGCATGCGTTCCCTCCCAGCGCCGACGTAGGAGAGCGGTCGCTCCGCATTGACGCCGACGCAGAGAAGTACTTACCAAGCTTACTTAATTAATTCGTTACATGTTTTAAATACTCAATCGTACAAAGTTCTTCGTATTGCCATACGAAATCACAGGGCACACAAACAAAAAGTGCTGCGCTCTCTGGCTCGAAATGTCAGCGCACGCAAACTAAATGCCATCCAGTTCTATGATATTCTTAACCAAAGATCTGCATGGGCATGTAGGGTGTGTTTGGTTGGAGACTAGTGTGGCCAAGCCAAAGTGTGGCTAGCCACATAAGTATGGCAAGCCACACAAGTGTGGCTAAGAAATTGAACGCCAAACTTTTGCAAAAGTTGGCAAAAAAATTATCTTTTTGACAAATGGGCCATAGAAGCAATAAAGTGTGGCAAGCCAAAGCGTGGCAAAAACCAAACACATATTTGGTAAACTGTGGCTGCCAAATTTTGGCTTGACAAATTGTGGCTGGGAACCAAACAGCCCCGTACTCCATCCTTCTGCATGCGCAAGCCTATATGGTCCACATGAGTTGGATAGATGCAGCCTCCCCCAGTTGGTGCTTTTCCCACTTTCCCCAGTGCACCAACAGTTTTAAAAAAGGGAATCAAGTATGACGAACGCTGTACTCCCCGTACTGCCGACCGATGCTCTAGTAGTAGTATTTCACACACTACTCCACGTATACTGGCGCAAAAAACGAAACTGCTACACAGACGACAAAAGATGGACGATGCGAGGACGACTACCAATCCAGCCGCCGTTGCTACGCTGTACACATGCATGCACGGCTGGATTCTCATGTCGTGCATGAATCGTCCGAGTTTTGTCGTCCGTGTAGCGTTGCTCCGCAAAAAAATAGGCCACAAAGAAGAGGACAAAGAAAGCAGTACTGACATCAATGTTGGGAAAGCCAAAATATATGAATTTAGGACAAGGCAAAATATTAGGCCTAATTTTTTTTACCTCTACGTCATGTTTGGAGTTAATTATTTCACTGGAGTCATATGAAACAAAAATCACGGTCCATATTGCAACCGGTTAATAAAAGAGAGAGAAGTACATATTACTACTATGAATGAACTATCAAAACGGGCATGTTTTAACCATGTCCTCTAGTCAAACTAGTTTTTGATGAGATGCAGTGGTTTTGACCTTCGACCCCTAGTCAGTCGCTTAGTTAGATGGCACGTTACAACTAAATGTATCCAATTTGAAAAAAAAAAGAAATCAACATTAACATGGTGACCATACGGAGAAAGCACCGGGCTGCTATAATAAAGTTTGTCATGCGGGGATCTATCCTAGTGCAATTGCCCGATGAATTATGTAAAGTCCTTCATGTTCGTACACGAACGCACCGGGTATGCTGGATTAAAGTTTATTAAGTGAGGGTCAATCTTTGTGCAATGGCCCGGTGCTTTCAATAAAGTCCTTCGTGTTTGAACACGAAAGCACCGGTCATGCTATAATAAAGTTTGTCATTCGGGGATCTATCCTTGTGCAATCGTCCAGTGAATTACGTAAAGTCCTTCATGTCTGTACATGAACGCACTAGGTATGTTGGATTAAAGTTCATTAAGTGGGGGTCTATCTGTGTGTAATCGACTGGTGCTTTCTAAAGTCCTTCGTGTTTGAACACGAAAGTACCGGGCATGCTATATTAAAGTTTGTCATGCGGGGATCTATCGTTGTGCAAATGCCCAGTGAATTATGTAAAGTCCTTCATGTTTGTACACGAACGCATCGGGTATGCTGGATTAAAGTTCATTAATTGGGGGCCTATCTTTGTGCAAATGCCCCGTGCCTTCAGTAAAGTCCTTCGTGTTAGAATACGAAAGCACCGGGCATGCTATATTAAAGTTTGTCATGCGGGGATCTATCCTTGTGGAATCGCCCAATGAGTTATGTAAAGTCCTTCATGCTGGAACACGGATGGAGGCGTGCATTTCCTTGAATCACCGAGCACGTGTTTCAATTGTATCCGCTTGTCCTAACAAAAGACACTACTCATTACCATTAAAGAGTAACTATTTTTTTCATAAAAAAACAAGCATAATTATTTTTCAGCCGCCTGTAATGTTATATATACTCAAGAGCATAGACCATTAGAAGTTGTTCGAACTATCTGAACAAAGCTCGGACGCACGGACGTAGCTGACAAGAAAGGGGGATTTGCTCGTTGGTTGACCTGTGGTTGTCGCTCCTGGAAGTAGAGAACACTATCGGAAAACCCAAAGAACTTTGGAAAATCCAAAGAAATTATGTGTCATGTTAAAGTTTCCCAAAAGTTCTTCTGAATTTTATGGCAAAGCTGGGACACTGTATTACCAAAGTTCTTTCCAGGATACTTAAGATAGAAAATCTCACCAAGGACTTATGCTGACCATCCAAGAACTTAGTTTGAGAAAATTGATCTTAAAGTTTCCCAAAAGTTATTCTGAATTTTATGGGAAAGCTCCGACACTGATATTGTCTATAATCCTTGGGGTTGATACAAAAAAATTCCTAATGTATAAGGTCTGATGTTTGCTTGATCATATATGATACATCTCATGCGGAGTCAATATGAACACAATTTTATTAGCAGACCACGCACCAAACATCTTGCTGTTGTAGAACATACAATACAAAATATCCCCCAAAAAAGTAATGTTTCTAAATGATAAGATAACACCGATACAAAATATAGACACTGAGATCATGTCCATGTCGCAAATAAATAGCATAGATTGTACAAGTCGCTTCGGGCAACGAATCAAACTCTTGATCTGTCTCTGGCTTAATCAACACACTTAACTTTCCTTGTGAGGGAGTACGGACGTCAGGCTATTTGCATTAAAAACATTACTATGTGTTTTGACTTTTGAGAACCGTAAAGCTACTGGACGTTCCAGTGGCGCGTATAGCACCGTTAGTGGGCGTGTGGAGGTGTGTCTCCGGCGGATCTATCTTTGGTGGATTTGCTCGGATCTCCTCGTTGTTCGTCTACGTTCGCGTGTCTTTGGATTGGATCTTTCTGATCTACGTTATTCTTCATCTGCGGCGGTTGCTGTTCTGGTGCGCTGGTCCTACAGGGACTTAGCACGACGACTTCCCGACTGTCTACTACAACAAGTTTTGGTAGTCGTCGCTAGGTGGTCTATGGATCTGGATGTAATTTTTATTATTTCTGGTATTCGTTGTACTGCCATGATTGAAGATGAATAGATCGAAAATTTTCTCGCAAAAAAAAAAAGCTACTGGATTTTATCAATTTTGACAGATATCTGTCAAAAAAACAGCTACTGAAGTTCGACTGGCAATTTCTACATAGTTCCTTGTTGCACTGTTTATCATCATGCCGGACTAGTAGCGCAGATCACGTGTGGCTGAAATAAACAGACAATACAGATAAAATCAAAACTCCAATTATACAGCTACTGAGGTATAGTTTGGTGTCCCCAAATCTGACAAGAACCGATCGAAGACATGACTAATTACAGGGCTTGGGCACATCAAAATTGCTCCTCCTATCCAGATTTTATCCTAGTGAACATCCTAGAGATGGAGAGAAATTACCTTGATGGCCACGAAGCGTAAGTTTGTGGCCATCAGACGAGGGTGAATGGTGGCTGACGGTGGTGTCCTTGGGGTGAACATCTGGGACGGTGGAGAAATCTGGATTGGCCTCAGGAACTTCGGCTTCTGCATCATGTCATCCCAGATCTGGATATTCGGAGGACAGGGCAGCCCGTCGTCTTCATCCTCGGCCATCCGATCTGGTACGCACCCCGCACCTCTGCAGCGCACGGAGGTGCAGAAAAGCTGTCCATGACATCCAACGCATGAGAGATTGAAGGCCATATCGAGAACGTGATGAACTGAAAAGATTTTAAGATGGAAACAAACCTGAACAGGACATATGTGAGTGACCCCGGTCCAAAATCCATTGCCGCTGCCGGCGTTCAGATCGGGCCGGCGGGTTGCCTCAGGGTCGGGATGTTTCACAGCGATGAGGAGCTTCTGCCTGAGGCGATTTCAAAATTTGAAATCTGGGATGACTCGGGGTGGATGTGGTAGCTGGGTCGTGCTGTAGATGACTGCCTCACGTGGGCGGGTACGACGTATGTACGGGGAGAGCAGGCATGATGCAGATATGATTTGACTGTATTCAAACCGTATACTACTGAGAAAAGAGAAAGAGGGCTAAATGCGTGCGACCATGTGGGCCTGTTGGCGCTGATCCAGATAATGTAGCGACGGCGATGATACGAGTTGCACGCGCAACAGGTTAGTAATAGACATATTCGAACCACACAGCGTGAAAGGACGGGGGCCATGCCGAAACGGAAACCGCTTGCAGGAAGAGGACGCCAAAGGGATGGATGCGGTGCTCATGGCTGTGCACTACACGCTTTTGCCTCAACCATCTAAGGCAACTCCACCGCGCGACCCCAAACAGACGTCCGTTTTGTCCGGATTTTGTCCGTTTGGATAGCGATTTGGGGTCGTGTCCGGGCCTGTTCTGGGATGCGGTGACAGTGCACAGTGGCGTAGCTGTAGGATGGCCGGGGTGGTCCACGGACCACCCTGGAATTCAGCCCATTAGTTTAATATACTATTCTATATAGAAAAATGAAAACACAACCGGCCCAACTCAGCCCCTGTACACGTGAAAGATTGGCTCGTTTGGTCTGCTCGTACATGTATCTGTGCTGATTGATCGACGTTCTGTCTCCAGTCCAAAAGACGTTTCTGAATCCTGGCGCCCCCTTCTTGTAGTTCTTCTGGAACCCTAGCATCTAAGTAAGTAATCAGCCAGCGGCGAGCGCCATCGCCCAGCGCACGGCCGGTGAAGGACGGTCGTCGTGCCAGCGGCGGCGGACAGGCGGCCAGCGAATCAAGCAAGCACGTACAACCAAATTAGGCTGAGCACGACTTGTTCAGTTTTCCATTGTACGTACTCTAATCTCAGTAAGACTTTTATTTTCCTCTGATTCGAAGTGTAATTTTCTTTTGCTACGAAGATCTTAAGTTCCGAACAAGTTAAGCTTAGGGTGCCAACATTAAAGTTTTTTTAATTGATAATTGGTAAATTGAACGGATTGGTTATTAGGATTTGTTCCAACTAGCAGTTAATAATTTTTTTGGTAGAACTGTTGCAAAGTGAAGAGGACCTTATTAGACACTGGATCCCTTTCTTCCGGACATTCGGAAGAAGATTGTTCCTCCGTTTTCATCTGACATGCAGCAATTGAGACTTTGATAGTCATGATAAGGCGTTATCCTCACAAACTAGGTGTGTTATCTTCTATTACGCGAATTTATGATTTAACCATGAATTTTAATATGTTTTGAAAGATCTTCTTGATATGTGCATTTGAAGTATTATATATACGTTTGTTAGTTGAATTTGCGGTGTAATTTTATTTGTGGCAATTGGACCACCCTGGCATAAAATCCTGGCTACGCCACTGGCAGTGCGCCCAGCGCGCGGGCGCATCCATTTTGCCCCATCCTGTCCGCATCTACTTTTCAAATGCCAAGCCCTAGTTCAGGCCAGCGGCCCTGGATCATCACGCCGGTAACAGAGCCAGCGGCCTACACGTCCATCGCCGGCATCAGCCAGCGGCCCGCAACACAACCAGCCTCCAAAATGAATAGTTCTCCTCGCCGGCAACACAGCCAGCGGCCGGCAACACAGCCGCCCTCCAAAATGAGTGTTTTCTCGCCGGCACACTACCAGCTGAAGGAAATATGCCCTAGAGGCAATAATAAAGTTATTATTTATTTCCTTATTTCATGATAAATGTTTATTATTCATGCTAAAATTGTATTAAGCGGAAACATAATACATGTGTGAATACATAGACAAACATAGTGTCACTAGTATGCCTCTACTTGACTAGCTCGTTTATCAAAGATGGTTATATTTCCTAGCCATGGATAAAAGAGTTGTCATTTGATTAACGGGATCACATCATTAGGAGAATGATGTGATTGACTTGACCCATTCCGTTAGCTTAACACTTGATCGTTTAGTATGTTGCTATTGCTTTCTTCATGACTTATACATGTTCCTGTAACTATGAGATTATGCAACTCCCGTTTACCGGAGGAACACTTTGGGTGCTACCAAACGTCACAACGTAACTGGGTGATTATAAAGGAGTACTACAGGTGTCTCCAAAGGTACATGTTGGGTTGGCGTATTTCGAGATTAGGTTTTGTCACTCCGATTGTCGGAGAGGTATCTCTGGGCCCTCTCAGTAATGCACATCACTATAAGCCTTGCAAGCAATGTAGCTAATGAGTTAGTTAAGGAATGATGCATTACGTAACGAGTAAAGAGACTTGCCGGTAACGAGATTGAACTAGGTATTGGATACCGACGATCGAATCTCGGGCAAGTAACATACTGATGACAAAGGGAACAATGTATGTTGTTATGCGGTTTGACCGATAAAGATCTTCGTAGAATATGTGGGACCCAATATGGGCATCCAGGTCCCGCTATTGGTTATTGACCGGAAACAAGTTCTAGGTCATGTCTACATAGGTCTCGAACCCGTAGGGTCCGCACGCTTAACGTTTCGTTGACAATATAGTATTATATGAGTTATGTATGTTGGTAACCGTATGTTGTTCGGAGTCACAGATAAGATCATGGACATGACGAGGAACTCCGGAATGGTCTGGAGATAAAGTTTGATATATGGGTCCAGACGCCGGGAACCCTGACGTCTGGCCCTGGAGTCCGAGAAGGACTCTTGCCTTTCGGGTGAAACCGACTTTGTGGAGGCTTTTACTCCAAGTTTCGACCCCAAGGCTCAACATATAAATAGAGGGGCAGGGCTAGCACCAAAGATACATCAAGAAACACCAAGCCGTGTGTCGGCAACCCCGTCCCCTCTAGTTTATCCTTCGTCATAGTTTTCGTAGTGCTTAGGCGAAGCCCTGCGGAGATTGTTCTTCACCAACACCGTCACCACGCCGTCGTGCTGCCGGAACTCATCTACTACTTCGCCCATCTTGCTGGATCGAGAAGGCGAGGACGTCATCGAGCTGAACGTGTGCAGAACTCGGAGGTGCCGTGCGTTTGGTACTTGGATCGGTCGGATCGTGAAGACGTACGACTACATCAACCGCGTTGATAAACACTTCCGCTTGGCGATCTTCAAGGGTATGAAGATACACTCCTCCTCTCGTTGCTATGCATCACCATGATCTTGTGTGTGCATAGGAATTTTTTTGAAATTACTACGTTCCCCAACAGTGGTATCAGAGCCTAGGTTTTATGCGTAGATGTCATATGCACGAATAGAACACAAGTGAGTTGTGGGCGATACAAGTCATACTGCTTACCAGCATGTCATACTTTGACTCAGCGGTATTGTGAGATGAAGCGGCCCGGACCGACATTACGCGTACGCTTACGCGAGACTGGTTTCACCGTTACGAGCACTCGTGCTTAAAGGTGACTGGCGGGTGTCTGTCTCTCTCACTTTAGCTGAATCGAGTGTGGCTACGCCCGGTCCTTGCGAAGGTTAAAAAAACACTAACTTGACGAACTATCGTTGTGGTTTTTGATGCGTAGGTAAGAACGGTTCTTGCTAAGCCCGTAGCAGCCACGTAAAACTTGCAACAACAAAGTAGAGGACGTCTAACTTGTTTTTACAGGGGCATGTTGTGATGTGATATGGTCAAGACGTGATGAGATATAAGTTGTTGTATGAGATGATCATGTTTTGTCAGCAACTGGCAGAAGCCCTATGGTTGTCTCTTTGTTGCATAAGATGCAAGTGCCAAATAATTGCTTTACTTTATCGCTATGCGATAGCAATAGTTGCAAGAGCAATAGTTGACGAGACGACCATGTGACGACACATTGATATAGATCAAGATGATGAAGATCATGGTGTCGCGCCGGTGACGATGGTGATGATGACAGTACTTTGGAAATGGAGATCAAAGGCGTAAGATGATCATGGCCATATCATGTCACATATTTTGATTGCATATGATGTTTATCTGTTATACATCTTATTCTGTTTTGTTTGACGGTAGCATTTTAAGATGATCTCTCACTAATTATCAAGAAGTGTTCTCCCTGAGTATGCACCGTTGCGAAAGTTCTTCGTGCTGAGACACCACGTGATGATCGGGTGTGATAGGCTCTACGTTTAAATACAACGGGTGCAAAACAGTTGCACACGCGAAATACTCAGGTTAAACTTGACAATCCTAGCATATACAGATATGGCCTCGGAACACGGAGACCGAAAGGTCGAGCGTGAATCATATAGTAGATATGATCAACATATTGATGTTCAACGTTGAAACTACTCCATCTCACGTGACGATCGGACATGGTGTAGTTGATATGGATCACGTAATCACTTAGAGGATTAGAGGGATGTCTATCTAAGTGAGAGTTCTTAAGTAATATGATTAATTGAACTTAAATTTATCATGAACTTAGTCCTGGTAGTATTTAGCAAATTATGTTGTAGATCAATAGCTTGCGTTGTTGCTTTCATATGTTTATTTTTATATGTTCCTAGAGAAAATTGTGTTGAAAGATGTTAGTAGCAATGATGCGGATTGGATCCGTGATCTGAGGTTTATCCTCATTGCTGCACAGAAGAATTATGTCCTTAATGCACCGCTAGGTGACAGACCTATTGCAGGAGCAGATGCAGACGTTATGAACGTTTGGCTAGCTCAACATGATGACTACTTGATAGTTTAGTGCACCATGCTTAACGGCTTAGAATCGGGACTTCAAAGACGTTTTAAACGTCATGGACCATATGAGATGTTCCAGGAGTTGAAGTTAATATTTCAAGCAAATACCCGAGTTGAGAGATATGAAGTCTCCAACAAGTTCTATGGCTAAAAGATGGAGGAGAATCGCTCAACTAGTGAGCATGTGCTCAGATTGTCTGAATACTACAATCACTTGAATCAAGTGGGAGTTAATCTTCCAGATAAGATAGTGATTGACAGAGTTCTCTAGTCACCATCACTAAGTTACTAGAACTTCGTGATGAACTATAGTATGCAAGGGATGACGAAAACAATTCCCGAGCTCTTGGTGATGTTGAAATCGACGAAGGTAGAAATCAAGAAAGAGCATCAAGTGTTGATGATTGACAAGACCACTAGTTTCAAGAAAAGGGCAAAGGGAAAGAAAGGGAACTTCAAGTAGAATGACAAGCAAGTTGTCACTCCCACGAAGAAGCCCAAAGCTGAACCAAAGCCTGAAACTGAGTGCTTACACTGCAAAGGAAATGGTCACTGGAAGCGGAAATGCCCTGAATATTTGGTGGATAAGAAGGATGGCAAAGTCAACAAGGGTATATTTGATATACAGGTTATTGATGTGTGCCTTACTAGTGTTTATAGTAGCCCCTGAGTATTTAATACTTGTTCGGTTGCTAAAGATTAGTAACTCGAAACATGAGTTACATAATAAACAGAGACTAGTTGAAGGGGAAGTGACGATGAGTGTTGGAAGTAATTCCAAGATTGATATGATCATCATCGTACACTCCCTATACTTTTGGGATTAGTGTTAAACCTAAATAAATGTTATTTGGCATTTGCGTTGAGCATGAACATGATTTGATCGTGTTTATTGCGATACGGTTATTCATTTAAAGTTAGAGAATAATTGTTATTATGTTTACATGAATAAGACCTTCGATGGTTATACACCCAATGAAAATAGTTTGTTGGATCTCGATCATAGTGATACACATATTCATAATATTGATGCCAAAAGATGCAAAGTTAATAATGATAGTGCAACTTATTTGTGGCACTGCCGTTTGGGTCATATCGGGGTAAAGCGCATGAAGAAACTCCATAAAGATGGATTTTCGGAATCACTTGGTTATGAATCATTTGATGCTTGCGAACCATGCCTTTTGGGCAAGATGACTAAAACTCCGTTCTCCGGAACAATGGAACAAGCTACTGACTTATTGGAAATAATACATACCGATGTATGCGATCCAATGAGTGTTAATGCTCGTGGCAAGTATCGTTATTTTCTGACCTTCACAAGATGATTTGAGCAGATATGGGTATATCTACTTGATGAAACATAAGTCTGAAATAGTTGAAAGGTTCAAAGAATTTCAGAGTGAAGTGGAAAAATCATCGTAACAAGAAAATAAAGTTTCTACGATCTGATCGCGAAGACGAATATTTGAGTTACGAGTTCGGTCTTCAATTAAAACAATGTGGAATAGTTTCACAGCTCACGCCATGTGGAACACCACAATGTAATGGTGTGTCCGAACGTCGTAATCGTACTTTACTAGATATGGTGCGATCTATGATGTCTCTTATCGGTTTACCACTATTGTTTTGGGTTTATGCATTAGAGACAACTGCCTTCACGTTTAATAGGGCACCATCTAAATCCGTTGAGACGACACCGTATGAACTGTGGTTTAGCAGTAAACCTAAGCTGTCGTTTCTTAAAGCTCGGAGTTGCGATGCTTATATGAAAAAGGTTTTCAACCTGATAAGCTTGAACCCAAATCGGAGAAGTGCGTCTTCGTAGAATACCCAAAGGTAACTATTGGGTACACCTTCTATCACAGATCCGAAGGCAAGTTATTCGTTGCTAAGATGGATCCTTTCTAGAGAAGAAGTTTCTCTCGAAAGAAGTGAGTGGGAGGAAAGTAGAACTTGATGAGGTAATTGTACCTTCTCCCTTATTGGAAAGTAGTTCATCACAGAAATCAGTTCCAGTGATTACTACACCAATTAGTGAGGAAGTTAATGATGATGATCATGAAACTTCAGATCAAGTTGCTGCCAAACCTTGTAGGTCTTCCAGAGTAAGATCCGCACCAGAGTGGTACGGTAATCATGTTCCGGAAGTCATGTTACTATACCATGATGAACCTACGAACTATGAGGAAGCGATGATGAGCCCAGATTCCACGAAATGACTTGAGGCCATAAAATCTAAGATATGATCCATGTATGAGAACAAAGTATGGACTTTGATTGACTTGCTCAATGATCAGCAAGCCATATTAAATAAATGGATCTTCAGGAGGAAGACGGACACTGATAGTAGTGTTACTATCTACAAAGCTCGACTTGTTGCAAAAGGTTTTCGACAAGTTCAAGGTGTTGAATACGATGAGATTTTCTCACTCGTAACGATTCTTAAGTCTGTCCGAATCATGTTAGCAATTGCCACATTTTATGAAATCTGGCAAATGGATGTCAAAACTGCATTCCTTAATGGATTTATTAAAGAAGAGTTGCATATGATGCAACCAGAAGGTTTTGTCAATCCTAAAGATGCTAACAAAGTGTGCAAGCTCCAGCAATCCATCAATGGACTGGTGCAAGCATCTCGGAGTTGGAATATACGCTTTGATGAGTTGATCAAAGCATATGATTTTATACAGACTTTTGGAAAGGCCTGTATTTACAAGAAAGTGAATGGGAGCTCTCTAGCATTTCTGATATTATATGTGCAAGACATATTGTTGATTGGAAATGATATAGAATTTCTGGATAGCATAAAAGGATACTTGAACAAAAAGTTTTTCAATGAAAGACCTCGGTGAAGCTGCTTACATATTGAGCATCAAGATCTATTGAGATAGATCAAGAGGCTTGATAAGTTTTTCAATAAGTACATGCCTTGTCAAGATTTTGAAATAGTTTAAAATGGAACAGTCAAAGAAAGAGTTCTTGCCTGTGTTGCAAAGGTGTGAAATTGAGTAAGACTCAAGACCCGACCACGGCAGAAAATAGAAAGAGAATGAAAGTCATTCCCTATGCATCAGTCATAGGTTCTATAAAAGTATGTCATGCTATGGACCAGACCTATTGTATACTCTGCCCTGTTGGCAAGGGAGTACAATAGTGATCTAGGAGTAGATCACTGGACATGGGTCAAGAATATCCTTAGTGAGGACTAAGGAGATGTTTCTCGATTATGGAGGTGATAAAAGAGCCCGTCGTAAAAGTTATAATGATGCAAGCTTTTACACCAATCCAGATGACTCTATGTCTCAATCTGGATACATATTAAAAGTGGGAGCAATTAGCTAGAGTAGCTCCGTGCAGAGCATTGTGGACATAGAATATTTGCAAAATAAATACGGCTCTGAATATGACAGACCCGTTGACTAAGCTTCTCTCACGAGCAAAACATGATCACACCTTAGTACTCTTTGAGTGTTAATCACATAAGCGATGTGAACTAGATTATCGACTCTAGTAAACCCTTTGGGTGTTGGTCACATGACGATGTGCACTATGGGTGTTAGTCATACACAGATATGAATATTGATGTTAAATCACATGGCGATGTGAACTAGATTACTGACTCTAGTGCAAGTGGGAGACTGAAGGAAATATGCCCTAGAGGCAATAATAAAGTTATTATTTATTTCCTTATTTCATGATAAATGTTTATTATTCATGCTAGAATTGTATTAACCGGAAACATAATACATGTGTGAATACATAGACAGACATAGTGTCAGTAGTATGCCTCTACTTGACTAGCTCGTTTATCAAAGATGGTTATGTTTCCTAGCCATGGACAAAAGAGTTGTCATTTGATTAACGGGATCACATCATTAGGAGAATGATGTGATTGACTTGATCCATTCCGTTAGCTTAGCACTTGATCGTTTAGTATGTTGCTATTGCTTTCTTCATGACTTATACATGTTCCTGTAACTATGAGATTATGCAACTCCCGTTTGCCGGAGGAACACTTTGGGTGCTACCAAACATCACAACGTAACTGGGTGATTATAAAGGAGTACTACAGGTGTCTCCAAAGGTACATGTTGGGTTGGCGTATTTCGAGATTAGGTTTTGTCACTCCGATTGTCGGAGAGGTATCTCTGGGCCCTCTCGGTAATGCACATCACTATAAGCCTTGCAAGCAATGTAGCTAATGAGTTAGTTACGGAATGATGCATTACGTAACGAGTAAAGAGACTTGCCGGTAACGAGATTGAACTAGGTATTGGATACCGACGATCGAATCTCGGGCAAGTAACATACCGATGACAAAGGGAACAATGTATGTTGTTATGCGGTTTGACCGATAAAGATCTTCGTAGAATATGTGGGAGCCAATATGGGCATCCAGGTCCCGCTATTGGTTATTGACCGGAAACAAGTTCTAGGTCATGTCTACATAGGTCTCGAACCCGTAGGGTCCGCACGCTTAATGTTTCGTTGACGATATAGTATTATATGAGTTATGTATGTTGGTAACCGAATGTTGTTCGGAGTCACAGATAAGATCATGGACATGACGAGGAACTCCAGAATGGTCCGGAGATAAAGTTTGATATATGGGATAATAGTGTTTGATCTCCGGAAGAGTTCCGGAATTCACCGGAAGGGGTTCCGGATGTTTCTCGAAATGTTTGGAAACGAGAACACGTTATTTGGGCCAAAGGGGAAAGCCCACAAGGTTGTTGGAAAGCGCAAAAGGAAGTTTTGCGGAGTCTAGGGGCGTCTGGCCCTGGAGTCCGAGAAGGACTCTTGCCTTTCGGGTGAAACCGACTTTGTGACCGATAAAGATCCTATAATTTACGAACAACATGTACTAATGAAACATGAAGGCAGCACATGCATGCATATTAGTAAATTGGTCCCACCAGTTTTATGAAGCTTATTTAGAAAGAAAAAGACAAGCACGTTGCAGAGCTTCAAAATATTACTATTTTAGGAACTGAATTATTATTTTGCAAGTACATATAAAATTTCATGAATATATCTATTTATCTATGAGCTTAAAAACGTAGATATTTGAATGTACAATGGATGTATTATTTATCTATGAGCTTAAAAATTAGCTTATACAAACTTTGTCAATGTTTATAGAGAAAATGGTCTATACCTACAGTATAGAAATATACATTGTCAAAGTTAACAAGTTTTTTTTTTTGCGGGAAAAACTTTCAATCTATTAATCTTCAATCATGGTAGTACAACGAATACTAGAAATAATAAAAATTACATCAAGATCCGTAGACCATCTAGCGACGACTACAAGCACTGAAGCGAGCCGAAGGCGCGCCGCTGTCATCGCCCCTCCCTCGTCGAAGCCAGGCAAACGCTATTGTAGTAGACAGTCGGGAAGTCGTCGTGCTAAGGCCCCATAGAACCAACGCACCCGAACAACAACCGCCGCAGATGAAGAGTGTAGATCAAAAGGATCAAACCTGAAGACACACGAACGAAGACGAACGATGAACAGATCCAAGCAAATCCACCAAAGATAGATCCGCCGGAGAGACACTTCCACATGCCCACCGATGATGCTAGACGCATCACCGGAATGGGGGCTAGGCGGGGAGACCTTTATTCAAGTTTTAGCTTAAGAATCTAATAAGCACTACATTTTGGGACAAAGGGAGTATTATGGATCTATTTTTTTTCTTTTTTGTTAGGAAATGTAAATATTTACTAATGATGAAATTACACATTTACGTACAACATATGTGCATGTACATGATATATTGTTTTAAAATGGTCTAAAACCTATAAACATGGTTTCCATTTTTTTAATTTACAAAATTTCGGGCCCGCTATGTGTACATAGCTGGTCTCCCACTCCAGATTTGATTTTTCCTATTTATGTTGGTGGAAAAGTTCTAGAAAAACATGTTTTTTACTCTCGAAAAATCTAGGTACATACCCGCAAAAAATAATCTAGGCACACAATAGGAGTATATATCTGGCCTCCAACTTCGAAATGTTTCTCCCTTTATCTCTGAATTGTTTCAGCACAGTGTGAGAAGCCAAAGACAGTAATTGAGATTCACTTATTAATTTTATCCAAAGAAGAAAAGTGAGCATTCACATATGAACTGAATTAATCTAATCTACATGATATAAGTGATCACTTACTATAGGGAGGCCATATCCGTGGTCATGTCTCATATGTTATACGCTAGCCAAAAAAAGAAACTCCTTTGTGTCATGGACATGACCCTTCAGTTTTGTACTATGCTTTTCGTAGTTCCACAATTCGTCTCCTATTCGATATAGTAAAAACTGAAAAACAAAATAGACCATGGTGCGTCGTTAGGTAAAATATAACAGAATTATATACATTATTTCATGATAGGAATCCATCATATACACCTGGACTACTTCTAGACATAATCTTATGCACTCATATTACTTTCCATTGAATGTTGAAAGTCACAAACCATGTTAACTATAATTTATTAATCAATTTTATTGAGTAGAGCAAGATGAGCATAATGAACAAGGAAATGGTAACTACAATGGGAGTGAGCTAAGGAGCGTTTCAGAAATATTTGATGAATTAAACACCAAAGGTTACCTTTTCATGGATGGACAATCGGTGGAGCATATTGACAAATGGTATATACCGTAATTGAATAGAAAAACTATTTGGTAAAAGTTGGGGCGGGTGGAGAAACATTTTTTTTTTTTGGCGTGGAAGATGGAGGAAGACTACATAAAGTTTCGGTATGAGACTAGTTTTTGGATTTACCTCTGTGTGGGAAAGTTCTTAAATTTGATGTTGGTAACACTTAAATAGCCCATGAGAAATGGAGCAGAGAAAACTAAAGCAATCGTTATATTTTGCATGAGAAGCTAGGGATCCGCACAACCACTCCATGTCATCCCTGTACCAATGTATCATACAGTTAACTAAAACAATGCCAAATAAGTTTTCCGTGGTGTATTTTGTCCATACATCTTTCCATAAGGGTATTAAAATAATCTACTGACATTTCATCTTCTACCTAACACATACACACAAAAAATAAACCTAACAACACATGGCAAATCTATCTAGCCTCGCAAATGTGCCGGTCACACCGCTCGTTGTAATTAATACCAGATGGAGCATTGCAATTTAATAGAGTGATAGCAGCACAGCAGGGTGACTGAAATGGAAACTCGAAATACAATCCAACAATACTAGTAGTACTTCTCTGAGCAATCTGATGCTAAGCAACACCCAAGGACGGTTGTTACATTCCACCTCCTTCACTCTGCAACCTGATGCTAATTAAGGCTATTACCCGCATGATCTAGCTGGGAGTCTGGGACTAGAAGAGGAGCACCCACACCAGTAAAAGAGTAGCCAGCGACACCTTTGCCGGCGCCGGAGCACCCGCGAACGTCAGCCGGCCGCCGCCGTCGCCATGGTGTCGTAGGTCATCTTCCTGCCGGTCTGCAGCAGGCTGCCTAGGACGGACCCGCCGGTGGTCGATGGCAGTATGCTCAGGCACGTCGTCTGCCCGTCAGGGACGGGCAAGAAGTAGTTCTGCGCCTTGAGCTCCATCGTCGCGTGGGCGCCGTCGAACACCAGGGCCAGCTTGGGAACCTTCAGCTTGGAGAAGTGCTGCGTGAGGAAGCACAGGCTGTGGCCGGACGTAGCGTTCAACGGAGCCAGGCCCTGCAATCGGATCCTGCTCATGAGCTCCCGCCTCAGAACCTTGTACGCGGCCTCCTCGAGGTAGGTGAATGGCAGGGTGGTGCTGAGGAACACCCCGCCGGAGCCGTTCGCCCGGACGTCGAAGGTCCCCGCCGGGATGTCGGTGAGGAGCTGCCCGTCCACCTGCAGGCCGATGAGGTTGACGTAGTACAAGTGAGGGTCCTGGTTGGGCCTGGCCACCAGCAGCGGCGTGTGGCTGCCCTTAGCTTTGGGGTGGTCTGCGACTGCCCAGCTCAAGCTAACGAAGGCCTTGCCGTTGTCGGGGTCGTCGGGGAGCACGAAGAAGTAGGAGAACCTGGAGATCTGCCGCTGCGAGACGAAGGAGAGGGGGCCCCTGCTGAATCCGACGAAGCCGGAGACGCCGTCGAGGCCGTCCCGCAGCGTGACGTTGCCACTGCAGCCGAACACCACGCCGATGAAGACCCTGTTCCCCAAACCGAACGTTTCGGTGGCGAGGTAGCCGGACGCGTTGCCGGCGCCGTAGATGTGCTCCACGTACCCGCAGCGGGCTGCGCAGCCGTGGTCGCCGGGATGGCAAGTCCGGCCGGCGTAGTGGATCTGGCCAAAGGAGCCAGAGTTGTTGCGCACGGATGATGGGCAGGGGGCGATCGGGGCGAAGGAGGGCCTGAGCCCGGGCAGGAAGGTGGGCTTGCGCCTGAGCCCCGGCCCGCACTGCATCCAGACGAGCTCGCTGGAGATGTCCATGATGACCGAGAGGGTCTGCAGGCCGACCGAGAGGTCGAAGGTGAAGGCGCTGAACGTCTGCGCCGGGATGACGAGGCCCTCCGTCAAGTGGCCGCTGTTGGCCCAAGCCGACCAACGGACACCATGGATGACGAAGTCACCGGCGGCCACCGGCGCCACCAGAAGGAGAAGCAGAAGAAGCGAGCAAGCTGCAGCTGGGGCTGGCATTGCTACGGTCTCTGGATGTAGTTCAAGCCAAGCAAGGCAGTTGCATTTGAGCAGCAAGCCCAGTGACCCTTATATATGCAGCACAGGCACGTTGAAATTTCCATGCGCTCTCCTAGGTTGTGATCCCTTTTCACAAAATAGACCTTCCAAGTCTTTTTTTCTTTTCATTTAGGTTAGTCTTCCACTTGTTTAAATACACAAATCTGTATAAGAATATATTACAATACCAAACTAGCCAGATCAACAGGCCCTGTGATCACTATATAAGTATATATACAGTGCACTCTCATCTTTCTAGGTTTAGGCTGTAATCTTCCTCCTGCTTAAATACATCTACTGGGTGAGAGCGTGAAGCTTGAAGGGCTTAAATCAAATTTCTGGTTCAATCATGGAGACGCGGGGGCGAGGAAGGATCCACGAAATTTCTGCTTGAACCAACCAACATGGAGGCCATGAGTTACTCTAGTCGGACAGGATTCATGGCTTTGGCCGGGCATGCCAAAACGGAAACCACCTAACTTGCATGAAGAGGACGCCACAGCGACGCGTATTTTCCTCAACCATGTAAGCGTGTGTTCTGCATTTATCAATGCTGCAAAAGGCACCACAGGTCTCTCTCTCTCTCTCTCTCTCTCTCTCTCTCTCTCTCTCTCTCTCTCTCTCTCTCTCTTCATATTTACTGCTCCCACATATATAAGGAAAATAACCCAGCGCATAGGTGTCCATCTGCCTCCACTGAAGCCCTACTCCCCTTCCCCAAAACTAGGCATGATGGTACCGAAGACCGTCAATGATTTCGGTAGGGTGGAGAGCATGACTGGATGTACAAGAGGGGATCACACGCAGGGGGTTTTACCCAGATTCAGCCCCCCATGGTTGATATAATACCCTACTCCTTTTCTTTTTATTAACAGTGAAAATCCGTAGTGTGAGGGGCTTATAGATGGATGTCATAATGAATGGTCTCAACTAAAAGTCAGATGTCCCACGATCTACCCTTGCTCTCGCCTTATAAAGGGGGACGAGAGCTAGGTTTTACAGGTTTCCTAGTTGGCCTCCCTCTAAGTCGGTCAAGGAGACCACGGCTTACAAGGCCAAGATGGTAATTATACGGAAGTCGGGCTTACTCTCGAATCAAGGTCCCTTGCCTGTCGCCTGGCACCCTAAACCCAGAGCCCGACCCATTGATTGGCCTGCCGGCCGATGGGCCACCCCTGATACTATGCACCATTAGTACCCCCCGATCATGCCTGATGTTTTGAAATGGACTTGTCGTCTGGCTTCCTGCCCTGAGCCCGACCCAATGATGGGCCGCCCGGCCGATGGGGCCATCCTTGGTAAAGTACACTGCCAGTAACCCCTGAGGGAGCTCTAATCCGCCGCCCCACGCAGCAACCTACCACCACCTCACGTCCAGGCCCGCCGTCCACGGAGCAACCCATCGAGGAAGCCGACGTGCGCCCCAATAGGCGAGGAGGGAAGTTCAGGTCACCTAGAGCTGCCACATTTTCCTTCACGCCTCAGGCACGCCTAGACCCGAGAAACGTGTCGCCCTTGCAAGGTGCAGAGCGATCTGTCGAGCCGGCCACCACGCACCCCGCTGCCACTTGCCGAAGCACTTGCACGACGAGACACCGCCAGCCATCGCATGGATCCGTCGCTATCAGCTCCAGAGACACCGCAAAGGAAGGCCCCCACCGCCATCGTTGATCGCACGGTTTTCGCCCAGCGGCGTCCTTCGGCGACGGTGGGGGAAAAGGGGGATGGGGTGACGAGGTTGCAGACTCTTCGGTTTGGAAGAGGTGTTGATATTTCCATGCAGTCTCGTGTCCTAGCCTCGATATCTCTAGCTAGTGGTCCCTCTTCACAAAATAAACCTCCCAAGTCTTTCTTTTTCATTTAGGTTAATTTTCCTCTTCCCTTTTTTTGCGGGGTTGGTTAATCTTCCTCTTGTCATCTACACATTTTATCTTCCTCTTGTTTAAATAAAATAAATAAAATATGTAGAGGAAATTAGTACAAGCTAGATCAATTACGGAGACGCGGCGCAGAAGGAAGGCTCCGCGAAATTTCTGCTTGAAGCAACAAAGCGTGAAAAGATGGAGCCAGAATTATTCGAGCAGCGCATGCAGCACTAGGCATGGCTGTGGTCGGACATGTCCGAAACGGAAACCACCTATTTGCAGCAGGAAGAGGACGTCGGATATGGCTCTGGTACATCATGCAGCTACTCTACTCAGCTGGTCCCGCGTCACGTTACCACCTCTTTTTTCTGCATGCAGCTACCAGAAGACTAGCTAGAGTGGAAACCAAATCACTGCCAAGAAAAAAAAGAGTGAAAAGTCGAATCAGGCCCGTGACTAGTAATATAACCAGTGGGATATCGGACATAGTGCAGGTGGATGCCACTCCCTCCAGGGAATGGATCCTCTAACATTATGAAGGGATGTCATGAAACTACAGTGCAATCCCAATGCAAAACGAAGAAGGGATGTCACAGGCACTGTAGCAAAGATAATGTGCGCAATTACTGTTCATAGAAAATAAAATCCGAAATTAATTTTATTGCACCATAATTTTGTTTGTATGTAATTTTTGTAAATGTATACAATAGATTTGTAATTTGCAAATTAATTCAAGTCACTTTAGACTTAATCATATGGATGTGAAGAAAGGATGTCAGGGTACTGTAGCTTCCCTAACATCCTTTCGTGATGTTAGAGGATCTCGTTACCTCCATCAAACCCACATTGTCCAAAACTGATCAAGGCATAGTTTAAAAAGAACAGTGGAGAGCATAAGCCAGAAGGGGATGGTAGGTGAGACCAAATTATTATCAGGGTTCATGTGAACAGTGTGAGCACTATTTTACTATATAAACAAAGAGTATGGCATAGACACTCATCTATTTTATCTATCTATTATTATGTATTAATGGTAGATCACAGGTTAACTAGTGCAGAGAGAGAATCTAGAAACTCTGACAAAGTACATTTGGTCTTTTAATTTGCTCGTCCTCTATTATTAGCTATGTTTATCAATCGGGGTTTTTTATCATCATCTACCAGAAAATCCGCTTACGCCGACGGCCTCATCTATGCCGGCGCCCCCCGTCGGCATAGATAGACCTATACCGACGGCCTAGGGCAGGCGCCGTCGGCATATGTCTATCTATTCCGACGGGGCCGTCGGCATAGATGAGGCCATCGGGACTGCTCGAGATACGCCTACGGGGCCCGTTGGCATAGCCCGGGCTCACCTACCCGGTCAGCGACGACCGTTTGACGGCGTCGAAACTACACCGACAGGAGGTAGCGGGGGCCGTCGGCATAGAATTGCTGACATCACCGATCCGCGTCGTCAACATGTCATCGATCTAAGGGAGTGGGGGGCCCGTTGTGTGGCAGAGCTATGCCTATGGCATAGCCATCGGCATAGACCTGGCCCATGCCCCTCTGCCATGTCATCGATCTGCATGTGATGCCACGTCATCGATCAGTGGGATTGTACCTTTGTGTGCGCACCTATGCCGACGACCTTGCCGTCGACATATAATTTTTTTTACTTTATATTATTTTTTGTTTTTCCACAAGATAAATATACCTTATCTAAAAAAAACATACGCCGATGGTATATCGATTGCCCCCCTTACGAAGGTCACTGTCGCCGTGTGACGGAGGGGGAAACGGTCGACATGGAGGGAATCTGGTTAGTGTTGGGATTCGGGGTGTAGCTATGGCACCGAAACATCGCACGGGTCCCGATGCAAATGTGAAAGTGTTCAGGCATGCATAGAAGCCCGTCTTGGAGCTCCGCGGTGTGGCCCCCCCTCTACGCAAGGCAGTGTCGCCGTCACTTGGAGAAGACCACACCCGGAGACGCATGTCGCCTCTTCGGACATGCCACCACACCACCTCGCATGTATGAGGGCCCGGTGCGAAGCTCCGGTGGCATTGCTTACCCCCCTGGGCCCCCGTCCCGCCTAACCCTGTAGCGTTTGACCACTAGATCTAGCACTTTGACTTTACACGGACGGGCTTTGACCAGTGGACCTCTCCACCCGATTGTGTTAGGTCAGCCCATAGGAACACTTTGGAGCAACATCCGGGCCAAACCCACAGCAAGATCCCCT
>NC_041393.1:659050488-659051478 GCF_002162155.2 Triticum dicoccoides
CCCACAGCAAGATCTCCTCCGTGTAGACCCGACGCGTTTGTTCCCCCCCTCCAGGTGCCGGCGGTGGCGCCGTCCGTGACGGGGGCCACACCATGGAGACGTGTATCGCCTCTTCAGACATGCCACCACACCTCCCCGCATGTACGAGGGCACGGTGCGAAGCCCCGGTGGCATTGCAAACCCCCAGCGCCCCCGTCCCGCCAAACCCTGTAGCGTTTGACCACGAGATCTAGCCCTTTGACTTTACATGGAAGGGCTTCGACCAGTGGAACTCTCCACCTGGTTGTGTTAGGTCAGCCCATAGGAACACTTTGGAGCAACATCCGGGCCAAACCCACAGTAAGATCCCCTCCGTGTAGACTCGTTGCGTCCATTTCCCCCCTCTAGGTGCCGGCGGCAGCGCCGTCTGTGAGGGGGGCCACACTCCGGAGTCGCGTGCCAGGCATTTGCAACCTCCACAACACTTCCAGAGTTGTGAGAGGCGGCCTACACAAGATTTGGCGACATGCTAGCCCCCGGAGGCCGCCGGCCACAGTCGTAGACAGGCGAAGAGCAATCCGCGTAGAGGGAAGTGTTCAGATACTTCTCCATCACCAAAAATTATGAAAAATTACCATCAGTCCTATAACACATGTGCCCACGTCGTGTAAAAAACTCATGATTTTATCACACTTCGAGTATTTAATAATATTCACGCCGCATCGTTACGGCAGAACGTCTACTACTGTGTCATCGCCGTCCGTGAGGGGGGCCACACCCCAAAGACGCATGCCGCCTCTTCGGACATGCCACCACACCACCCTGCATGTATGAGGGCTCGGTGCTAGTCCCCCAGCCCCGTCCCACCTAACCCTTTAGCGTTTGACCACGAGATCTAGCCCTTTGACTTTACACGGACGGGCTTTGACCAGTGGACCTCTCCACCCGGTTGTGTTAGGTCAGCCCATAGGAACACTTTGGAGCAACATTCGGGCCAAACCCACAGCAAGA
>NC_041393.1:659051557-659052568 GCF_002162155.2 Triticum dicoccoides
GAGGGGGGCCACACCCCAGAGATGCGTGCCGCCTCTTCGGACATGCCACCACACCACCCTGCATGTATGAGGGCCCGGTGCAACACTCCGATGGCATTGCTACCCCAGGGCCCCCGTCCCGCCTTACCCTATAGCGTTTGACCACGAGATCTAGCCCTTTGACTTTACACGGACGGGCTTTGACCAGTGGAACTCTCCAGCCGGTTGTGTCAGGTCAGCCCATAGGAACACTTTGGAGCAACATCCGGGCCAAACCCGCAGCAAGATCCCCTCTGTGTAGACCCGACGCGTCCGTTTCCCCCCTCCAGGTGCTGGCAGCGGCGCCGTCTGTGAGGGGGGCCACACCCCGGAGACACGTGCCGGGTGTTTGCAACCCCCACAGCACTTCCAGCCTTGCGAGGGGCCTCCTACGCAAAATTTGGCGGCATGCTAGTCCCCAGAGGCCGCCGGCCACAGTCGTAGACACACACAGAGCAATCCGCGTAGAAGGAAGTGTTCAGATACTTTTCCATCACCAAAAATTATGAAAAATTACCATCAGTCCTATAGCACATGTGCCCAGGTCGTGTAAAAAACTCATGATTTTATCGCGCTCCGGGTATTTAATAATATTCACGCCGCATCGTTATGGCAGAAAGTCTACTACCGTGTCATCGCTGTCCGTGAGGGGGGCCACACCCCGGAGACGCATGTCGCCTCTTCGGACATGCCACCACACCACCCCGCATGTATGAGGGACCAGTGCGATGCTCCGGTGGCATTGCTACCCCCAGCGCCCCCGTCCCGCCTAACCCTGTAGCGTTTGACCACGAGATCTAGCCCTTTGACTTTACACGGTCGGGCTTTGACTTGTGGACCTCTCCACTCGGTTGTGTTAGGTCAGCCCCTAGGAATACTTTGGAGCAACATCCGGGCCAAACCCATAGCAAGATCCCCTCCATGTAGACCCGACGTGTCTGTTTCCCCCTCAAGGAGCCACCGGCGGCGCCGTCTGTGAGGGAGGCCACACCC
>NC_041393.1:659052578-659053720 GCF_002162155.2 Triticum dicoccoides
TCTTCATACATGCCACCACACCGTACGACATGTATGAGGGCCCGATGCGACGCTCCGGTGGCATTGCTACCCCCCCCACCCAGGGCCCCTGTCCCACCTAACCTTGTAGCGTTTGACCACGAGATCTAGCCCTTTGACTTTGCACGGACAGGCTTTGAATAGTGGACCTCTCCACCCGGTTGTGTTAGATCAGCCCATAGGAACACTTTGGAGCAACATCCGGGCCAAACCCACAACAAGATACCCTCCGTGTAGACCAGACACGTCCATTTCCCCCCTCCAGGTGCCGTGGAGGGGGTAACGGCCACGTGGGGCCAAAACGGAGGGAATCTTGGGGTGGGTTGGGCCGAGACAGTGTTGGGGGTGTAGCTATGGGCTACGTCGCTCTGGTGGCATTGCTACCCCCCTCCCCCGGTCAAACACCATCTGGCAAAAGTCAAAGGGCTAGATCCGGCGTGTCAGGGTTAGACGGGACGGGGGGCCTGGGGGGTAGCAATGACGCCACATGTTGTGGTGGGCCCTCCTACGCTTGTGGAAGCGTGGTTGCAGGCGCAGGCACCCGACTCGCGGCTCCGGGGTGTGCCCTCCTCCACGGATGACAGTGTCGCCGTCACTTCGAGGGGGGAATCGTGTGGGTACGACTGGATACATTTTTATTTTTTAAGTACTTTACATTGGTGCCGAACTTGTCCCCTGGATAGCTAGCTTATGTAAAATTAACAAATATATTTAGTTAGGACATTTTAAAAATAAATTAATTTTAATGTAAAAACTATGAAGACGGCTAGGCAGATGGTATAGCTCATACCTTATCCACTCGGCTCTGTCCCTGGCAGGTGGGACCAAGCCTATGCCGACGGCTAGGCCGTTGGCACAGGTCCAACCTTATCCAGTCGCTGCACACCCTCCTCTCTTCCACTCGCTGCACGGATCCTCTCCTCCACTCGTTTCTCTCCCCCAACCGCCGCCGCCAACCTCTCCATGCCTTCGTCCCCGCCCCGCGTCGTGCTGCCGCCGTCCCCGCCCTGACCCACGCTGCGCCGCCGTCCTCCCCGACCCGTGCCGTCGTCCTGCCCGCCCTGCGCCGCCCCGCCGTCCTCCTGCCCCGCGCCGCCCCGACGTCCTCCTGCCCTGCGCCGCCC
>NC_041393.1:659054072-659061534 GCF_002162155.2 Triticum dicoccoides
ACGTCCTCCTGCCCCGTGGCGCCCCGTCCGCGCCCGCCCTCGTCTCTACCCACCTACCCGCACCGTGTCGCCGTTGTCCCGGCCCCGCGCCGCCGCCATCCGCGCCTGCCCATGTCGCCGCCGTCCGCGCCCGCACCGGCCCATCCCGTGCTGTCCCGCAAGGGCTCGACACCGGCCACGGGTCCGGCGACCCCTTCCCGGCCCATCCCTGTGCTGCTGTTCATCACCGCCCGTCCCCCCCAACCGCGGCCACCCCTCTCCTCCGGCCCTCTACGTGAGTTTTTTTCTTTCTTTTTTAGTGTTTTGATACTGTTTTTAGGTGGATGAATGCATAGATGATGGAATGTATGTCATATTTGTTATATGTAGTTAGGTTGCAAAATATTGATCAATGGATGTTATTAGCAATATGAGTTTTTTTTTCAAGTTTGAAGTGTGAATGTTGTTATGTGATGTGTGATTATATACTTTTTGCACGGTGGTATTTTGATCATGATGGTGTTGCCACAAAACAATGATGAAATATTTTTTGACACCTAATGGTCTTGCTAAAAAATACTTATTTGAGAAAAATGGTGATGTTCATAACTTGCTCATATGGATTTTTTAGATGATGATGATTGTTAGATGAGGAGAAATAATGATGATTTTTTATGCTTCAATGATTTTGAGATGATGATGATGATGATCGATGATAGATGATTGTTAGATGATGACATGGATGATAGATGATGATATTTTTTTATGTTTCGATGATTTTTGAGATGATGATGATGATTGTGATGTTCCATGAGTTGTGATGTTCTAAATTTTTGTCGCGGTGGATTTTGCAGGCTTTGTGGTGTCACATTTCATCGGAGTGACCGTTGTCTGATGTATTGGTCCCCCTGAGCATCCCTCTGCTATTCGACTACTTCTTCTACAGCCGAGGGTGAGCTACAAGTCCATCTCCTCCATTTTTTCATGTCACTAGATTTCATTCTCAAGTCAACTCGCGTAACCTAGGCATCTCCCATCTGAAAGGGTTGCATCGATAAATATGCATTCAATTGCATATTTATCACCGCAACTCTTTCGGATTGTCCAGCATTTTCCACGGGCAACCCGAGGATGTGTAGATTGGGTATGTTCTCCATGTTCTACCCTGTTCCGAGACAGGATTTCGGCGGCGCCTCTCCATTGTTCTCCGGAGTACATTCTCTCGGCTATTTGCAGAGACGTGTATCTGGCGAACAGTGAGGAGGTGCTGCCGAAATTTTGTCTGGGAACAGGGTAGAATGGAGAACGTACTCAATCTACACATCCTTGGATGGGATTAGGACACATCTTTACCTATTAGAGATTTATGTGGATTCAACGCGGTAGAAAATAAAAATTTGATGTGATTAATTTAAGTGAATCCTTAATTATGTTGTGTGGCTTGCAAAAAAGCAGAGGATGGCAGATAATCAGTGGATGTACAGTGGTTTTATCCGTTGGGACCGAGTAACATCAGAGTGGATCATGAAAACCGATGTGTATTTGAAGGAGATATTCCGTCGTCCAATGAGAATTATCCCACCATGCCCTTGTGCGAGATGTGCTAGACGTCACCGTACAAATCAGAAGGACATGACTGAGCACCTTCGCACGCACGAATATATGCCAAACTTTGACATGCCGCCGATAAACATAGTCGAGTAGGACGGTGGTAGAGAGGAGGTGATGCGACAATGCATCGATGGATATGAGGACGACGGGGTCAAGGACATGCTAGATGATGTCATTGGTGCAGAAACGGCAAATGCGACACCTTCAGAGAATGAACCGGAGGAGCCGGAGGCAACCGCAAAGGCCTTCTTGGAGGTCTTGGCCCCGTCGAAGTAACCTCTTTATGCGGGTGCGAAAATATCTCAGCTGGATGCCATCTCGCAACTGATTACAGTCAAGGCTGAGTACGACTGTAGCCAGAAATGCTTCGAAGTCCTGGCGCTTAAACCTTTCGGTGACTTGTGGTGATGATACACTTGATGCTTCTTATGTTGTGAGATGCTTCTTATGTTGTGAGGTGATTCTTATGTTGTGAGATGCTTATGCTTTGTGATGCTCAGTTTGTCTATGCATATGTGACCACTTTGTCTATTTGCATATGTGCTGTATATATACTATATTGAATTGAATTAACCTAAAAAGAAACAGAAAAAAGAAAAAAAATAGAGACAAACTAGGCCGATGGCTAAGGGCTGGCGTGAGCACCCAGTGGCTGACACATGGCAGCTATGCCGACGGCCTAGCCGTCGGCATAGTTTTAAACTAAGCCGACAGCTACGCCGTTGGCATAGCCGCCACGCGTCAGCCACTGGTCATCCCTAGGGTAGGCCTATGCCGACGGTGATGTCGTCTCAATAGTTGAATCATACATACCCGAATTTTGTCAATGGAATTCACTTATGAACACATATTTACATTTTTCTATTTGAAACACTTGTACCCCTTCAAAAAAATTGGATATGAAGGAAGAGCATGGTCCACCTTATAATATACTCCACCCGTCACAAATATTAGATGTTTTAGTTATTTTAATATAGACGACATAGAGACTAAAATACTTGTGAACAGAGGAAGTATTTCAAAACTGACCGAAGTGACAAAAACAACTCAGAGTACAAGGAAAGAAAAAAGAGGAGAAAGAACAAAAGCAAAGCGAAAAGCTACTTCCTTTTTTCCCCTTCTATTCCAAAATACGAGGTGCATGCATGTAAGTTTCAAATCAAAAATTAGAAATACAGGCTGCCGCCGCCGCGTGGATGTCGTAGGTCATCGTCCTACCGGTCTGCAGTAGGCTGCCTAGGACGGACTCGCCGGTGGTCGACGGCAGTATGGTGAGGCACGTCTTCCCGCCACTGACGTTCCAGAAGTAGTTCTCCGCCTTGAGCTCCATGGTCGCGTCGGCGCCGTCGAACAGTAGGGCGAGCTTGGGAACCTTCAGCTTGGAGAAGTGTTGCATCAGGAAGCACATGTTGTGGCCGACCGAAGCGTTCACCGGACACTACTAGGGAAAACCCTAGCAGCAGCGCGTGTTTTAGGTATAACAGTAGCGAGGGGTACCACACTACTGATATGGCGCTACAGCTAACTTGTAGCAGCAGCACGTGAACACCCACGCTACTGCTATACAAGCGTAGCAGCAGCGCGTAGCAAGCAAGCGCGCTACTGTTAATAGCTGTAGCGCACTTTATTAGGCCGCACTACTGCTAGTGGCATGCTGCTGCTAACTTTTCTCCACTCGGTACTGCTAATTTTATTAGTTTTTTCTTCTGCATATTTGTTTTGTATTTGAACAGGCTTTATACAAGAATCCTGAGCACATACAAATGTCATCATCATACACATACAAATAGTCTCATCATAATCATCATCCTACACATGAGGCGGCGGTTATGAGGCCTCTCTCGCGCTAGCCTGAACTTCAAGTAACTAGCTTGTGCTTCTTGTCTGCTTTTGAAACCTTTATGGCTGGCGCCCGAGACCCCTTTCACTTGCGCCTGACACTCATACCACTCGTCGTACACTCCCAGAACCTTCTCTTCGTACACGACATAGCACTCCTTCACCATCAAGAATCTAGGTACCTATTAGAGATGCATCTTCATCAAGAGAATGTGCGATCATATGCAACAAAAAATACTAGAGTAACACGAAAAAGAAAGAGTTAGCAACTAGATGCAACATATAGTACGCGAACAAATTAACTAGAGGTTCGCATGTCATCATACCCAAACTAACAAAGTAGTGTTACGCAAGTTTGGCAGGGACCGTGGACATCACAAAGTTTAATCGCTACAAAAAGTATACAAGTTCAACCGACACACATCATCATCATCATGGGCAACGTAAATCACTAGAAGTTCCATCCTTCCATATCATCAAGGATGGACCCTAGCTTCTTGAACGGTGTGAGGTCATGACGTTGCATGCCTATGCGAGTTTGGGCGTCAGCTTGCGATATAGGGCCATGGTGGAACATCCCCTTGTCCTCGACGACTTCTTTCATGATGATCGTCGCAATGTCCCTTTGGATGGGAAAGAAGTCATCTCTAAGTTTATAATCCGCTTCTCCATGAGATTCTACCCACTTGCGGATATGATCATAGTTTCTGGTTGTCATACGAAGCTTTTGGTGATCCGTGTTGAACTCAATCATGAGATGGAGGAGGTAGAATCCATCTTTCTTGCTTGGTTTTGGGACATGGAAGCAGCAAAAGTTATTTTTATGCGAGAAACCCAACTTCTTGTTCCTTTGTTTCCTGATCTGCAGGTGGCCACCCCTAATGCTGAAGCCTTGGAGAGCATCATCTAGAATATTCATTATGTGGGTGTAGTCCTTCTTCTCGTAGTCTCTGGTAGGGTCGGAATACACGGTGTGGGAGACTAGTGGGTAAAGAACGATAAGGACGGCACGCCCATTGCTGCGGGGAAAAACACCTCAAATTATTCTGCATATGAGCGAGAAGGAATGATTGAAACGTACGAAAGGGTTGTCCAGAATTGACTTACTTTGGATGATAAGGCAGGAGGACAATTTCCTGGTCCTTATTCTATACCATGAAGTTTTGGAGGTACTCCCTAGTAGTTTCACGCTCAAAGTCACCGAGACTCAAGAAAGACTCATGCATGTAGTACGGATCCGCCACACAAATTTGCGTGACTTCTTCTCTCTTCATGACGGAGCTCATATGTAGCGCAAAAAGACAGGCGATTGTAAAATCGAGCCGCCTTGTCAGAAACATCTCAAAGATATGGTCAAACCGCAGGAAGAACACCTCCACGGGCTGTGTGTCGACGTAGCACTTCCCCTCAGGCACACGAGCTGCATATGTCGGATATCTTGGATCCTTCGAGGCTAGTAGGATTTTCTCAGTCGACAACACATGGTCGTGCAGTCTCCTAAGATCCCCTGATAGTGCCTCCAGCTATTTCGGCGATAGCATCGGCTCGCCCGTGAGATGGATCATGGCCGTACCTATCACGGGTACACTGTCTTCAGAATCCATCGTCTGGCTGCTATCTGCTCTGGCTTGTTTGGAGACAGCTATCTTCCCTGGTCTCTTCCTCTCCTTTTTCTTGGCCACACCTTCCAGACCCTTCCTTAACCCCTGCCCCAGTGTTGCCGGGCTAAGCATTGCACAACCCCCAGCTTGTTGAGCCTGTGTTGAGGCGGCATCTTCAGGCGTGTCCTGTGAGGATTTCATGAAGAGAGACTTCTTGCAATCCCTGCTATGACGTTCCTGCCCGGGTATATCATCCATATCCTCGTTAGCATGCTGATAGCCCGATTCATCATATGGCTGACTCATCATATCTAAGTCACACTCATATGCGTTTGTATTGAGAAAACCCATTGGGTCCTCCATCTCCTCCGTCTCATCAACCATTCACTGTTCTACAGGACAGATTACATAAGCCAGTACTATTGCACCCCATTCATCACGTCTTTCACCGCTCTCACCCGGCACTATAAGAGTTGGTAATTGCGTAGGCGGGGTGGTGGTCTCCGCACATGCTTGTTGATGTGTGGTTACTGGTGTGCTCTCCGTCGGCTCCAGACGAAGAAGATTCTTTGGCCATAGCAGCACCCAACCCTTGTAGCTTCCAATCCGCGGCGGGATCTCGTCGTCCTCTCCCCCTAGGCGTAATGGAGGAGGCAAATCCTCGTGCCCCGATGTCACACTCGACAAGGTAACCCTTAAGTGCCTAGCGGGCAACGCCTGGTTGTGGAACGAGAGATCCATGGGCTTCGTTATCACCCCCTTTCCCACGTCCACCTTCTAGCCTTTGATCAAGTACAGTACGGTGCACGAGGTTTCGTCGGCCTGCAAACACATGCCTGCAGCATAAAACATCTGAAAGGCAACGGAAATGGAATATTTTAGATATATATGTTCGTGCGACATGTAATTACCGAGAGGGCATCGAGCTCAGCAAAAGATGAAGGCCCGCTTAGCGCGCCATAGACTGAGGACATGCTGCTATGAGCGGGTGCGAGTGGGAGAGGAGGCCCGATTGCGTGAGCAAGTGATGGTGTGGTGGTGGTGTTGTTCATGGAGTTGCTCGCGACGAAACTGGGCAACGGGAAATCATGTACCGTCTTGTCTGGATTTTTCCTTCATCCAGTTCATGATAGCCGGAACCAAGTTAGTAGCGAAATAATTTCTACAGGAAGTTACAGCTGCATTGACTGCGTGCTGTAGGAACTCATTTTTGTCCTCGACTATTTTTTCGCGTCCTCAGCTGCTTTTTTCTCGACCGCAAGCTTCACCTTCTCGTTGATGTCCACCTGACTAAACTTCTTTTTCTGCTTCTTGGCCTCCGGGCCCTTGTTGTAAAACACCTTCCACGTGGCACCGTCTCCGGCGCCGTGCACACGACCATATTGCGGCCACTGACCCAAAGGGACTCCCTTAAGTTTTTTCAAGGCCCAGTTGAGAGGGGTGTTGAAGGAAATATGCCCTAGAGGCAATAATAAAGTTATTATTTATTTCCTTAATTAATGATAAATGTTTATTATTCATGCTAGAATTGTATTAACCGGAAACATAATGCATGTGTGAATACATAGACGAACAGAGTGTCACTAGTATGCCTCTACTTAACTAGCTCGTTGATCAAAGATGGTTAAGTTTCCTGACCATAGACATGAGTTGTCATTTGATAAACGAGAACACATTATTAGGAGAATGATGTGATTGACTTGACCCATTCCGTTAGCTTAGCACTTGATCGATTTAGTTTATTGCTATTGCTTTCTTCATGACTTATACATGTTCCTATGACTATGAGATTGTGCAACTCCCAATTACCGGAGGAACACTTTGTGTGCTACCAAATGTCACAACGCAACTGGGTGATTATAAAAGGTGCTCTACAGGTGTCTTCAATGGTACTTGTTGAGTTGGCATAGATCAAGATTAGGATTTGTCACTCCATGTTTCGGAGAGGTATCTCTGGGCCCTCTCGGTAATGTACATCACTATAAGCCTTGCAAGCAGTGTGACTAATGAGTTAGTTGCAGGATGATGCATTACGGAACGAGTAAACAGACTTACCAGTAACGAGATTGAACTAGGTATTGAGATACCGACGATCGAATCTCGGGCAAGTAAACATACCGATGACATAGGGAACAACGCACATAGGAGCCAATATGAGCATCCAGGTTCCGTTATTGGTTATTGACTGGAGACGTGTCTCGGTCATGTCTACATAGTTGTCGAACCCGTTGGGTCCGCACGCTTAACGTTAGGTGACGATCAATATTATGAGTTTGTGTGTTTTGATGTAATGAAGGTAGTTCGGAGTCTCGGATATGATCACGGACATGACGAGGAGTCTCGAAATGGTCGAGACATAAAGATCTATATATTGGATGACTATGTTTGAACTTCGAAGGGGTTTTGGGCAAGTTCGTACATATACCGGAGTA
>NC_041393.1:659061975-659118310 GCF_002162155.2 Triticum dicoccoides
CCGGAACCCCTCGGGGAGTGTAATGGGCCTATTGGGCCTTGGTGGAGAAGACGAGGGGCGGCCAGGGCAGGTCACGCGCCCCCTCCCCCTCTAGTCCGAATTGGACAAGGAGGGGGTGCGGCGCCCCCCTTTCCTTCCTCCTCTCTCCTTCCCTTCCCCCTTCTCCTACTCCTACTAGGAAAGAAGGAGTCCTACTCCCGGTGGGAGTAGGACTCCCCCCTTGGCGCGCCCTCCTCCTTGACTGGCCGCCTCCCCCTAGCTCCTTTATATACGAGGGCAGGGGGCACCCCCAAGACACACAAGTTGATCATTGATCTTTAGCCGTGTGTGGTGCCCCCCTTCCACCATAATCCACTTCGGTCATATCGTAGCGGTGCTTAGGCGAAGCCCTGCGTCGGTAACTTCATCAACACCGTCATCATGCCGTCGTGCTGACGGAACTCTCCCTCGAAGCTCTACTGGATCATGAGTTCGTGGGACGTCACCGATCTGAACATGTGCAAATTGCGAAGGTGTCGTATGTTCGGTACTAAGATCGGTCGATCATGTAGACGTACGACTACATCAACCACATTCTGATAACGCTTCCACTTATGGTCTACGAGGGTACATGGACGACACTCTCCCCTCTCGTTGCTATGCATCACCATGATCTTGTGTGTGCGTAGGAATTTTTTTGAAATTACTACGTTCCCCAAACAGTGGTTTCAGAGCCAGGTTTATGCGTAGATGTTATATGCACGAGTAGAACACAATTGAGTTGTGGGAGATACAAGTCATACTTCTTACCAGCATGTCATACTTTGATTCGGCGGTATTGTTGGATGAAGCAGCCCGGACCGACATTACGTGTACGCTTACGCGAGACTGGTTCTACCGATGTGCTTCGCACATCGGTGGCTGGCGCGTGTCAGTTTCTCCAACTTTAGTTGAATCAAGTGTGGCTACGCCCGGTCCTTGTGAAGGTTAAAACATCACATACTTGATGAAATATCGTTGTGGTTTCGATGCGTAGGTAAGAACGGTCCTTGCTTAAGCCCATAGCAGCCACGTAAAACTTGCAACAACAAAGTAGAGGACGTCTAACTTGTTTTTGCAGGGCATGTTGTGATGTGATATGGTCAAGACATGATGCTAAATTTTATTGTATGAGATGATCATCTTTTGTAACAGAGTTATCGGCAACTGGCAGGAGCCATATGGTTGTTGCTTTATTGTATGCAATGCAATCGCCCGGTAATTGTTTTTACTTTATCACTAAGCGGTAGGGCTAGTCGTAAAAACAATAGTTGGCGAGACGACAACGATGCTACGATGGAGATCAGGGTGTCGCGCTAGTGACGATGGTGATCATGACGGTGCTTTGGAGATGGAGATCAAATGCACAAGATGATAATGGCCATATCATATCACTTATATTGATCGCATGTGATGTTTATCTTTTATGCATCTTATTTTGCTTTGATTTACAGTAGCATTATAAGATGATCTCTCACTAAATTTCAAGGTATAAGTGTTCTCCCTGAGTATGCACCGTTGCCAAGGTTCGTCGCGCTGAGACACCACGTGATGATCGGGTGTGATAAGCTCTACGTTCACATACAACGGGTGTAAGCTAGTTTTGCATACACAGAAATACTCAGGTTAAACTTGACGAGCCTAGCATATGCAGATATGGCCTCGGAACACTGAGACCGAAAGGTTGAGCGTGAATCATATAGTAGATATGATCAACATAGTGATGTTCACCATTGAAAACTACTCCATTTCACGTGATGGTAAGACATGGTTTAGTTGATTTGGATCACATGATCACTTAGATGATTAGAGGGATGTCTATCTAAGTGGGAGTTCTTAAGTAATTTGATTAATTGAACTTTAATTTATCATGAAACTTAGTACCTGCTAGTATTTTGCTTGTCTATGTTGTTGCAGATAGATGGCCCGTGCTATTGTTCCGTTGAATTTTAATGCGTTCCTTGAGAAAGCTAAGTTGAAAGATGATGGTAGCAATTACACGGACTGAGTCCGTAACTTGAGGATTATCCTCATTGCTGCACAGAAGAATTACGTCCTGGAATCACCCCTAGGTGCAAGACCCGTTGCAAGAGCAACCCCAGACGTTGTGAACATCTGGCAGAGCAAAGCTGATGACTACTCGATAGTTCAGTGTGCCATGCTTTATGGCTTAGAACCGGGACTTCAACGATGTTTTGAACGTCATGGAGCATATGAGATGTTCAAGGAGTTGAAGTTAATATTTCAAGCAAATGCCCGAATTGAGAGATATGAAGTCTCCGATAAGTTCTATAGCTGCAAGATGGAGGAGAATAGTTCTGTCAGTGAACATATACTCAAAATGTCTGGGTATAATAATCACTTGATTCAACTGGGAGCTAATCTTCCTAATGGTAGTGCCATTGACATAATTCTTCAATCACTGCCACCAAGCTACAAGAGCTTCATGATGAACTATAATATGCAAGAGATGGAAAAGACAATTCCCGAGCTCTTCGCGGTGCTAAAGGCTGTGGAGGTAGAAATCAAAAAGGAGCATCAAGTGTTGATGGTTAACAAGACTACCAGTTTCAAAAAAAAGGGTAGAGGGATGAAGAAGGGGAACTTCAAGATGAACGGCAAACAAGATGCTTCTCAGGGGAAGAAACCCAAGTCTGGACCTAAGCCTGACACTGAGTGCTTCTACTGCAAAGGGACTGGCCACTGGAAGCGGAACTGCCCCAAGTATTTGGCGGATAAGAAGGATGGCAAGGTGAACAAAGGTATATGTGATATACATGTTATTGATGTGTACCTTACTAAAGCTCGCAATAGCACCTGGGTATTTGATACTGGTTCTATTGCTACTATTTGCAACTCGAAACATGGACTACGGATTAAGTGAAGACTGGCTAAGGACGAGGTGACGATGCGCGTGGGAAATGGTTCCAAAGTCGATGTGATCACAGTCGGCACACTACCTCTACATCTACCTTCGGGATTAGTTTTAGACCTGAATAATTGTTATTTGGTACCAGCGTTCAGCATGATATTATATCTGGATCTTGTTTGATGCGAGACGGTTATTCATTTAAATCTGAGAATAATGGTTATTCTATTTATATGAGTAATATCTTTTATGGTCATGCACCCTTGAAGAGTGGTCTATTTTTGTTGAATCTCGATTGTAGTAATACACATATTCATAATGTTGAATCCAAAAGATGCAGAGTTGATAATGACAGTGCAAATTATTTGTGGCACTACCGTTTAGGTCATATTGGTGTAAAGCGCATGAAGAAACTCCATACAGATGGACTTTTGGAATCACTTGGTACTTGCGAACCATGCCTCATGGGTAAGATGATTAAAACGCCGTTCTCCGGAACAATGGGGCGAGCAACAGATTTGTTGGAAATCTTACATACTGATGTATGTGGTCTGATGAATATTGAAGCTCGCGGCGGGTATCATTACTTTCTCACCTTCACAGATGATCTAAGCAGATATGGGTATATCTACTTAATGAAACATAAGTCTGAAACATTTGAAAAGTTCAAAGAATTTCAGAGAGAAGTGGAAAATCATCGTAACAAGAAAATAAAGTTTCTATGAAATGATCGTGGAGGAGAATATTTGAGTTACGAGTTTGGTCTTCATTTGAAACAATGCGGAATAGTTTCGCAACTCACGCCACCCGGAACACTATAGTGTAATGGTGTGTCCGAACGTTGTAATCGTACTTTACTAGATATGGTGCGATCTATGATGTCTCTTACTGATTTACCGCTATCATTTTGGGGTTTTGCTTTAGAGACGGTTGCATTCACGTTAAATAGGGCACCATCTAAATCTGTTGAGACGACACCATATGAACTGTGGTTGGCAAGAAACCAAAGTTGTCGTTTCTTAAAGTTTGGGGCTGCGATGCTGATACGCCTCCAATGTATCTATAATTTTTTATTGTTCCATGCTATTATATTACCTGTTTTGGATGTTTATGGGCTTTACTTTACACTTTTATATCATTTTTGGGACTAACCTACTAACCGGAGGCCCAGCCCAAATTGTTTTTTTGCCTATTTCAGTGTTCCGAAGGAACGGAATATCAAACGGAGTCCAAACAGAATGAAACCTTCGGGAGCGATCTTTTTGGAATGAACGCAATCCAGGAGACTTGGAGTGGACGCCAAGAAGCAGCCGAGGCGGCCACGAGGGTGCCAGGCGCGCCCAAGGGGGGTGGGCGCGCCCCCCACCCTCGTGGGCCCCTCTTGGCTCCCCTGACCTACTTCCTTCGCCTATATATATCCATATACCCTGAAAACATCCAAGAGCACCACGAAAAACTACTTCCATCGCCGCAACCTTCTGTATCCGCGAGATCTCATCTTGGAGCCTTCACCGGCGCTCCGCCGGAGGGGGAATTAACTACGGAGGGCCTCTACATCATCTCCAAGGCCTCTCCGATGAGTCGTGAGTAGTTTACCACAGACCTTTGGGTCCATAGTTATTAGCTAGATGCCTTCTTCTCTCTCATTGAATCTCAATACAAAGTTCTCCTCGATCTTCTTGGAGATCTATTCAATGTAACTCTTTTTGCGGTGTGTTTGTCGAGATCCGATGAATTGTGAGTTTATGATCAAGTTTATCTATGAGAAATATTTGGATCTCCTCTGAATTATTTTATGTATGATTGGTTATCTTTGCAAGTCTCTTCGAATTATCAGTTTGGTTTGGCCTACTAGATTGATCTTTCTTGCAATGGGAGAAGTGCTTAGCTTTGTGTTCAATCTTGTGGTGTCCTTTCCCAGTGACAGCAGGGGCAGCAAGGCACGTATTGTATTGTTTCCATCGAGGATAAAAAGATGGGGTTTATATCATATTGCATGAGTTTATCCCTCTACATCATGTCATCTTTCTTAATGCGTTACTCTGTTCTTCATGAACTTAATACTCTAGATGCAGGCAGGAGTCGGTCGATGTGTGGAGTAATAGTAGTAGATGCAGAATCGTTTCGGTCTACTTGTCACGGACGTGATGCCTATATACATGATCATGCCTAGATACTCTCATAATTATTCGTAATTTTTTCACCCACCGTAATACTTATGTTATCTTGAGAGAAGCCACTAGTGAAACCTATGGCCCCCGGGTCTATTTTCCATCATATTAATTTGTTGTCAACAAGCTATTTCTGGCGCCATTTATTTTGCATCTTTTATTTTCCAATCTATATCATAAAAATACCAAAAATATTTATCTTATTATCTCTATCAGATCTCACTTTCGCAAGTTACCATGAAGGGATTGATAACCCCTTTATCGCGTCGGTTGCGAGGTTCTTGTTTGTTTGTGTAGGTGCGTGGGACTTTTGAGGAGCCTCCTACTGGATTGATACCTTGGTTCTCAAAAACTGAGGGAAATACTTACGCTACTTTGCTGCATCACCCTTTCCTCTTCAAGGGAAAAACCAACGCATGCTCAAGAGGTAGCAAGAAGGATTTCTCGCACCGTTGCCAGGGAGGTCTTCGCTCAAGTCACATACCAAGTACCCATCACAAACTCATCTCCCTCGCATTAGGTTGGTCACAATGGGGAGGAACTTAGGAGTAACATCACACACTCCAATACAACTTTGCTTATGTGGCACATATTTAATGAAGAGAGAGGTGCTTGTGGTAACTAGCTAAGTTACCGGAACATCACACACTCCAAGAAACAATGAGTCTATAACCTAATAAATACATTGTTGCATGACACTATATAGATGTTCGTACCCACTATGGAGGTAGTAACATAGTCTAGGGAAGTGTGTAAGTTACTAGCTTATGTTCTTGCCCATTGTGACCAGCCTTACATTATTTGCCATTTGCCTCTCGTTTTCCTCTCCCCCACTTCACCCTTGCCGTTTTATTTGCCTTCTTCCCATATGTATTTTTGTTTGTGTTTCCAGGTGCCTTCTATTTGCTTGCATCTTTGCTTGTTAAAAATCTATTGATATGTATCCACTTAAAGTGTTCTACTTGGATCATCTTTGATCCTTATGCACTCGTGCTGAAACCCCAACTAGCCTAGTTGATGGGAAATCTTTAGATGAGCATGCTCATTTTGTGCGTCATTGTTTGTCTGAAAAGGGGAAGCTCTTATGGTATCACATAAATAGTTTGCTATGTTATGCTTGGAATCTTTATGAAATTTGTGATTTTACTTGTTGGTCTAAGAACCCTAAAAAACACCATCCCTACCTATGTGAGTTTAATCATAATGAAATCTTATCTTCTTATGCAAAGGGTGTTTATAGTTACTATGATATCGAACAAATTGAAGAATTTGTTGCTTTTAAGGGTGCTTATGAAGTTGCTTCTTTGATTGAAAAGTATGATGTTACTCTCTACGAATCTGGAAATTTTGAAATACTTAAATATTGCTATGAAACTATGCTCGTAATGTCTATGTCAAAGAATTTATTGAGATAATGACTGTTGCTTTGGAAGAAAATAATGATGTGCATGAATCTATAGATAATGATTCCGATGATTTGGTTGAAATATCCCTTGATGAACCCGATGCTTGCTATTCTTGTGGCCATGATGCCAATATTTATGAAGATGAATTTGCTATAGTTCCTTATGTTAAACATGAGATCGTTGCTATTGCACCCATACTTGGTAGTTCCTTCGATAAAAAGCATGATTGCAATGATTTTACTATAAATTCTCTTGATGTCAATTATGCTAATAATATGCAAAACCCTAAACTTGGGGATGCTAGTTTTGCTATGTCTACTACTTGTTGCAATGATCATGATTGGGGTGATTCTTCTTATAATCTTGAAAATTTATTTAAGCCCCATGATGAATTTGAGATTGATAATAGTGTTTGCAAGAATATTGAAAGTGGGTTTGGAAGAGTGTCAAATTCACATGCATGTGCATCATGTTGAGAATATGTTATGTGATAGCTATTTTATTGAATTTGCCTATGATCCTACATGTAATTATTATGAGAGAGGAAAATATGGTCGTAGAATTTTTATCTTACTAAATTACCTCTCATCATGTTGAGATTGATATCGTCTCTTTCTTCTTCCTTGCATATGCTAGTTTTTGCCTGCCTTGAAAATTTGTTTGTTTATAATATGCCTATGCATAGGAAGTATGTTAGACTTATATGTGTTTGTCACGTGTTTCATGATGCTCTCGTTGCGCTTCAATTCTTGTCTTTTATGTGAGCATCATTAAAATTATCAATGCCTAACGAGGGGTGTTAAACGATAGCGCTTGTTGGGAGGCAACCAAATTTTATTTTTGTTTCTTGATTTTTGCTTCTTCTTCGTAATAAATAATTCATCTAGCATCTGTTTAGATCTGGTTTTATGTTTTAATTAGTGTTTGTGCCAAGTAGAAAGTTTGGGAAGACTTGGGTGAAGTTTATATGATTTTGTTGTAAATAACTGAAACTTTAGCGCTCACGAGATTAGCTGCCATTTTTTACTGGAGAGTGATTTTTAGTTGATTCTTTTTGAAGATGATTAATAGACAAATTCCTCACGTCCACCATTTTAGTTTAGATTTTTTGGAGTTCCAGAAGTATTAGAAAATTACAGATTTCTACAGACTGTTCTGTTTTTGACAGATTCTGTTTTTCGTGTGTTGTTTGCTTATTTTGATGAATCTATGGCTAGTATCGGGGGGTATGAACCATAGAGAAGTTGGAATAAAGTAGGTTTAACACCAATATAAACAAAGAACGGTTTCATTACAGTACCTTATGTGGTGGTTTTTCTTACTTGCACTAACGGAGCTTATGAGATTTCTTGTTGAGTTTTGTGTTGTGAAGTTTTCAAGTTTTGGGTAAAGAATTGATGGACTATGGAATAAGGAGTGGCAAGAGCCTAGGCTTGGGGATTCTCATGGCACCCCAAGATAATCTAAGGACACCAAAAAACTTAAGCTTGGGGATGCCCCGGAAGGCATCCCCTCTTTCTTCTTCGTTTATCGGTAATTTTACTTGGAGCTATATTTTTATTCACCACATGATATGTGTTTTGCTTGGAGCGTCTTGTATGGTATGAGTCTTTGATTTTTAGTTTACCACAATCATCCTTGCTGTACACACCTTTTGGGAGAGACACACATGAATTGGAATTTATTAGAATACTCTATGTGCTTCACTTATATCTTTTGAGCTAGATAATTTTTGCTCTAGTGCTTCACTTATATCTTTTAGAGCACGGCGGTGGCTTGATTTTGTAGAAATTATTGATCTCTCATGCTTCACTTATATTATTTTGAGAGTCTCTTAGAACAGAATGGTATCTTCTATGGTTATAAAATTGGTCCTAATATGATGGGCATCCATGTTGGGTATAATAAAAACTATCATAGAAAGTGAATTGGATGCTATGATCAATTTGATGCTTGATAATCGTTTTGAGATATAAAGGTGGTAATGTTAGAGTCATGCTAGTTGAGTAGTTGTGGATTTGAGAAATACTTGTGTTAAAGGTTGTGATTCCCATAGCATGCACGTATGGTGAACCGTTACGTGATGAAGTCGGAGCATGGTTTATTTATTGATTGTCCTCCTTATAAGTGGCGGTCGGGGACGATCGATGGTCTTTTCCTACCAATCTATCCCCCTAGGAGCATGCGCCTAGTACTTTGTTTCTATAACTAATAAATTTTTGCAATAAGTATGTGAGTTCTTTATGACTAATGTTGAGTCCATGGATTATACGCACACTCACCCTTCCACCATTGCTAGCTTCTCTAATATCGCGCACTTTTCGCCGGTATCATACACCCACCTTAAGCCTTCCTCAAAACAGCCACCATACCTACCTATTATGGCATTTCCATAGCCATTCCGAGATATATTTCCATGCAACTTACCACCGTTCCGTTTATTATGACATGCTTCATCATTGTCATATTACTTTGCATGATCATGTAGTGGACATCGTATTTGTGGCAAAGCCACCTTCATTCATACATGACACTCTTGATTCATTGCATATCCCGGTACACCGTCGGAGGCATACACATAGAGTCATATTCTGTTGTAATTTTTGAGTTGTAAGTAAATAAAAATGTGATGATCATCATTATTAGAGCATTGGCCCAAGTGAGGAAAGGATGATGGAGACTATGATTCCCCCACAAGTCGGGATGAGACTTCGGACTTTATAAAAATAAAAGAGGCCAAAGAAGCCCATAAAAAAGAGGCCAAAAGAATAAAAAAAAGGGGGAGAAGGCCCAAAAAAGAAAAAAAAGAAAAAACTGAATGAGAGAAAAAGAGAGAAAGGACAATGTTACTATCCTTTGACCACACTTGTGCTTCAAAGTAGCACCATAATCTTCATGAAAGAGAGTCTCCTATGTTGTCACTTTCATATACTAGTGGGAATTTTACATTATAGAACTTGGTTTGTATATTCCAAGGATGGGCTTCCTCAAAATGCCCTAGGTCTTCGTGAGCAAGCAAGTTGGACGCACACCCACTTAGTTTCTTTTGTTGAGCTTTCATACACCTATAGCTCTAGTGCATCCATTGCATGGAAACCCCTACTCACTCGCATTGATACCTATTAATGGGCATCTCCATAGCCCATTGATACGCCTAGTTGTTGTGAGACTATCTTCTTCTTTTTGTCTTCTCCACAACCACCATTCTATTCCACATATAGTGCTATATCCATGGCTCACGCTCATGTATTGCGCGAAGATTGAAAAAGTTTGAGAACATCAAAAGTATGAAACAATTGCTTGGTTTGTCATCGGGGTTGTGCATGATTAAATACTATATGATTTTGTAGGGATAACCTTCTTTGGCCATGTTATTTTGAGAAGATATGATTATTTTGTTAGTATTGTTGAAGTATTACTATTTCTTATGTCAATATGAACTTTTATTTTGAATCATTTGGATCTGAACATTCATTCCACAATAAAGAAAATTACATTGAGAAATATGCTAGGTAGCATTCCACATCAAAAATTCTGTTTTTATCATTTACCTACTCGAGGACGAGCATGAATTAAGCTTGGGGATGCTTGATACGTCTCCAACATATCTATAATTTTTGGTTGTTCCGTGCTATTATATTACCCGTTTTTGATGTTTATGGGCTTTACTTTACACTTCTATATCATTTTTGGGACTAACCTACTAACTGGAGGCCCTGCCCAAATTGCTGTTTTTTGCCTATTTCAGTGTTTCGAAGGAAAGGAATATCAAACGGAGTCCACACGGAATGAAACCTTCGGGAGCGATCTTTTTGGAACAAACGCAACCCAGGAGACTTGGATTGGACGTCAAGAAGCAGCCGAGGCGGCCATGAGGGTGCCAGGCGCGCCCTAGGGGGGTGGGCGCGCCCCCCACGCTCGTGGGACCCTCGTGGCTCCCCTGACCTACTTCCTTCGCCTATATATATCCATATACCCTGAAAACATCCAAGAGCACCACGAAAAACTATTTCCACCGCCACAACCTTCTGTATCCGCGAGATCCCATCTTGGTGCCTTTGCCGGCGCTCCGCCGGAGGAGGAATCAACCACGGAGGGCCTCTACATCATCTCCAAGGCCTCTCCGATGAGTCGTGAGTAGTTTACCACAGACCTTCGGGTCCATAGTTATTAGCTAGATGGCTTCTTCTCTCTCTTTGAATCTCAATACAAAGTTCTCCTTGCTCTTCTTGGAGATCTATTCAATGTAACTCTTTTTGCGGTGTGTTTGTCGAGATCTGATGAATTGTGAGTTTATGATCAAGTTTATCTATGAGAAATATTTGAATCTCCTCTGAATTCTTTTATGTATGATTGGTTATCTTTGCAAGTCTCTTCGAATTATCAGTTTGGTCTGGCCTACTAGATTGATCTTTTTTGCAATGGGAGAAGTGCTTAGCTTTGGGTTCAATCTTGCGGTGTCCTTTCCCAGTGATAGCAGGGGCAGCAAGGCACGTATTGTATTGTTGCCATTGAGGATAAAAATATTGGGTTTATATCATATTGCATGAGTTTATCCCTCTACATCATGTCATCTTTCTTAATGTGATACTCTGTTCTTCATGAACTTAATACTCTAGATGCAGGCAGGAGTCGATCGATGTGTGGAGTAATAGTAGTAGATGTAGAATCGTTTCGGTCTACTTGTCACAGACGTGATGCTTATATACATGATCATGCCTAGATACTCTCATAAGTTTTCGCTTTTACATCAATTGCTCGACACTAATTTGTTCACCCACCGTAATACTTATGCTATCTTGAGAGAAGCCACTAGTGAAACCTATGGCCCCGGGTCTATTTTCCATCATATTAATCTCCCGTCAACAAGCTATTTCTGGCGCCGTTTATTTTGCTTCTTTTACTTTCCAATCTATATCATAAAAATACCAAAAATATTTATCTTATTATCTCTATCACATCTCAATTTCGGAAGTTACCGTGAAGGGATTGACAACCCCTTTATCGCGTTGGTTGTGAGGTTCTTGTTTGTTTGTGTAGGTGCATGGGACTTTTGAGGAGCCTCCTACTGGATTGATATCTTGGTTCTCAAAAACTGAGGGAAATACTTACGCTACTTTGCTGCATCACCCTTTCCTCTTCAAGGGAAAAACTAATGCATGCTCAAGAGGTAGCAGATGCTTATGTGAAAAAGTCTCAACCTGATAAGCTTGACCCAAATCGGAGAAATGTGTCTTCATAGGATACCCAAAGGAGACTATTGGGTACACCTTCTATCACAGATCCGAAGGCAAGATAGTCATTGCTAAGAATGGATCCTTTCTAGAGAAGGAGTTTCTCTCGAAAGAAGTGAGTGGGAGGAAAGTAGAACTTGATGAGGTAATTGTACCTGCTCCCTTATTGGAAAGTAGTTCATCACAGAAATAGGTTCCTGTGACACCTACACCAATTAGTGAGGAAGCTAATGATATTGATCAAGAAACTTTAGATCAAGTTAGTACAGAACCTCGTAGGTCAAACAGAGTAAGATCCGCACCAGAGTGGTACGGAAATCCTATTCTGGAGGTCATGTTACTTGACCATAGCGAACCTACGGACTATGAGGAAGCGATGATGAGCCCAGATTCCGCAAAATGGCTTGAGGCCATGAAATCTGAGATGGGATCCATGTATGAGAACAAAGTGTGGACTTTGGTTGACTTGCCCGATGATCGGCAAGCCATTGAGAATAAATGGATCTTTAAGAAGAAGACTGACGTTGACAGTAATGTTACTGTCTACAAAACTCGACTTGTTGCGAAAGGTTTTCGACAAGTTCAAGGGGTTGACTACGATGAGACTTTCTCACCCGTAGCGATGCTTAAGTCTGTCTGAATCATGTTAGCAATTGCCGCATTTTATGATTATGAAATTTGGCAAATGGATGTCAAAACTGCATTCCTGAATGGATTTCTAGAAGAAGAGTTGTATATGATACAACTAGAAGGTTTTGTCGATCCAAAAGGTGCTAACAAAGTGTGCAAGCTCCAGTGGATATGGACTCGTGCAAGCCTCTCGGAGTTGGAATAAACACTTTGATAGTGTGATCAAAGCGTATGGTTTTATACAGACTTTTGGAGAGGCCTGTATTTACAAGAAAGTGAGTGGGAGCTCTGTAGCATTTCTAATACTATATGTGGACGACATATTGTTGATTGGAAATGATATAGAATTTCTGGATAGCATAAAAGGATACTTGAATAAAAGTTTTTCAATGAAAGACCTCGGTGAAGCTGCTTATATATTGGGCATCAAGATCTATAGAGATAGAACAAGACGCTTAATAGGACTCTCACAAAGCACATACCTTGATAAAGTTTTGAAAAGGTTCAAAATGGATCAAGCAAAGAAAGGGTTCTTGCCTGTGTTAGAAGGTGTGAAGTTGAGTCAGACTCAATGCCCGACCACTGCAGAAGATAGAGAAAAAAAATGAAAAATGTTCCCTGTGCTTCAGCCATAGGCTCTATCATGTATGCAATGCTGTGTACCAGACCTGATGTGTGCCTTGCTATTAGTTTAGCAGGGAGGTACCAGAGTAATCCAGGAGTGGATCACTGGACAGCGGTCAAGAACATCCTAAAATACCTGAAAAGGACTAAGGATATGTTTCTCGTTTATGGAGGTGACAAAGAGCTCGTCGTAAATGGTTACGTTGATTCAAGCTTTGAGACTTATCCGAATGATTCTAAATCGCAAACCGGATACGCGTCTATATTGAACGGTGGAGCTGCCAGTTGGTGCAGTTCTAAACAAAGCGTCGTGGCGGGATCTATGTGTGAAGCGGAGTACATAGCTGCTTCAGAAGCAGGGAATGAAGGAGTCTGGATGAAGGAGTTCATATCCGATCCAGGTGTCATACCTAGTGCATCGGGTCCAATGAAAATCTTTTGTGACAATAGTGGTGCAATTGCCTTGGCAAAGGAATCCAGATTTCAGAAGAGAAACAAGCAATCAAGAGACGCTTCAATTCCATCCGTGACCAAGTCTAGGTGGGAGACATAGAGATTTGCAAGATACATACAGATCTGAATGTTGCAGACCCGTTGACTAAACCTCTCTCACGAGCAAAACATGATCAGCACCAAGACTCCATGGGTGTTAGAATCATTACTGTGTAATCTAGATTATTGACTCTAGTGCAAGTGGGAGACTGAAGGAAATATGCCCTGGAGGCAATAATAAAGTTATTATTTATTTCCTTAATTCATGATAAATGTTTATTATTCATTCTAGAATTGTATTAACTGGAAAAATAATACATGTGTGAATACATAGACGAACAGAGTGTCACTAGTATGCCTCTACTTAACAAGCTCGTTGATCAAAGATGGTTAAGTTTCCTGACCATAGACATGAGTTGTCATTTGATAAATGAGATCACATCATTAGGAGAATGATGTGATTGACTTGACCCATTCCGTTAGCTTAGCACTTGATCGATTTAGTTTATTGCTATTGCTTTCTTCATGACTTATACATGTTCCCATGACTATGAGATTATGCAACTCCCGATTACCGAAGGAAGACTTTGTGTGCTACCAAACATCACAACGTAACTGGGTGATTATAAAGGTGCTCTACAGGTGTGTCCAATGGTACTTGTTGAGTTGGCATAGATCGAGATTAGGATTTGTCACTCCGTGTTCCGGAGAGGTATCTCTGGGCCCTCTCGATAATGCACATCACTATAAGCCTTGAAAGCAGTGTGACTAAGGAGTTAGTTGCAGGATGATGCATTACGGAACTGGTAAAGAGACTTACCGGTAATAAAATTGAGCTAGGTATTGAAATACGGACGACCGAATCTCGGGCAAGTAAACATACCGATGACAAAGGGAACAACGTATGTTGTTATGCGGTTTGACCGATAAATATCTTCGTAGAATATGTAGGAGCCAATATAAGCATCCAGGTTCCGCTATTGGTTATTGACCGGAGACGTGTCTCGGTCATGTCTACAGAGTTCTCGTACCCATAGGGTCCGCACACTTAACGTTCGGTGACAATCAGTATTATGAGTTTGTGTGTTTGGATGTAATGAAGGTAGTTTGGAGTCCTGGATATGATCACGGACATGACGAGGAGTCTCGAACTGGTCGAGGCATAAAGATTGATATATTGGATGACTATGTTTGAACTTCGGAAGTGTTCCAAGCAAGTTCGGACATATACCGGAGTATCGGGGGGTTACCGGAACCCCCCGGGGGATGTAATTGGCCTATTGGTCCTTAGTGGAGAAGAGGAGGGGCGGCCAGGGCAGGTCGCGCGCCCCCTCCCCCTCTAGTACAAATAGGACAAGGAGGGGGGCGACGCCCCCCTTTCCTTCCTCCTCTCTCCTTCCCTTCCCCCTTCTCCTACTCCTACTAGGAAAGGAGTCCTACTCCCGGTGGGAGTAGGACTCCCCACTTGGAGTGCCCTCCTCCTTGGCCGGCCGCCTCCCCCCTAGCTCTTTTATATACGGGGGCAGGGGGGCACCCCAAGACACACAAGTTGATCATTGATCTTTAGCCGTGTGTGGTGCCCCCTCCACCATAATCCACCTCGGTCATATCGTAGCGGTGCTTAGGCGAAGCCCTACATCGGTAACTTCATCAACACCATCATCATACCGTCGTGCTGACGGAACTCTCCCTCGAAGCTCTACTTGATCGTTAGTTCGTGGGACATCACCGAGCTGAACATGTGTAGATCGCGGAGGTGCCGTACGTTCGGTACTAAGATCGGTCGATCGTGAAGACGTACGACTACATCAAACACGTGTCATAACGCTTCCGCTTATGGTCTACGAGGGTATGTGGACGACACTCTCCCATGTCGTTGCTATGCATCACCATGATCTTGCGTGTGCGTAGGATTTTTTTTAAATTACTATGTTCCCCAACAGGTGTCCCACTTGGGCCTCGTTGGAGAAGCAAGGCTTTTGGCTGCAAGCTGGTGTTGCTTCTCGTGCAGAAGGAACATGAACCGTTTAGCAATGTGTAGTTGACTAGATTTGGAGCTAAATGTAAGGTGGTAAAACAATAATTACCAGTAGTCTAATCAATCTCCTCGTGATCTGGTCCATGTAAAAAACCTTCTTTTCCTTGTCCCACTTGTAGCGGGCCCTGATGAAGTCACGCTCCAAGGGGTTGGTGAACTTCGCGAAGGGGTCTGGGATACCCGCGGCTTCACGTTCCGCGTCCTCCTTATCCTATATGGGCCTTTTACCAAGGTAGCCACAGTTTCCGAGGCGATGCTTCCCCGTGTTCCTTTGCTGAAGGCTCTTGAATTTTGCAGCCTTAGCCTTGGCTGCCTCGGTAGTGCAAGTGTCCTTGAACTTTTCGAACTCCTCTTCCGTAAGTGTCGGATTTTCCTCCAGAATCTTGGACAGGGGTTCCTCAGCCTCAATAGCTCGTTTCACCCTCCCTTTCCAGGAGGCCAAATCATTGCTAAACATGTCCATGTCGTGATTTTTAATCTTTTTAATCTTCGGATCATCCCACGGTTGTTCTATGTTATCATCCTGGTCGGGGAACTTGAATCTCTTGTGCAACTTCGTCAGGAGCAACTGCGTAAAATGTTCTTTACTCCTTAAGTCATCATCGTTGATGCTCGCGCATTCCCGTAGGATGCATCCTACTTGGTTCCCATAGCACTTGCGAGGTTCTTCCGGCTCTAATGGCTCAAACTTGCCAGGTGCCATCTTTGTAATCACTAGTCGTCCAATGCCTACTTTGTTAGGTTTTCGTATCCTCTGCTTCTTCTGCTTGTTCTTCTCGGTAGCGGTATCTTCCCCGCCGGTACCTTCCCCACCGGTCTCTGCGCCACCATCGGTGCTGGCGCCGTCGATGTCGATGTCGGCTTCAGTACCATCATCGAGGCCAACCTGCAAACCTTGACGTTGCTTAGCAGACAAAAAGTCGAGGTACTCTTGTTCACCCTCATAATCCATCTCATCTGCATCTTGGTCAGAAGGCCCGGTTTCTTCGTTGTTCGACATGTTTCCTATCATTAAGTCTCCTTGTTTAATTCTAAAACTATGAAAAAAAAATGAGAAATGACATAAAAAAATATCTATATATGTTTGCTGGAATGTCATTTCCCAGCAACTCCCGGCACTCGATATGCCTACTATCTAGCACAAGTCATGCCAAAATTCACGAAAAACTTCGGCATGACCTTTGCTAAAAAATGAACATATCGAGCGCCTGAAATTCACCGGAATGGAAATGAATCAACACTCCTTTGTAACATAGGCCACTCGGATCATTTACCCTGCACATAATCATCATGTCCAAATGACATGTCCAAGTTCCAAATATGACATGTCCAAAACATCACATGTCCACATATCACATGTCCACTTCAAATTTGCATATAAAAGGAAGAAAAATATAGAACTTGAAGAAAAAACCTAACTAAATTGATAACTAAATATATAACCTAATTAACCATCTGCCCTAACTAAAACCTAAGTAAATTAACCAAAGAACCCTAGCTACCAAAGAGAGGAGGAGCGGTGGGGGGCTTACAGAGGGTGCGGGTGTTGGGGAACGTAGTAATTTCAAAAAAAATCCTACGCACACGCAAGATCATGGTGATGCATAGCAACGAGAGGGGAGAGTGTGTCCACGTACCCTCGTAGACCGAAAGCGGAAGCGTTAGCACAACACGGTTGATGTAGTCATACGTCTTCACGGCTCGACCGATCAAGCACGGAAAGCATGACACCTCCGAGTTCTTGCACACGTACAGCTCGATGACGTCCCTCGAACTCCTATCCAGCCGAGTGTCGAGGGAGAGTTCCGTCAGTACGACGGCGTGGTGACGATGATGATGTTCTACCGATGCAGGGCTTCACCTAAGCACCGCTATGATATTATCGAGGTGGATTATGGTGGAGGGGGGCACCGCACACGGCTAAGAGATCAATGATCAATTGTTGTGTCTATGGGGTGCCCCCTCCTTCGTATATAAAGTAGGAGGGGAGGGGGCCGACCAAGAGGAGGAGGCACGCCCAAGGGGGGGAGTCCTACTCCCACTGGGAGTAGGATTCTCCCCTTTCCTACGCGCATCGTCACCTTGTCCTTAGCCAGTGTCCGCTTAATCCGTAGACCCTGTTTTGAGTTGCAAATATTAGCAACAGAACCAGTATCAAATACCCAGGTGCTACTGCGAGCTCTGGTAAGGTAGACATCAATAACATGTATATCACATATACCTTTGTTCACCTTGCCATCCTTCTTATCCGCCAAATACTTGGGGCAGTTCCGCTTCCAGTGACCAGTCTGTTTGCAGTAGAAGCACTCAGTCTCAGGCTTAGGTCCAGACTTGGGTTTCTTCTCTTGAACATCAACTTGTTTGCCGTTCTTCTTGAAGTTCGCCTTCTTTTTCCCTTTGCCCTTTTTCTTGAAACTGGTGGTCTTATTGACCATCAACACTTGATGCTCCTTTTTGATTTCTACCTCCACAGCCTTTAGCATTGCAAAGAGCTCGGGAATAGTCTTATCCATCCCTTGCATATTATAGTTCATCACGAAGCTCTTGTAGCTTGGTGGCAGTGATTGGAGAATTCTTTCAATGATGCAATCATCCGGAAGATTAAGTCCCAGTTGAATCAAATGATTGTTATACCCAGACATTCTGAGTATATGCTCACTGACAGAACTATTCTCCTCCATCTTGTAGCTGTAGAACTTATTGGAGACTTCATATCTCTCAATCCGGGCATTTGCTTGAAATATTAACTTCAACTCCTGGAACATCTCATATGCTCCATTACGTTCAAAACGTCGTTGAAGTCCCGGTTCTAAGCCGTAAAGCATGGCACACTGAACTATCGAGTAGTCATCAGCTTTGCTCTACCAAACGTTCACAACGTCTGAAGTTGCATCTGCAGCAGGCCTGGCACCCAGCGGTGCTTCCAGGACGTAATTCTTCTATGCAGCAATGAGGATAATCCTCAAGTTACAGACCCAGTCCGTGTAATTGCTACCATCATCTTTCAACTTTGCTTTCTCAAGGAACGCATTAAAATTCAACGGAACAACATCACGAGCCATCTATCTACAACAACATAGACATGCAAAATACTATCAGGTACTAAGTTCATGATAAATGTAAGTTCAATTAATCATATTACTTAAGAACTCCCACTTAGATAGACATCCCTCTAATCATCTAAGTGATCACGTGATCCAAATCAACTAAACCATAACCGATCATCACGTGAAATGGAGTAGTTTTCAATGATGAACGTCATTATGTTGATCATATCTACTATATGATTCACGCTCGAACTTTCGGTCTCAGTGTTCCGAGGCCATATCTACATATGCTAGGCTCGTCGAGTTTAACCTGAGTATTCTGCGTGTGCAAGACTGGCTTGCACCCGTTGTAGATGGACATAGAGCTTATCACACCCGATCATCACGTGGTGTCTGGGCACGACGAACTTTGGCAATGGTGCATACTCAGGGAGAACATTTTTATCTTGAAATTTAGTGAGAGATCATCTTATAATGCTACCGTCAAAGCAAGATAAGATTCATAAAGGATAAACATCACATGCAATCAATATAAGTGATATGATATGGCCATCATCATCTTGTGCTTGTGATCTCCATCTTCGAAGCACCGTCATGATCACCATCGTCACCGGCGCCTATTGTAGCATCGTTGTCGTTTTCGCCACCTATTGCTTCTACGACTATCGCTACCGCTTAGTGATAGAGTAAAGCGATTATAGGGCGATTGCATTGCATACAATAGAGCGACAACCATATGGCTCCTGCCAGTTGCCGATAACTCGGTTACAAAACATGATCATCTCATACAATAAAATATAGCATCAGGCCTTGACCATATCACATCACAACATGCCCTGCAAAAAAAAGTTAGACGTCCTCTACTTTGTTGTTGCAAGTTTTACGTGGCTGCTACAGGCTGAGCAAGAACCGTTCTTACCTACGCATCAAAACCACAACGATAGTTTGTCAAGTTAGTGCTGTTTTAACCTTCTCAAGGACCGGGTGTAGCCACACTCAGTTCAACTAAAGTTGGAGAAACTGACACCCGCCAGCCACCTGTGTGCAAAGCACGTCGGTAGAACCAGTCTTGTGTAAGCGTACGCGTAATGTCAGTCCGGGCCGCTTCATCAAACAATACCGCCGAATCAAAGTATGACATACTGGTAAGCAGTATGACTTGTATCGCCCACAACTCACTTGTGTTCTACTCGTGCATATAACATCAACGCATAAAACCTAGGCTCGGATGCCACTGTTGGGGAACATAGTAATTTCAAAAAAATTCCTACGCACACGCAAGATCATGGTGATGCATAGCAACGAGAGGGGAGAGTGTGTCCACGTACCCTCGTAGACCGAAAGCGGAAGCGTTAGCACAACGCGGTTGATGTAGTCGTACGTCTTCATGGCTCGACCGATCAAGCACCGAAAGCACGGTACCTCCGAGTTCTTGCACACATACAACTCGATGACGTCCCCCGAACTCCGATCCAACCGAGTGTCGAGGGAGAGTTCCGTCAGCACGACGGCGTGGTGACGATGATGATGTTCTACTGACACAAGGCTTCGTCTAAGCACCGCTACGATATTATGGAGGTGGATTATGGTGGAGGGGGGCACCGCACACGGCTAAGAGATCAATGATCAATTGTTGTGTCTATGGGGTGCCCCCCTCCTCCATATATAAAGGAGGAGAGGAGGGGGCGGCCAAGAGGAGGAGGCGCTCCCAAGGGGGGGAGTCCTACTCCCACTGGGAGTAGGATTCTCCCCTTTCCTACTTGGAGAGGCAGAGGGAAGGAAGAGGAAGGAGGGAGGAAGGAAAGGGGGGGGCTCCCAATTTGGATTGGGCTTGGAGGGGGGCCCCTCCCTTGCTCCTTTCCCCTCCTTTCCACTAAAGCCCAATAAGGCCCATATACCTCCCGGGGGGTTCCGATAACCTCCCGGTGCTCCGGTATTATCCCGATCTCACCCAGAACCATTTCGGTGTCCAAATATAGTCATCCAATATATCGATCTTTATGTGTCGGCCATTTCGAGACTGCTCGTCATGTCCGTGATCACATCCGGTAGCAGTCTATGATCACATCCGGGACTCCAAAATACCTTCGGTACATCAAAAAACATAAACTCATAATATAACCGTCATCGAACTTTAAGCGTGCGGACCCTACGGGTTAGAGAACAATGTAGACATGACCGAGACACGTCTCCGGTCAATAACCAATAGCGGAACCTGGATGCTCATATTGGCTCCCACATATTCGACGAAGATCTTTATCGGTCAAACCGCATAACACCATATGTTGTTCCCTTTATCATCGGTATGTTACTTGCCCGAGATTCGATTGTCGGTATCTCAATACCTAGTTCAATCTCGTTACCGGCAAGTCTCTTTACTCGTTCCGTAATACATCATCCTGCAACTAACTCATTAGTTACAATGCTTGTAAGGCTTATAGTGATGGGCATTACCGAGTGGGCCCAGAGATACCTCTCTGACAACCGGAGTGACAAATCTTAATCTTGAAATACACCAACCCAACAAGTACCTTCGGAGACACCTGTAGAGCACCTTTATAATCACCCAGTTACGTTGTGACGTTTGGTAGCACACAAAGTGTTCCTCCGGTAAACGGGAGTTGCATAATCTCATAGTCATAGGAACATGTATAAGTCATAAAGAAAGCAATAGCAACATACTAAACAATCAAGTGCTAAGCTAACGGAATGGGTCAAGTCAATCACATCATTCTCCTAATGATGTGATCCCGTTAATCAAATGACAACTCTTTTGTCCATGGCTAGGAAACATAACCATCTTTGATTAATGAGCTAGTCAAGTAGAGGCATACTAGTGACACTCAGTTTGTCTATGTATTCACACATGTATCATGTTTCTGGTTAATACAATTCTAGCATGAATAATAAACATTTATCATGATATAAGGAAATAAATAATAACTTTATTATTGCCTCTAGGGCATATTTCCTTCAGCAGGCCCGACGACGGCCGTGGTTGGGAGGGGTCGGGGTCGGGGTCGGTGCCAGGGTCAGAGTCGGGGTCGAGTGCCGGGGCCGGAGCCGGGGTCGGGGTTGGGGTCGGGGCCGTGGGCGAGCTTCGGGGCCAAAGCCGGGGTCGGAGTCGGGGTCGGGGCCATGGGCGAGCACCAGTCGGGGGCGAGCGCAGCGGCGCGGCAAGGGCAGGACTCCGGCGGCGCAACGGGGAAAGAGAGAGTGTGGGGATTTGGGGGAAAAGAGGCGGGGTGAAGAGATGAGTGGGGATTTCAGTGGTTAAGTAGGAATAGTAGTAGCGCGTTTAAACAAAATGCGCTATAGCTACTCCAGGTAGCTATAGCGGTTTTATGAGGAAACCGCTACTGCTATCTTGACTAGCTGTAGCTCTTTTCTCAGAAAAGCGCTGCTGCTATAACCAGTACCTATATAGCAGTTTTCCTGTTTGTTTCCTTCTATTTTCTTTTCCTTTATTTTGTCTCACTTTTCTTTTCCTTTTTTCCAAGAGCAGTGAACTAAGGGAAGAGATATATATTGCATCATTTGACGGTTAAGTATGTATACAAAATAGGAACATATATATTACTTTATTGGACCCATGCATAATAATGGCTAATTGTGTATATAAAATAGGAACTTATATAGTACATCATTTGATTGATAACATACGTTCCTCAGTGTTGAGGTTTTCGTTTTTGAGTGAGCTTCCTTCCCTTCTTGTTTGTTGAAGAATAATTGAGCCCCTCAGTGTGACTTTTCCTTTTCCATGGAGTACAATTTTTCTTAGGTAATGTAGTATTGATTCTTATTTTGACGTATACTTCATCATCATCGTCATCTTCCCTCATTGGGTTGTTGTACTGGTCGTAGTCTTTCTCGTTGGCGACTCCATCCATTCCAATGATGTTCCTTTTACCTCTCCTCACGACAACACGGCTGGGATTGCGCGGGTCAGTTATGAAGAAGCATTGTGTCACATGCTTAGCGTGTAGCCATGGCTTGTTTTTTGCGATAGCGTTCATGGTAGAGCTCTTGGCGTCGGGTATAGTCATGGTAGTGAAATACCAGTTTCTCTTTCGACATTCTTAGCCCATGTGACACGGAACATCATCGTGTTGTGCAGTCCAGAGTAGTCAAGCTCCCAGATCTCCTCGACCCTTTCGTAAAATCTATCAATTGCACCGTTGTCGCTACCGGTCATGCATTCCGTCATCACCCCTGAGTTTTGATCATCACTGTCCATATCTTTGGCCTCCATGTAGAACGTGTATCCGTTGATATCGTATGCCTGATAGGTTACGAGGTTGGGTGAGGGGCCATGTGCTAAGGCGTATATGAGCAATCCGTCCTTAGAGCCCTCCTCTGGGGTATTAGCAATAATATGCACTTTGAATCAATGCAGGAAAGTGGAGTTGTACTCTCTAGTAACTTCGGCGTCCATCCTGCATACCCCCGGTCATGATACTTCTTTGCGATAATTTCTTTGTGCAGTGCCATGAAAGGATCTACCTCATCTAGGTGTTGTAGCACTACCAAGTTTGCTTTGTCAAAGTCGCTGCATCAATCTGACTATGCCACGTGCAGTTTCCTGCGACCGTTGGAGTGCCCTTCTCCTTCGAGCCTCCCGTCGTGCTTGTTAATGGGCAAACCAACACTAACACCAGGCGGCTGGTCTTCCCATATAGAAAATTCTCGCAGAAAGAGATGCACTCTTGTGTCAGATAGCCCTGGACTATGCTTCCATCTGGATAGGACATGTTACGAACGAATCCTTTGATGATCCCATTCATCCTTTCAAACGGCATCATGTTGTGCAGGAATGACGGCCCCGGGTCTATTATGTCGTCCACAATATGGACACACAGATGCACCATCACATCAAAGAATGCGGGTGCGAAGTACATCTCAAGCTCATGCAGTATCACGACGATCTCTTCCTGTAGCCTTTGGAGCTGCTTCACACTGATCGACTTTCGAGAGATGACGTCGAAGAAGTTGCAGAGACCAAGAAGCGTGTCACGGACGTGCTTTTCCATTATCCCTCTAAGGGCAAAAGGTAGTATCTGCATCATCATCACATGACAGTCATGGGACTTCATCCCGCTGAACCTTTTCTTGTCCATGTCTAGATATCTGCTTATCTTTCCACAGTAACCGGAACTAACTTTGACTCCGGTAAGACACTTAAAGAATTGATTGATCTCAGCCTGACCTAAGGTGAAGCAAGAAGGGGGGCAATAATCCTCTTACTTTACTTTCTTGCCCTTCTTCTCCCACGCCTCTGTCTCCGTCTCTGTCTCGTCTGACTTTTTGCGGGGCGACATGTGCATATCTTCCCTGATATTCAAATCTTGCAAATCTTTTCTTGCCTTCGGCCCATCCTTGGTCTTATCCGGCATGTTCATCAGTGTCGCGAGCAAGCTCTCAAGGACATTCTTACAGATATGCATTTGATCAAGGCAATGAGGTGTATCGAGTTTGTGCCAGTACTCCAAGTCCCAGAAAACAGACCTCGTCTTCCGTACCTTCAGCAGCGGCTCCGGCGCCTTGTTCATCGTCTTTCCCGGCGCGGGGCACTGCTTCCAGTTTTTCAACAGCTCATCGATTTCGGCGCCGCTCCGCTTACGTGGAGGTCCTTGATACCTTGAACTTTGTCAAAAACCTCATCGATACGAGTAAGAAAATCTCATCGTATTCAACACCTTGAACTTTGTCAAAAACCTTTTTCGACAAGTCTAGCTTTGTAGATAGTAACACTACTATCAACGTCCGTCTTCCTCTTGAAGATCCATTTATTCTTAATGACTCACCGATCATCGGGCAAGTCAATCAAAGTCTACACTTTGTTCTCATACATGGATCATATCTCAGATTTCATGGCCTCAAGCCATTTCGTGGAATTTGGGCTCATCATTGCTCCCTCATAGTTCGTAGGTTCATCATGGTCTAGTAACATGACTTCCAGAACATGATTACCGTACCACTCTGGTGCGGATCTTACTCTGGAAGACCTACGAGGTTTGGTAGTAACTTGATCTGAAGTTTGATGATCATCATCATTAACTTCCTCACTTATTGGTGTAGGAATCACTGGAACTGATTTCTGTGATGAACTACTTTCCAATAAGGGAGAAGGTATAATTACCTCATCAAGTTCTACTCTCCTTCCACTCACTTCTTTCGAGAGAAATTCCTTCTCTAGAAAGGATCCGAATTTAGCAACGAAAATCTTGCCCTCAGATCTGTGATAGAAGGTGTACCCAACAGTTTTGGGTATTCTATGAAGACGCACTTCTCCGATTTGGGTTCGAGCTTATCAGGATGAAATTTTTTTCACATAAGCATCACAACCTTAAACTTTAAGAAACGACAACTTGGGTTTCTTGCTAAACCACAGTTCATATTGTGTCGTCTCAACGGACTTTAGATGGTGCCCCTTATTAACGTGAATGCAGCTGTCTCTAATGCATGATCCCAAAACGATATTGGTAAATCGGTAAGAAACATCATAGATTGTACTATATCCAATAAAGTACGGTTATGACGTTCGGACACACCATTATGATGTGGTGTTCCAGGTGGCATGAATTTGTGAAACTATTTCACGTTGTTTTAACTGAAGACCAAACTCGTAACTCAAATATTTGTCTCCGCGATCAGATCGTACAAACCTTATTTTCTTGTCACGATGATTTTCCACTTCACTCTGAAATTCTTTGAACTTTTCAAATGTTTCAGACTTATGTTTCATCAAGTAGATATACCCATATCTGCTCAAATCATCTGTGAAGGTCAAAAAATAACGATACCCGCCGCGAGCCTTAACACTCATCGGATCGCATACATCAGTATGTATTATTTCCAATAAGTCAGTTGCTTGCTCCACTGTTCCGGAGAACGGAGTTTTAGTCATCTTGCCCAAGAGGCATGGTTCGCAAGCATCAAGTGATTCATAATCAAGTGATTCCAAAATCCCATTAGCATGGAGTTTCTTCATGCGCTTTACACCAATATGATCTAAACGGCAGTCCCACAAATAAGTTGCTCTATCATTATTAACTTTGCATCTTTTGGTTTCAATATTATGAATATGTGTATTACTACGATCGAGATCCAATGAACCATTTTCATTGGGTGTGTAACCATATAAGGTTTTATTCATGTAAACAGAACAACAATTTATTCTCTTACTTAAATGAATAATCGTATTACAATAAACATGATCAAATCATATTCATGCTCAACGCAAACACCAAATAACACTTATTTAGGTTCAACACTAATCCCGAAAGTATAGGGAGTGTGTGACGATGATCATATCAATCTTGGAACTACTTCCAACACTCATCGTCACTTTCCCTTCAACTAGTCTCTGTTTATTCTGTAACTCCTGTTTCGAATTACTAATCTTAGCAACCGAACAAGTATCAAATACTTAGGGGCTACTATAAACACTAGTAAGGCACACATCAATAACCTGTATATCAAATATACACTTGTTCACTTTGCCATCCTTCTTACCCACCAAATATTCAGGGCATTTCCGCTTCCAGTGACCATTTCCTTTGCAGTGTAAGCACTCAGTTTCAGGCTTTGGTCCAGCTTTGGTCTTCTTCACGGGAGTGACAACTTGCTTGTCTTTCCACTTGAAGTTCCCTTCTTTTCCCTTTGCCCTTTTCTTGAAAATAGTGATCTTGTTAACCATCAACACTTGATGCTCTTTCTTGATTTCTACCTTCGTTGATTTCAGCATCATGAAGAGCTTGGGAATCGTTTTCGTCATCCCTTGCATACTATAGTTCATCACAAAGTTCTAGTAACTTAGTGATGGTGACTAGAGAATTCTGTCAATCACTATCTTATCTGGAAGATTAACTCCCACTTGATTCAAGCGATTGTAGTACTCAGACAATCTGAGCACATGCTCACTAGCTGAGCGATTCTCCTCCATCTTTTAGCTATAGAACTTGTTGGAGACTTCATATCTCTCAACTCGGGTATTTGCTTGAAATATTAGCTTCAACTCCTGCAACATCTCATATGGTCCATGACATTCAAAACGTCTTTGAAGTCCCGATTCTAAGCCGTTAAGCATGGTGCACTTAAACTATCAAGTAGTCATCATATTGAGCTAGCCAAACGTTCATAACGTCTGCATTTGCTCCTGCAATAGGTCCGTCACCTAGCGGTGCATTAAGGACATAATTCTTCTGTGCAGCAATGAGGATTTAACCTCAGATCACGGATCCAATCCGCATCATTGCTACTAACATTTTTCAACACAGTTTTCTCTAGGAACATATCAAAATAAACATATGAAAGCAACAACGCAAGCTATTGATCTTACAACATAATGTGCAAAATACTACCAGGACTAAGTTCATGATAAATTTAAGTTCAATTAATCATATTACTTAAGAACTCCCACTTAGATAGACATCCCTCTAATCCTCTAAGTGATTACGTGATCCAAATCAACTAAACCATGACCGATCATCACGTGAGATGGAGTAGTTTTCAATGGTGAACATCGTTATGTTGATCATATCTACTATATGATTCACGCTCGACCTTTCGGTCTCCGTGTTCCGAGGCCATATCTGCATATGCTAGGCTCGTCAAGTTTAACCTGAGTATTCTGCGTGCGCAACTGTTTTGCACCCGTTGTATTTGAACGTAGAGCCTATCACACCCGATCATCACGTGGTGTCTCAGCACGAAGAACTTTCGCAACGGTGCATACTCAGGGAGAACACTTCTTGATAATTTAGTGAGAGATCATCTTATAATGCTACCGTCAATCAAAGCAAGATAAGATGCATAAAAAGATAAACATCACATGCAATCAATATAAGTGATATGATATGGCCATCATCATCTTGTGCTTGTGATCTCCATCTCCGAAGCACCGTCATGATCACCATCGTCACCGGCGCGACACCTTGATCTCCATCGTAGCATCGTTGTCGTCTCGCCAATCTTATGCTTTCACGACTATCACTACCGTTTAGTAATAAAGTAAAGCATTACATCGTGATTGCATTGCATACAATAAAGCGACAACCATATGGCTCCTGCCAGTTGCCGATAACTTGGTTACAAAACATGATCATCTCATACAATAAAATTCAGCATCATGCCTTGACCATATCACATCACAACATGCCCTGCAAAAACAAGTTAGACGTCCTCTACTTTGTTGTTGCATGTTTTACGTGGCTGCTACGGGCTTAAGTAAGAACCAATCTCACCTACGCATCAAAACCACAACGATAGTTTGTCAAATAGACTCCGTTTTAACCTTCTCAAGGACCGGGCGTAGCCATACTCGGTTCAACTAAAGTTGGAGAGACAGTCGCCCGCAAGCCATCTCTGTGCAAAGCACGTCGAGGGAACCGGTCTCGCGTAAGCGTACGCGTAAGGTTGGTCTGGGTCGTCTCGTCCAACAATACCGCCGAACCAAAATATGACATGCTGGTAGGCAGTATGACTTGTATCGTCCACAACTCACTTGTGTTCTACTCGTGCATATAACATCAACATCAATAACCTAGGCTCGGATGCCACTGTTGGGTTTCGTAGTAATTTCAAAAAATTTCCTACGCACACGCAAGATCATGTGATGCATAGCAACGAGGGGAGAGTGTTGTCTACGTACCCAACGCAGACCGACTGCGGAAGCGATGACACGACGTAGAGGAAGTAGTCGTACGTCTTCACGATCCAACCGATCAAGCACCGAAACTACGACACCTCCGAGTTCGAGCACACGTTCAGCCCGATGACGATCCCCGGACTCCGATCCAGCAAAGTGTCGGGGAAGAGTTCCGTCAGCACGACGGCGTGGTGACGATCTTGATGTACTACAGCAGCAGGGCTTCGCCTAAACTCCGCTACAGTATTATCGAGGTCTATGGTGGTAGGGGGCACCGCACACGGCTAAGGAATAGATCACGTGGATCAACTTGTGTGTTATGGGGTGCCCCTGCCTCAGTATATAAAGGAGCCAAGGGGGGAAGGAGGCGCCGGCCAGGAGGAGGTGGCGCAGGAGGAGTCCTACTCCTACCGTGAGTAGGACTCCCCTCCAATCCTATTCCAACTAGGAATCCCCAAAGGGGGAAAGAGGAGAAGGGTGGCCGGCCACCTCTCCTAGTCCTAATAGGACTAGGGGAAGGGGGGAGGCACGCAGCCCTGGTGGGCAGCCCTTTCACCTTTCCACTAAGGCCCATGAAGGCCCATATGGCTCCCGGGGGGTTCCGGTAACCTCCCGGTAACCCGGTAAAATCCCGATTTCACCCGGAACACTTCCGATGTCCAAACATAGGCTTCCAATATATCAATCTTTATGTCTCGACCATTTCGAGACTCCTCGTCATGTCCGTGATCACATCCGGGACTCCGAACAACCTTCGGTACATCAAAATGCATAAACTCATAATATAACTGTCATCGTAACCTTAAGCGTGCGGACCCTACGGGTTCGAGAACAATGTAGACATGACCGAGACACGTCTCTGGTCAATAACCAATAGCGGGACCTGGATGCCCATATTGGCTCCTACATATTCTACGAAGATCTTTATCGGTCAGACCGCATAACAACATACGTTGTTCCCTTTGTCATCGATATGTTACTTGCCCGAGATTCGATCGTCGGTATCCAATACCTAGTTCAATCTCGTTACCGGCAAGTCTCTTTACTCGTTCCGTAATACATCATCTTACAACTAACATATTAGTTGCAGTGCTTGCAAGGCTTATGTGATGTGCATTACCGAGAGGGCCCAGAGATACCTCTCCGACAATCGGAGTGACAAATCCTAATCTCGAAATACGCCAACCCAACATCTACCTTTGGAGACACCTGTAATGCTCCTTTATAATCACCCAGTTACGTTGTGACGTTTGGTAGCACCCAAAGTGTTCCTCCGGCAAACGGGAGTTGCATAATCTCATAGTCATAGGAACATGTATAAGTCATGAAGAAAGCAATAGCAACATACTAAACGATCAGGTGCTAAGCTAATGGAATGGGTCATGTCAATCAGATCATTCAACTAATGATGTGACCTCGTTAATCAAATAACAACTCATTGTTCATGGTCAGGAAACATAACCATCTTTGATTAAAGAGCTAGTCAAGTAGAGGCATACTAGTGACACTCTGTTTGTCTATGTATTCACACATGTATTATGTTTCCGGTTAATACAATTCTAGCATGAATAATAAACATTTATCATGATATAAGGAAATAAATAATAACTTTATTATTGCCTCTAGGGCATATTTCCTTCAGTCTCCCACTTGCACTAGAGTCAATAATCTAGTTCATATCGCCATGTGATTTAACAGTAATAGTTCACATCACCATGTGATTAACACCCATAGTTCACATCGCTATGTGACCAACACCCAAAGGGTTTACTAGATTCAGTAATCTAGTTCACATCGCTATGTGATTAACACCCAAGGAGTACTAAGGTGTGATCATGTTTTGCTTGTGAGAGAATCTTAGTCAACGGGTCTGCCACATTCAGATCCTCATGTATTTTGCAAATTTCTATGTCAACAATGCTCTGCATGGAGCTACTCTAGCTAATTGCTCCCACTTTCAATATGTATCTAGATCGAGACTTAGAGTCATCTAGATTAGTGTCAAACTTGCATCGGCGTAACCCTTTACGACGAACCTTTTTCCATAATCGAGAAACATATCCTTATTCCACTAAGGACAATTTTGACCGCTCTCCAGTGATCTACTCCTAGATCACTATTGTACTCCCTTGCCAAACTCAGTGGTATGGCATACAATAGATCTGGTATACAGCATGGCATACTTTATAGAACCTATGACTGAGGCATAGGGAATGACTTTCATTCTCTTTCTATTTTCTACCGTGGTCGGGCTTTGAGTCTTACTCAACTTCACACCTTGCAACACAGGCAAGAACTCCTTCTTTGACTGTTCCATTTTGAACTATTTCAAAAATTTATCAAGGTATATATTCATTGAAAAATCTTATCAAGCGTCTTCATCTATCTATATAGATCTTGATGCTCAATGTGTAAGCAGCTTCACCAAGGTCTTTCTTTGAAAAACTTTTATTCAAGTATCCTTTCATGCTTTGCAGAATAATTCTACATTATTTCCGATCAACAATATGTCATTCACATATACTTATCAGAAATGTTGTAGTGCTCCCACTCACTTTCTTGTAAATACAGGCTTCACCGTAAGTCTGTACAAAAACTATATGCTTTGATCAACTTATCAAAGCGTATATTCCAACTCCGAGATTCTTGCACCAGTCCATAAATGGATCGCTGGAGCTTGCACACTTTGTTAGCTCCCTTTGGATCGACAAAACCTTCCGGTTGCATCATATACAACACTTCTTCCAGAAATCCATTCAGGAATGCAGTTTTGACATCCATCTGCCAAATTTCATAATCATAAAATGTGGCAATTGCTAACATGATTCGGACAGACTTTTAAGCATCGATACGAGTAAGAAAATCTCATCGTATTCAACACCTTGAACTTTGTCAAAAACCTTTTTCGACAAGTCTAGCTTTGTAGATAGTAACACTACTATCAACGTCCGTCTTCCTCTTGAAGATCCATTTATTCTTAATGACTCACCGATCATCGGGCAAGTCAATCAAAGTCTACACTTTGTTCTCATACATGGATCATATCTCAGATTTCATGGCCTCAAGCCATTTCGTGGAATTTGGGCTCATCATTGCTCCCTCATAGTTCGTAGGTTCATCATGGTCTAGTAACATGACTTCCAGAACATGATTACCGTACCACTCTGGTGCGGATCTTACTCTGGAAGACCTACGAGGTTTGGTAGTAACTTGATCTGAAGTTTGATGATCATCATCATTAACTTCCTCACTTATTGGTGTAGGAATCACTGGAACTGATTTCTGTGATGAACTACTTTCCAATAAGGGAGAAGGTATAATTACCTCATCAAGTTCTACTCTCCTTCCACTCACTTCTTTCGAGAGAAATTCCTTCTCTAGAAAGGATCCGAATTTAGCAACGAAAATCTTGCCCTCAGATCTGTGATAGAAGGTGTACCCAACAGTTTTGGGTATTCTATGAAGACGCACTTCTCCGATTTGGGTTCGAGCTTATCAGGATGAAATTTTTTTCACATAAGCATCACAACCTTAAACTTTAAGAAACGACAACTTGGGTTTCTTGCTAAACCACAGTTCATATTGTGTCGTCTCAACGGACTTTAGATGGTGCCCCTTATTAACGTGAATGCAGCTGTCTCTAATGCATGATCCCAAAACGATATTGGTAAATCGGCAAGAAACATCATAGATTGTACTATATCCAATAAAGTACGGTTATGACGTTCGGACACACCATTATGATGTGGTGTTCCAGGTGGCATGAATTTGTGAAACTATTTCACGTTGTTTTAACTGAAGACCAAACTCGTAACTCAAATATTTGTCTCCGCGATCAGATTGTAGAAACCTTATTTTCTTGTCACGATGATTTTCCACTTCACTCTGAAATTCTTTGAACTTTTCAAATGTTTCAGACTTATGTTTCATCAAGTAGATATACCCATATCTGCTCAAATCATCTGTGAAGGTCAAAAAATAACGATACCCGCCGCGAGCCTTAACACTCATCGGATCGCATACATCAGTATGTATTATTTCCAATAAGTCAGTTGCTTGCTCCACTGTTCCGGAGAACGGAGTTTTAGTCATCTTGCCCAAGAGGCATGGTTCGCAAGCATCAAGTGATTCATAATCAAGTGATTCCAAAATCCCATTAGCATGGAGTTTCTTCATGCGCTTTACACCAATATGATCTAAACGGCAGTCCCACAAATAAGTTGCTCTATCATTATTAACTTTGCATCTTTTGGTTTCAATATTATGAATATGTGTATTACTACGATCGAGATCCAATGAACCATTTTCATTGGGTGTGTAACCATATAAGGTTTTATTCATGTAAACAGAACAACAATTTATTCTCTTACTTAAATGAATAATCGTATTACAATAAACATGATCAAATCATATTCATGCTCAACGCAAACACCAAATAACACTTATTTAGGTTCAACACTAATCCCGAAAGTATAGGGAGTGTGTGACGATGATCATATCAATCTTGGAACTACTTCCAACACTCATCGTCACTTTCCCTTCAACTAGTCTCTGTTTATTCTGTAACTCCTGTTTCGAATTACTAATCTTAGCAACCGAACAAGTATCAAATACTTAGGGGCTACTATAAACACTAGTAAGGCACACATCAATAACCTGTATATCAAATATACACTTGTTCACTTTGCCATCCTTCTTACCCACCAAATATTCAGGGCATTTCCGCTTCCAGTGACCATTTCCTTTGCAGTGTAAGCACTCAGTTTCAGGCTTTGGTCCAGCTTTGGTCTTCTTCACGGGAGTGACAACTTGCTTGTCTTTCCACTTGAAGTTCCCTTCTTTTCCCTTTGCCCTTTTCTTGAAACTAGTGATCTTGTTAACCATCAACACTTGATGCTCTTTCTTGATTTCTACCTTCGTTGATTTCAGCATCATGAAGAGCTTGGGAATCGTTTTCGTCATCCCTTGCATACTATAGTTCATCACAAAGTTCTAGTAACTTAGTGATGGTGACTAGAGAATTCTGTCAATCACTATCTTATCTGGAAGATTAACTCCCACTTGATTCAAGCGATTGTAGTACTCAGACAATCTGAGCACATGCTCACTAGCTGAGCGATTCTCCTCCATCTTTTAGCTATAGAACTTGTTGGAGACTTCATATCTCTCAACTCGGGTATTTGCTTGAAATATTAGCTTCAACTCCTGCAACATCTCATATGGTCCATGACATTCAAAACGTCTTTGAAGTCCCGATTCTAAGCCGTTAAGCATGGTGCACTTAAACTATCAAGTAGTCATCATATTGAGCTAGCCAAACGTTCATAACGTCTGCATTTGCTCCTGCAATAGGTCCGTCACCTAGCGGTGCATTAAGGACATAATTCTTCTGTGCAGCAATGAGGATTTAACCTCAGATCACGGATCCAATCCGCATCATTGCTACTAACATTTTTCAACACAGTTTTCTCTAGGAACATATCAAAATAAACATATGAAAGCAACAACGCAAGCTATTGATCTTACAACATAATGTGCAAAATACTACCAGGACTAAGTTCATGATAAATTTAAGTTCAATTAATCATATTACTTAAGAACTCCCACTTAGATAGACATCCCTCTAATCCTCTAAGTGATTACGTGATCCAAATCAACTAAACCATGACCGATCATCACGTGAGATGGAGTAGTTTTCAATGGTGAACATCGTTATGTTGATCATATCTACTATATGATTCACGCTCGACCTTTCGGTCTCCGTGTTCCGAGGCCATATCTGCATATGCTAGGCTCGTCAAGTTTAACCTGAGTATTCTGCGTGCGCAACTGTTTTGCACCCGTTGTATTTGAACGTAGAGCCTATCACACCCGATCATCACGTGGTGTCTCAGCACGAAGAACTTTCGCAACGGTGCATACTCAGGGAGAACACTTCTTGATAATTTAGTGAGAGATCATCTTATAATGCTACCGTCAATCAAAGCAAGATAAGATGCATAAAAAGATAAACATCACATGCAATCAATATAAGTGATATGATATGGCCATCATCATCTTGTGCTTGTGATCTCCATCTCCGAAGCACCGTCATGATCACCATCGTCACCGGCGCGACACCTTGATCTCCATCGTAGCATCGTTGTCGTCTCGCCAATCTTATGCTTTCACGACTATCACTACCGTTTAGTAATAAAGTAAAGCATTACATCGTGATTGCATTGCATACAATAAAGCGACAACCATATGGCTCCTGCCAGTTGCCGATAACTTGGTTACAAAACATGATCATCTCATACAATAAAATTCAGCATCATGCCTTGACCATATCACATCACAACATGCCCTGCAAAAACAAGTTAGACGTCCTCTACTTTGTTGTTGCATGTTTTACGTGGCTGCTACGGGCTTAAGTAAGAACCAATCTCACCTACGCATCAAAACCACAACGATAGTTTGTCAAATAGACTCCGTTTTAACCTTCTCAAGGACCGGGCGTAGCCATACTCGGTTCAACTAAAGTTGGAGAGACAGTCGCCCGCAAGCCATCTCTGTGCAAAGCACGTCGAGGGAACCGGTCTCGCGTAAGCGTACGCGTAAGGTTGGTCTGGGTCGTCTCGTCCAACAATACCGCCGAACCAAAATATGACATGCTGGTAGGCAGTATGACTTGTATCGTCCACAACTCACTTGTGTTCTACTCGTGCATATAACATCAACATCAATAACCTAGGCTCGGATGCCACTGTTGGGTTTCGTAGTAATTTCAAAAAATTTCCTACGCACACGCAAGATCATGTGATGCATAGCAACGAGGGGAGAGTGTTGTCTACGTACCCAACGCAGACCGACTGCGGAAGCGATGACACGACGTAGAGGAAGTAGTCGTACGTCTTCACGATCCAACCGATCAAGCACCGAAACTACGACACCTCCGAGTTCGAGCACACGTTCAGCCCGATGACGATCCCCGGACTCCGATCCAGCAAAGTGTCGGGGAAGAGTTCCGTCAGCACGACGGCGTGGTGACGATCTTGATGTACTACAGCAGCAGGGCTTCGCCTAAACTCCGCTACAGTATTATCGAGGTCTATGGTGGTAGGGGGCACCGCACACGGCTAAGGAATAGATCACGTGGATCAACTTGTGTGTTATGGGGTGCCCCTGCCTCAGTATATAAAGGAGCCAAGGGGGGAAGGAGGCGCCGGCCAGGAGGAGGTGGCGCAGGAGGAGTCCTACTCCTACCGTGAGTAGGACTCCCCTCCAATCCTATTCCAACTAGGAATCCCCAAAGGGGGAAAGAGGAGAAGGGTGGCCGGCCACCTCTCCTAGTCCTAATAGGACTAGGGGAAGGGGGGAGGCACGCAGCCCTGGTGGGCAGCCCTTTCACCTTTCCACTAAGGCCCATGAAGGCCCATATGGCTCCCGGGGGGTTCCGGTAACCTCCCGGTAACCCGGTAAAATCCCGATTTCACCCGGAACACTTCCGATGTCCAAACATAGGCTTCCAATATATCAATCTTTATGTCTCGACCATTTCGAGACTCCTCGTCATGTCCGTGATCACATCCGGGACTCCGAACAACCTTCGGTACATCAAAATGCATAAACTCATAATATAACTGTCATCGTAACCTTAAGCGTGCGGACCCTACGGGTTCGAGAACAATGTAGACATGACCGAGACACGTCTCTGGTCAATAACCAATAGCGGGACCTGGATGCCCATATTGGCTCCTACATATTCTACGAAGATCTTTATCGGTCAGACCGCATAACAACATACGTTGTTCCCTTTGTCATCGATATGTTACTTGCCCGAGATTCGATCGTCGGTATCCAATACCTAGTTCAATCTCGTTACCGGCAAGTCTCTTTACTCGTTCCGTAATACATCATCTTACAACTAACATATTAGTTGCAGTGCTTGCAAGGCTTATGTGATGTGCATTACCGAGAGGGCCCAGAGATACCTCTCCGACAATCGGAGTGACAAATCCTAATCTCGAAATACGCCAACCCAACATCTACCTTTGGAGACACCTGTAATGCTCCTTTATAATCACCCAGTTACGTTGTGACGTTTGGTAGCACCCAAAGTGTTCCTCCGGCAAACGGGAGTTGCATAATCTCATAGTCATAGGAACATGTATAAGTCATGAAGAAAGCAATAGCAACATACTAAACGATCAGGTGCTAAGCTAATGGAATGGGTCATGTCAATCAGATCATTCAACTAATGATGTGACCTCGTTAATCAAATAACAACTCATTGTTCATGGTCAGGAAACATAACCATCTTTGATTAAAGAGCTAGTCAAGTAGAGGCATACTAGTGACACTCTGTTTGTCTATGTATTCACACATGTATTATGTTTCCGGTTAATACAATTCTAGCATGAATAATAAACATTTATCATGATATAAGGAAATAAATAATAACTTTATTATTGCCTCTAGGGCATATTTCCTTCAGAGGGCCCCGCACGATTGAACTTAGTACCGACGAACTCTGCTGTGTGGAGTCCACGTTCTCTCCGTCGCCATCTCCGGCCCCTTCTGCTCCTCCATGTCCAGCCCTTTCTCTGCCGCCATGTCCGACCTCTTCCCCGTCACCATTATCGCTCATCTCTTCGTCTTGCCCCGTGTCGTCATTGCCTGCCTCGCTGGCGTCCTCAACATCATCATCCTCATCTTCAATTATCCACCGACTATTGCCATCCATGAAACTAGTCATGAGCAGGTGCGCTTCGACACGACCATCGTCATAGGGGTCGAGCCAAACTATTCCTTTGTATTTTCGACACGGACATAAAACCTCTGTCAGGTTATTTTCTTTCATGTCCTGCATCGCCGACCGCAACCACCTGTCCACCATCGTTCCACTGACCATCATGAACGTCTGCACAGTAATAATAAACAAACTGATTATAAAAATGCGTGCATGCATCAAAGTCATACAAAACTTTGGCATGACCTTCCCTAAAAAGAGGACATATAGATCTAGAGTTTGCTAGGAATTCGCCGAAACAGATATAAATCGACATTTCGGCAAAACATAGGCAACTCAAAAGCACAATTCGGCGTCAACTCATGCCACACACACACAATTTCCATCATATTGCCCAATTAACATATCACACACACACACATATTTCCATTCTTGCAAAAGCATGAATTTTTAATCACCTATCATCTCGAGATCGAGCACACGGTGGAGATGATGATGTAGGGAGATCAAAAGTGGACAAATCTCTTCTTGACAAAGCTAGATCTAGTTAGGGGCACATAGGTCACCTCCCTAAATACTACATCTACCTAGCTAGCTAATTTGGGAGGAGACAACTTCAACTAGTAGAGGGGGAAGGAAAAAGAGAAAGGACATGAATTAATGGAGGTGGTGGAGTTAGTTAGGAGTAATAAAGAGAGAGAAAGGTAGGTAGAAGAGGGATGGCAATGGAGGGAGAAGTATTGAGAAAGAAGCAAAGTGAGGGAGTGAGGAGGGAGGTGGGGGAAAGTGAGGAAGAGAGATGGGGGAGAGGAGGAGGAGGGGGGAGGTGGTATTATGCTTCGTCTTAGCAGTAGCGCATGATGTAAAGCGCACTACTGCTAAGGGAATAGCAGCAGCATGCTTTCTGAATATGCGCTACTGCTAAGCGGGGCCCGCCATGTGGTCAGTTTAAAAAATAGCAGCAGCCACCAAAGAAAAAAGCGCGCTACTACTACTACATTAGCAGTAGCGCGTGTTCCGTCAGCACGCTGCTACTAAACCTAGGTTGGTGGATACTGTCGGTCGATTTTACTAGAAGCACGGTTCCACTAGGCCGCGCTACTGCTAACTTGATAGCAGTAGCGCTTGTTTTGAACCAGCGCTACTGAAAATTAGCAGTAACGCCCGTTTTTGTACCGCGCCGCTGCTAAGTTCCTGTGTATAAGGTTTTCCCTAGTAGTGGGAGCCAGGCCCTGCGATCCAATCATGCTCATGAGCTCCCTCCTCATAACCTTGTCCGCGGCCTCGTCGAGGTAGGTGAAGGGCAAGGTGGTACTGAGGAACACCCCGCCGGAGCCGTTCGCCCGGACGTTGAAGGTCCCCGCGGGGATGTTGGTGAGGAGCTGCTCGTCCACATGCAGGCTGGTGAGGTTGACGTAGTACAAGTAAGGGTTCTGGTTGAGCCTGACCGCCAGCAGCGGCGTGTGGCTGCCCTTAGTGTCGGCGTAGTCTCCATCTCCCCAGCTCCAGCTAACGAAGTCCTTGCCGTTGTCGGGGTCGTCGGGGAGCGCCATGAAGTAGGAGAACCTGGAGACCTGGAGCTGCGACACGAGGGAGAGGGGGCCCCTACTGAATCCGATGAAGCCGGAAGCTCCATCGATGTCTCTCAACATCGTGACGTTGTTGCTGCAGCCGAACACCATGCCGCTGACGACCCTGTTCCCCAAACCGAATGTTTCAGTGGCGAGGTAGCCAGACGTGTTGCCGGCGCCGTAGAAGTGCTGTACATACCCGCAGCGTGCTGCGCAGCCATGGTGGCCGGGATGGCAAGTCCAGTCGGCATAGTGGATCTGGCCAAAGGTGCTGGAGTTGTTGCGCACGGATGATTGGAAGGGGGCGATCAGGGTGAAGGAGCCAGAGTGGTTGGGCAGGAAGGTGGGCATGGGCCTGAGCCCGGGCCAGCACTGCACCCAGACGAGCTCGCTGGAGATGTCCATGACGATCGAGAGGGCCTGCCGCCCGACGGAAAGGTCGAAGATGAAGGTGCTGAACGTGTGCTCCGAGATGCCGAGGCCCTCCGTCAACTGCTCCGAGTCAGCCCAAGCGGCCCAGAAAACACCATGGATGACGCACTCATCGATCTTGGGATTCCCAGCGGCCACCGGCGCGGCCACCACAAGGAGAAGTAGAAGGAGCGAGCAAGCTGCAGCAGGGGCTGGCATTGCTACGGCCATATCGTAGTATCGTCTCTGGATGTACTACAAGCCAAGCTAGGTGTTAGACAGTCAAACTCCTCTCTCTCTCTCTCATCTCCTATACATGCACGACTGCATGATCCCACGATCTCATGCACGTTGCCACCCACGGCGCACTGCGCCCCTGTTGTAATCTGTACACTTGTATATAATGAGAGCAATACCATCGGCAGCACCCAAGGTGCGATTGCCCATTCACTCACCCGATCACATGGTATCAGACGTTGGGTCTCTCCCTCGCCTGTAAACTTCCCTCGTTCCCTCTCTTGTCGGCGCATGGCAACGCCGCCGCCCCCTCCTCCTCCTCCACCTCCTCCCCCACCCCCTCCCTTCCCCAACCACGGCATTGGCGGCTTCGCCGCGACACTACCGCGCACCCGCGCGCCCGTCCTCACTCTGCTCACGCCTACTGCGTTCGGGGCAGGGCGCTCTGTTCATCCCCGATCCCAACGCCTCCTTCTCGACAGCCGCTCCCAACCCCTCTCATATGGCCGCTGTCTTCATCAACCACCACGTCCCCACCATGCTCTCTCTCAACCCCCTCCCCCAACTTCTCCCACTGGTGAACCCTCTTCGAAGTCACCTTCCAGAAGCACGGCGTCACCGACCACATCTCCGGTCCGCCTCGGACCGGCGACCCGCTCTGGACCCAAGATGACGCTCATATCGTGTCTTGGCTCTACAACCGCGTCTCCCTGGAGGTATTCGGCCTCATCCACCAGCGTGGTGCCACTGCCGCCGCCATCTAGGAGGCGATCTGCACCCTCTTTATGGAGAACACCGAGCATCAGGTGGTGTTCCTCTCCACTGAGTTTCACCGCATCGACCAGGGGTCATCCTCCATCCTCTCCTACTTCACGCGCCTCAAGGACTGCGCCGACTGCCTCGTCGAGCTCGGCACCATCGTCCAGGATCTCGACCAGGTTCTAAACATGTTTCGTGGTCTTCACCCTCGGTTTCCCTATGTTGTCCCAATCCTGGCGATGCAGACTCCGTTCCCCTCGCTTCTCCGCTGTCAGGCGTTTCTTCTCCATGAGGAGAGTCTCCTCGCTGCGGACACCACCACCGAGACTGCTCTCCATGCCTCCCACACTCCCAACTCCATCACTAACAACAATGGAGGCGGTGGCGGCGGTGGGCAAGGGCACTCCACTGGAGGCGGTGGACAGGGCAACACCAACCGTGGCAGGGGGCAGGGCGGAGGACGCAGTGGCGGAGGCAACGGCTCCGGAGGGGGCCATGGCTTCGGCTATGGTGGGGGCGGGCACCAGACGCGCCCCGCTGCACCATCCTCCGCTCGCTGGGCCGGCATGGTACACGCCTGGCCGATGCCGTGGCGTCCCCATGCACCGGGCGCCGGCATCCTCCGACCTCGCCCACACGGAGGCACTCCATTCGCTGGCGCGGTGACGCACCAGCATGCCATCCCCGGCGTGCCTTCCAACGCACCCGCGGCGATCTGGCAGCCCGGTATGGTGCCTACCCACCCTCTATACGCCGCTCCGCCTGGTAGTGGCAATACTCCTTCGTCTCCAGCGTGGGACCAGAGAGCGCTCGTGCACGCGCTCAACGCCATGATGAGGCAGCACCAGCAAACGACGCCTCCTACCGCCGACTGGTACCTCGATACGGGGGCCACCTCCCACATGGCGTCATCGTCCGATATGCTTTCCTCCTCCACCCCTTATACTTCATCTCGCATAGTGGTCGGTGACGGTTCCTCACTTGCAGTCGCGCACACAGGCCAGCACCACATACCCACCGCCACCCAGCCCATTGTACTCAACGACGTTCTCGTTTCTCCTCACCTCATTTGCAACCTAATCTCTGTTAGAAAGCCAGCTCGCGAAAATCCTCTTAATGTGGAATTTGATGACCTTGGCTTTCCTGTAAAGGAACGAAGAAGGTGATCCTCCGCTGTAACTCTGCCGACGATGAGCTCTATCCCACGACCAGTTCGTCTCTTCACCGCGTGCACCGCGCTCTCACTATCGTGTCCAAGGACGTCTGGCACCAATGCCTCGGGCATCTCAGTGCCGACTCCCTCCATCGCACCCTTCGTAAGTCTGCCCTCGATCACACGAGCGCCTCGTCTACTGTTTGTCAAGCTTGTCAGTTAGGAAAGAGCACTAGGCTCCCGTTTGCTTTATCTGAACATGTCTCGTATTTCCCTTTCCAACTTGTGCATTGTGATGTATGGACCTCACCCGCAATGAGTGTTTATGGATGTCAATACTATCTACTTGTGCTTGATGACTATAGCTACTTTCCTTGGACTTTCCCTCTTCGGCACAAGTCAGATGTATTCCCCACTCTCCGCGCCTTCCTTCAGTTCACGCGCACACAATTTAACCTGCCCCGTGCTCACCATCCAGATAGACAATGGCAAGGAGTTCGACAACTCCGCTGCTCGTGATCTCCTGTCCTCGCTCGGCACCGTCCTACGCTTGTCATGCCCATACACCTCTCCCCAAAACGAACGCGCTGAGCGCGCACTCCGTACTCTCAACAACATCACTCGCTTGCTGTTAGTGCACGCACACATGGCGTATGCGTACGGGGAAGAGGCACTTCAAACAGCCACGTTCCTTCTTAACCGAAGGCCATGCCATCCCCGGCATAACCATACACCCTTCTTCCTCCTCTGCGGCACACACCCAGACTACTCTCCCCTTCACGTCTTTGGGTGCTTATGCTACCCAAACCTCACAACCACAACGCCGCACAAACTTGCGCCGCGCTCTGCCCCTTGCGTCTTCCTCGGCTATTCATCCAATCACAAGGGGTACCGCTGTCTCAACCGCGCCACCAGTCGTGTGATCACCTTGCGCCACGTCGTCTTCGACGAATCCGCCTTCCCCTTCCACACGCCTTCATCCCCGCACCCGCTCCACTCTCTGATGGTGACGCCGACGCTGACCATCCCACTGTTCAACGATCGCTGCCGCTACGCCTCGCGCCCAGCCAAAACCCTACCACAGAAAATCCCCACATGATCCACCTCGGATCGGTCGCCCACCCACCTGCACCAACCCGCCCGCATGCAGCCCTAGCACCACCACCCACACGAGCGCATGCACCAATCCCCTCCCACCAGCACGACGCGCCGCGCCAAACCCCCTGCATGCAGCGCCCTCCCCCCATTTCCTCGGATCGCCCGCCAGATTCGCCTGCCACTCCCGCTGGCCCCAGCGCATCCTCCCCGAACTCCGTGCCTGCCTCAGCTCCCACTCCGCGCCCGTCAGCTGCCCCTGACGTGCCTAGGGCCCCTTTCCCCAATAGAACGCTGCCGTCTATGCCTCGTCGTCCTGCACCACTCATTCCCACACACGGCATGCGCACTCGCTCTCAGGCTGGCAAGTTTTTCCCCAACCCTAAATACCACCAAAACCTCAACACAAATGTTTCCGCTGCCATCTCTCTCATACCCAAAACCGTGTGTGCTACATTACGGGATCCGTGTTGGTTGGCTGCTATGCAGGTGGAGTACAGGGCCCTCGTGGAAAAAAAGACCCGGCGCCTCATCCCTCGCCCTCGCAATGCCAACATTGTCACCGGCAAATGTGTGTTCCGCCACAAGCTAAAGGCCGACGGCACCCTCGAGCGGTACAAGGAGAGATGGGTCATCCGCGGCTTCTCTCAACGCCCTGGCATCGACTTCGACGAAACCTTCTCTCCTATCGTCAAGGCGGCCACGATCCGGGTCGTCCTCACCGTCACTGCCATACGTGACTGGCCCGTTCACCAGATGGACATCAACAACGCTTTTCTCCACGGCCGCCTCTCCGAGCAAGTGTACTGCCAGCAACCTGCTGGGTTTGTCGACGAGGCGCACCCTGATCATGTGTGTCTCCTCGACAAATCTCTCTACAGCCTCAAGCAGGCTCCGCGTGCCTGGTATGCCCGGTTCGCCGCCTACGCTCGGTCGATCGGATTCGTCAGCTCGCGCGCCGACCCGTCGCTATTCATCCTCCACAATGACGCCGGCGCCGCCTATCTTCTTTTGTACGTGGACGACATCTTCCTCACTGCATCGTCGTCGTCGCTGCTCCAACACCTTCAACGACTCCTCTCCGCCGAGTTCTCGATGAAGGATCTCGGTCCCCTCCATTACTTCTTGGGGATCACGGTCACCGCACGGCGGACGACTTCTTTCTCTCTCAATGCAAGTACTCGGAGGAGCTGCTCGATCGCGCAAGCATACGCGAGTGCAAACCTGCTTCGATGCCTGTCGACACACGCTCCAAGCTGTCGGTCACTGCTGGCTCCCCGGTCGCTAATGTCTCCGAGTACCACAGCCTCGTCGGTGCCCTCCAGTACATGATGATGACGCACCCCGACATCACCTACGCTGTCCAGCAGTGTTGCCTGGCCATGCACGACCCGCGGGTTCCTCACATGACTCTCGCCAAACGCGTCTTGCATTATCTTTGCGGCACCGCCAGCCATGGACTGCATCTACGTCGCGGCGCCCCACCCGACCTGACCGCTTACTCAGACGCAGACTGGGCCAGCTGCCCTGACACCCGTCGCTCTATTCCAGCTACGCCGTGTTCTTGGGTGACTCGCTGGTGTCCTGGTCCTCCAAGCGGCAAGCCACAGTGTCCCGCTCCAGCGCCAAAGCAGAATACCGGGCCATCGCCAACGCCGTCGCAGAGTGTTGCTGGCTACGTCAACTCCTCGTCGAGCTCGTCGTTTCGCTGCCCAAGGCCAGTGTGGTCTTCTGTGACAACATTTCCTCCGTCTACATGGCCGCCAATCCCGTCCACCATCGGCGAAAGAAGCACATCGAGTTAGACATACACATCTTCTGCGAGAAGGTTGCTCTTGGCGAGCTCCGTGTCCTTCACGTCCCGACCACGCAGCAGTTCGCCAACGTGCTCACCAAAAGACTTCCCACGCCGGCCTTCGAGGAGTTCAGGTCCAGCTTGTACATCCGTCCCCCGGACGCTCAAACTGTGGCGGGGTGTTAGACAGTCAAACTCCTCTCTCTCTCTCTCTCATCTCCTGTACGTGCACGACTGCATGATCCCACGATCTCATGCACGTCGCCACCCACGGTGCACCGCGCCCCTGTTGTAACCTGTACACTCGTATATAATGAGAGCAATACCATCGGCAGCACCCAAGGTGCGATTGCCCATTCACTCACCCGATCACACTAGGCGTAGTGACCCCTCTATATATGCAGCACCGGCATGTCGAAATTTCCATGCGCTCTCCTAGGTTGTGATCCCTTTTCAACCTCCCAAGTCTTCCTTTTTTCATTTAGGTTAATCTTCCTCTTGTTTAAATACACAAATCTGTATGAGAATATATTACAATACCAAACTAGCCATATCAACAGGCCCTAGTGAACACTATATAGTACTCTCTCCATCCTACAACGTAAGACGTTTTTGCAAGCTGGGGAGTGTAATATACAGTTCACTCTCATCTCTCTAGGTTTTGGCTCCTCTTCACAAAATAGATCTCCCATGTCTTTTTCTATCTATAGCTAGGTTAATCTTCCGCTTGTTTAAATACATCTATTGGGTGAAAGCGTGAAGCGTGAAAGGATCAAAGGAAATTGAATCAATCATGAAGACACGGGTGGGAGGAAGGATCCACGAAATTCCTGCTTCAACCAACCAACAAAGATGGAGGCCAAGAATTACTCTACTTCTACTGGGCAACACATGCGGCACTGGCCATGGCTTTGGCTCTGTTGCCTTGAGTGGCCGGAAATGGTTCTACGCACTGACCATACAAGAATCTGCTCCGCTTCTGGGTCATGGTACTACTGGCCATGGCTGGGTCTCCCTCTCTCTCCCCTGTCACATTTACTGCCTCCCTCGTTCACCCTTCCTCTTTTTTTGCCCTGCAGCTAGCACAAGGGTAAAGAAAAAAGAGAGGGAAAATGGACTCAGACGTGGCACGACTAGCTAGCTGTTCACGCTCCCAAGATTAGTAGTATCACCAACGGTATATTAGACATAATGCATGTGGATGCCACTTCATGAAACCCACATTGTCCAAAACTGATATGATCAAGGAGTGAACTCAACCGGTGGAAATCATGCAGTCGAAAAAATATGTGGAAATCACAAGTTTGCAGGGGATGGTAACTGAGAACAAATTGTTTTCGGGGTTCATGTGAGCCGTGTGAGCCCTGGTTTTTTTTCGTCAATTGCATTGACGAATTTAACATCATACTGCCATTCATCATGTCATAATTCCTTTGTAGTACTTTGCATATAACAAAAAACTAGTACCTCTTGACTGATTTTGCAAGAATATCCATTCAACATACTCCAAAAAAATTCTACATGAATTAAAACACATTTTAGAGATGATGTCCAAATTCAAGATTTCTTATATCTGATTTGCTACCTTGGGGTTTAAAATACATTTTTGGCACTTTTCATGAAACAAAACAGAAATCAACATAAATATGATGAACGAAATGTTAAATTTTCCATGGGCTCATACTGTGGCCTTTAGATGAAAAAGCCTCACGAGATCTGACAAAAGTGTGTTCGTACTTTCATTTTTAATGCGTGGGTCTCCTAGGATGGTTCTTAGACATTCAAGTAAAAAAAATGAGGTTTCTAAGGACAAACTATTTTCTGTGTACATGTAATTAAAACAGATTGAAACATATAGTTTACATTAATTAGTATTGATAAATTTAACATCATATTTCCACTCTTTTCCAAAAAATATTTATGCAACATACTCCAGACTTTTTCTGCATGATCTAAACGACTGATTAAAGATAATATAAAAATTGTAAGATATTTTAGATGTCTTTTGCTAATTTTTGGAATTAAAATGTTTTTTTGGTATTTTTCATCTAAAAATAGAAACTAACCTAATGTGATCAACAAATTGTAAATTTTTGCATGGGATCATATCTTGTGTGTAGGCTCTTGGTGAAAAGTCCTACGATGTTTGATAAAAGCTTTTGTACTTTATTTATATGGATGAATCGCTTAGGATGTTTCTTTGATATTCAACTCAAACTATGACTTTCTAATGACCAATCATTTACTTTGTACATGCAACATAAACAATGGTCTAGATCATCTACTTTATCATTAAGATTAGCAAATTTAACTTCAAGTTTTCACTCATCATGTCATATTTTGTTTTTTCCTAATTTTCAATACACAAAAACAGGTACCTTGTGAAGCTTACAACAATATTTTTGCAATGTAATATAGACTTTTTCTACATGAATTAAACCTCATATTAAAGATGATTCCAAATTTTAAGATTTTTTCATATCTCATTTAGTACCTTCTAGGCTTTAAGTTCATTTTTGACAGTTTTAGTCTTAAAAATAGAAATCAATCTTAACATGGTAAAAAAATGTAAAAATTTGCATGGGCTCATAATATAGGTTTAGTAGATAGATGAAAAAGTCCCATGAGATTTGTCAAAAAATTTGATTATACTTTACTTTGTAATAGACAGAGACTATTCTTATTTGAAAATATTATCTAGTGAACAAAATAAAGCAGTCACCGATAGCCGGGAGGATAAATGATTGTCACCTTGTGCCATTGTTTACCTAAGAAATTTACCAACTTTTTCATACCTCCCCACCTTCAAGACCAGATGGACTCTATAACTCATCAACGCGTATCCCAATGAAAAGGAAAACAACCCAGGTGCATAGGTATACATCTCTCCCTCTGATGAATTCCTAGTCAATCGCTGCATCTCTCCTTTCCCATCCCGTTCTTCCACCATCTCCCTTCACTGCTAGCGAGGAGGCTGCATTCACCTCCCATTCCCTTCTCCGCTAACCATCTAAACAGATGACTCAAGCCGCCGCTAGTGAGGAGGAGGCATGATGATACCGAAAACCGTTAGTGATTTCGGTACGGTGGAGAGCATGGCCGGATGTACAAGAGGGGATCACACACGACGGGTTTTACCTAGGTTCAAGCCATCATGGTCTAGATAATACCCTACGTCTACTTTGATTTTTGTTAATGGTGAAAACGCCTCGTGTGAGGGGCTTATAGATGAGATGTGGTAATGGCAACCATGCTAAAAGTTAGTGTCCCCCGATCTACCCCTGCTCTCGCCTTATAAGAGTAAATTACCAAAAACCACCACAATTGCGTCGTGCAGTGCCAAAAACCACCGTTTTCATAAAAGTTTGCCAAAAACACCTATTTTGAATAATTGTTTGCTGAAAACACTAAAAACAATGTTTGACCACATTTTAACCAAAAAACTGACAGTGGGCTCCATCTATCAGGGCCACGTGGATTGCGATAACGGTTGGGAGAGACGGCTACCGTTACTGCCACATGGGGCCCATGCGTCATAGAAAGAAAAATAAAAGGAAATTGAATAAATAAATAAATAACGTTCTTTATCTCCCCACGAGGCCACGAGGCCACGAGCCACCGCAAACCTTATAGTAAAGAGGAAAAAAAAAGGAAAACAGATCGGCTCGGGAGGCCAGTGCCCGGATCCGCCGCCATGCACAAGATGGCCGGCAGCCGCATCCGCCGGAGCCCCGCCGGCCGGCGAGCGCCGTTGCCCCAACGAGCTGCTTCCCCGTGCCTTCTTCCTTCTCCTTCGTTTCCTTATCCTCCTATCATCTTCCCCATCGCCTAGCCGCCATGGCGCGCCGCCGCGAGTCAACTCCAGCGTCTCCTCGGTCGCGTGAGCCTCCTAGCCCGACGCCCCTCCTCGACCTCTCCAAAGCAATACCAGCAGCACCGCCAGCTCCTGCGGCCTGCATCGGCGCCTAGCAGGGAGGTCGCGACCGGAGGCCATGGCATCCATGGCGGGGCTCGCCGGAGCGCCGGAGCGGGCTGTGCCGCGGACGAGGTTGCTGGAGGTGATGGCGGCTCACGACGACCGTGTCCACGAGGCTGGCAACGAGCTCGAGGCGTGTGCGCACCTGCCGGCGAGGCTCCTCGTGGTGTTGCAGTCAACGATGGAGCGCGCGCGAGGACACCGGACGCCGATGTGGTGCGTTGGCAGGACGGAGGACGCGCCGCGGGCAGCCTGGAGCATGACCCGAAGCTCGCGGCGGCGACTGTCTTTGGTAATTGGTACCGTCCACGCTAGGAGCTGCGGCGGCGGCTGGGTCGGCGACCGGATCGAGCAGAGGAGGGCTCGTGCTCGGCGAGCAAGGAGGGGAGTGAGGGTAAGCGGTGGGGTGCTGCTCCGATGGCGAGCTCGCCGGCGGGAGCAGCTCCGGCGGCCGAGTGTGTTGCGGTGGGCGTGCTGCCCACAACGTGCTCGACAAAATGCTCGGTTGTAGCGCACGTGCAGTCTAGTGACGGGCTTAACGTTCCAACAGACGGCGTTTTATTTTTGTACCAGTCAGCGTTGACAGCGGGACCAGCCTGTCATATTTCACATCAAACGGCTCTCAGTCAAGCGTTTAGTGTTTTCAGCAAACAATTACTCAAAGTAGGTGTTTTTGGCAAACTTTTATGAAAACGGTGGTTTTTGGCACTGCACGACGCAATTGTGGTGGTTTTATGCAATTTACTCCGCCTTATAAAGGGGACGAGATATAGGGTTTACATGTTTCCTAACTGACCTTGCCTCTAAGTCGGTCGAGAAGACCATGGCTTGCATGCCAAGATGGTGATTATGCGGAAGTCGAGCTTCCTATCGAATCAAGGTCCATTGCATGCAGCCTAGCACCCTAAGCCCAGAGCCTAGCCCATTGATTGGCATGTCTGCCGATGGGCCACCCCCGATATAGTACACCATTAGTAGTCCCCGAGCCTGTCTCGAGTTTTGAAATGAACCTGTCATATGGCTTCCTAGTCCCGAGCCCGACCCACTTTCGGGCCTACTAGCAGATTGGGCCACCCCTGGTACAGTACACTGTTAGTAACCCCTGAGGGAGCTCTAATCCGCCGCCCCCACGCACCAACCAACCACCACCATACGTCCAGGCCCGGCATCCGCGGGGCAACCCGTCCAAGGTAGTCAGAGTCGGGATTCAGAGTCGGATCGATTTTCCTTAGACATAATCGAGTCGTAGTATCGAGTCGTGGAATCAAGGATTCTACTAGATTTTCTCAAATAAGATATTTTGTATCCACGCCGAAAATTTATATGGATTCTATAGAGTTCTAAAAAACGTACAAATCAATGCTAGTTGTATTCCACTTCTTTTCATGGCTATCCTACAATCTAGCTTGCATGTATGGAACACATATGAGAGGGAAATATATAAAACCTTTAGATCTTCAGTGCATGAAATTTACTTAGGAGGTTATTTAAGAGTTCATGAATAGTCGATCACTTGTATAGCTAATCCTAGTGTTGAACCTTGACGGATCTTTCTCTCGTTCTCCGATTGATCTTAACGCAACCTCCTTATGCTAATTCCATCCGTCGACTAGCCTGATCCTCATTTTGATCTAGGGTTTCTGAGAGCCAAATAAAGATGTCAGCGACTGAGCGTTTGGGCTTGGGAGGGGAATAAAGGGCCATGAGCATGTGAAAAACGGTCTGAATGATGGCATAGTATTCTGCTACAACTAAACAAATGGCTTAGATAATTTAGTAGAATCGGGCATAGTCCATAGCATAGTCGGGATTCCGCAATTTTGTACTGGATTCTATGATTTGGATCGCGACTCAACATGGACTCTACCTGATCCGGATTCATAGTGGGACTTGGATCGACATGCTTTCATAGGGTCATGAAGTCGTAGGATTCTAGCAGTCGAGTCGAGATTCTGACTACCTTGAACCCGTCAATGAGTCGAGCGTGCGCCCCAACTTGCGAGGAAGGCAACACGCTTCGCCCAGGACTAGCTGCCACATCGGCCTTTGCCCCAGGCATGCCGAGACCCGAGCAATGTGTTGCCCCTGCAAGGAGCAGAGCGACCTGCCGAGCCCGGCCACCATACACCCCGTTGTCACCTGCCGAAACACCTGCACAACGAGACATAACCAGCCATCTCTCGGATCCGTCACTCTCAGCTCCACAGACACTGCAAGGACGGCCCCTGCCACAACCATTGGCCGCACGGGCTTCGCCCAGGGGCATCCTCCATCGACGGCGCATGGAGGGGCGGGGTGGTGCGAGGTTGTGGCTCCTAGTGTTTGGATGAGGAGCGCCCTTGAGACACCCCGAGCACTCTCTTGTCCTAGCCTTGATCTTTCTAGGTTGTGATCCCTCTTCACAAAATCGACCTCCTAAGTCTTTTTCTCATTTAGTTTAATATTCCTCTTGTTTAAATAAATACTTCAAAACTTGTAGAGGAAAATAGTACAAGCTAGTTTAATCATGGAAACACGCGGGCGCGAGGAAGACTCGGCGAAATTTCTGCTGGAACTAACAAAGCGTGAAAAGAATAGAGACCAAAATGACTCACATGCAGCACTGGCTATGGCTCTGGACGGGCATGCCGGAAATGGAAACCATGTATTTGCAGCAGGAAGAGGACGTTGGAGGGACGTAGCACGTACTGCGCGCTTTCGCCTCAACGTGCAATCACTTATCCATCATGCAGCCACTCTACTCAGCTGGCCAAAGGCACGACGCGTCCCTCTCTCTCCCGTCACGCATCCTTCCACTTTTTTCTACCTGCAGCTAACACAAGGCTAGCTAGCTAGAGTGAAATCAAATCAAATCACTGCCAAGAAAAAAATGTTCATAAATTTGAACAAAGTAGGTGCGTTCGAAATATATTCGTGAATTGGAAAAGAATGTTTGTAAATTAAAAAAATTGTGTCTTTAATTTTTAAAATTGTGAATTTTCAAAATATTTGATAATACAAAACATTTGGTGGATTACATAAATGCTCCAGATTTAACAAAAATGTTTGTGGATTTGACAAAACCTTTGTGAATTGAAAATATGTTCATGAATTGGAAAACAAATCGTGAATTCAAAAACTATTCACAGGTCTAAAAATGTTTGTGAGTTAGAAAAGGTTGATAAATACAGTGTTCACGGGTTCAAGAAATATTCGCAAATTAGAAGAATTGTTTGCGGATTGAAAAATATATCCATATCTGCTCAAATCATCTGTGAAGATCAGAAAATAATGATACCCGCCGCGAGCCTCAATGTTCATTGGACCACATACATCGGTATGCATGATTTTCAATAAATCTATTGCTCGCTCCATTGTTCCGGAGAACGGAGTTTTAGTCATCTTGTCCATGAGGTATGGTTCGCAAGTACCAAGTGATTCATAATCAAGTGATTCCAAAAGTCCATTAGAATTGAGTTTCTTCATGCGATTTACATCAATATGACCTGTCGTGGTTCTAAGCCTGACAGTAGAGTAGGGGGTAGGTATGGAGAGGCAAGGTCCTAGCTATGGAGAGGTTGTAAACACAAGGGATGTACGAGTTCAGGCCCTTCTCGGAAGAAGTAATAGCCCTACGTCTCGGAGCCCGGAGGCGGTCGAGTGGATTATGAGTATATGAGTTACAAGGTGCCGAACCCCTTGACCTGTGGAGGGGGGTGACTTATATAGAGTGCGCCAGGACCCCAGCCAGCCGACGTAGGAGAGGGTTTAAGGTGAGTTAAGTCCGGGGCGTTACTGGTAACGCCCCACATAAAGTGTCTTTACTATCATAAAGTCTACTTAATTACAGGCCGTTGCAATGCAGAGTGCCTCTTGACCTTCTGGTGGTCGAGTGAGTCTTTGTGGTCAAGTCCTTCAAGTCAGTCGAGTGAGTCCCTCGTTGGTCGACTGGAAGGTGACCTCTTCCAAGGGTGTCCTTGAGCAAGGTACTTAGATCAGGTCTGTGACCCTACCCTAGGTACATGACCCCATCATTAGCCCCCGAATGGATTGAGGCTTCGAGTGAGGATGGAGTTGATGTTGTTTCCAATTAACCTTTGCACACTGGTCGTGCGTTATTCTGGACCAAAGAATCTCTTCGTCGATAGTGAGCAACTTGTCTTCGGTCGACTCGATCCATTCTCTTCTTTCGTCGAGTGATCTTTCGGGCTTCGACGATCTCCGAGCGACGGATCACAGGAAACCCCGCGTCTGACAGACCGATCTGCCGTTCGCGGATTCCGCGGGATGCGAAATTTGGGGAAGCGCGCGAAGCGGAGCGGACCGCGGTGTTCGGATGGGACGGGACAGAGACGCCTCGATCTCCGCGCCACTTTCTTCGCCACGTAACCCGCCTGCATAACTGTTCCTGGATATGATTAGATCGACCGGGCCCACCTGTCATCCACTCGGAAGGGACCTTATAAATGCGCCCGGCGAGGGTTTTTGTACTGTGCCTCAGTATTCTCCCTCCCTGCTTCCTTCGTCTCCGCCCAGCGCGCTCGCTCTCGCCTCCGCACAACTTCCCCTCGCGCGTCTCACCGGCAACCATGGCCAAGGAGAAGACGGCGGCGCTGGAACGCGCGAAGAAGGCGTCGGCGACGGAGAAGGCGAAGGGGAGATCCACCAGCCGCGGCGGGTCTTCGTCCAGATCCCGCCTGCCGAAGGGCTGGGTCCAAGGAGATTGGATCCAGTCGACCATCACAGAGAAAGATCTCCTCGACATGGCCAACGAGGGCTTGATCCCCCATGGAGCTGCGAGGCTTCCGGGGAAGGAGTGGCAGCCCCAGCCAGAAGAGGGTGAGTGCGTGCTCTTGGCCACCCATGTTGATCGTGGATTTTCTTTGCCGCCGAGTATTTTCTTCCGTGGCTTCTTGAACTTCTTTGGAGCGCAGCTCCACCACTTTACCCCAAATTCTATCGCCTATCTTGCTGCGTTCGTGTCCATGTGTGAGGGTTTTCTGGGCTGTCGACCGCACTGGGGCTTGTTCAAGCATATATTCACGTGTCGCTCTCAGACCGTGAAGAAGGCGAGCCCAGGCGACGAAAGAACCCGAGTCGTCCAAATGTGTGGGGGCCTGGGGATCCAGGTGAGGAATAAGAGCACCTTCCCGCCCATGACCTTTCCCGAGTCAGTCAGAGGCTGGCAGTCGACCTGGTTCTACTGCCAGGACCAGTTGACGCCGGGGCAGTCGAGTGGACTCCCTCAGTTTACCATGGACCGAGTGAACAAGCCCTCCTCTCTGAAGTTGATCCCGGAGGAGAAAGCTGACGTGAAGATGTTGATGGAGCGCGTGGTGCAGTTGGTTCGGGAGGGAGTGATGGGCATGGATCTCCTGGAGGTCTTCCTTAGGCGTCGAATCCAGCCCCTTCAGTTCCGGAGCCACTGCATGTGGTTGTACTGTGGGACTGAAGACGAGACTCGAGTCCATCCAGAAGCAGTCGACGATGTCACTCTGGAAAGATGGATGGCCGCCATTACCGGAAACAAGGATAACCCACGCGGAGCCAGAAGGATTCCTCCACTCGACCACAACAGCGATCCAAACACGGTATGTCTGCTCTGCTCTCCACTGTGTTCTTGTCATATTCATTTCTGTTTATCCTGCCGACTGGTCGATTGATCCTTGTCTTGATATCTACCAGGCCCTCACCGAGCTGTACTCGATGCCCAATGGGGCACAAGCTCCGACTGAGGAGGGTGAGGCGAGTGGGGGCGAGAGCCAGGAGGAGGAGGAATGGGACTCGGACGTTGCTGAGGATGATGATGACGATGATGATGATGACGGTGATGAAGATGATGTTGAAGACGAGGAAGAAGAGGAGGAGGAGGTCGTACCACCGCGCTCAGAAAGGCGGTCGAAGCTTGTCCACGACCCTTCGACTGAACGTGGCAAGGGGGTTGCGACCGTTGCTCAGTCGACCAAGCGCCCTCGGACCACCTCTCCAGTGCCGACTGAAAAGGTGCCGAAGCAGCCCAGGGCGGCCCCGTCGAAGCCGACCAAGCTCCTGCCGAAGATGAAGGTGGCCATCCCCACCATATCAGGGTAATCGTGCTGCTTAAGTCTTCTTATTTTGTGTGAACTTTGTCTCTGGTTGACGCTGAAGTTAGTCGACTGATTCTTTGGAGTTGCAGTGCTGCTACTTCTGAGACCTCAGCCCGGGCTGATGACCATGAGATGGAGGACGCAGCAACTTCAAAACCAGGTACTATATTCTTAACGCCGTTTTTAGTCGACTGACTCACGATCTCTGATCCTGATTCTTCTCTGTAGCTCCACCCAATGCTGTTATCAATCTCCCTGATGATGATGAGGATGAGGAACCGCTGAAGCGCAGAAGGAGTAGGAAAGCGTCCGCCAGCAGGGTGCCCCAGGATGTGACGGCGCCTGAGATTCTGATTGCGGAGGAGGAGAACACCACTCGACACACGGTGTCCTTCGCAAATCCACTGACGAGTGCTCAGCAGCCCTCCCTCTTCACGACGCACCACGTCCCAGAGGACCAAGCTGGCGCGGCGAAGGAGGCGATACGTCAGGCAGGAATCATGATGGAGCAGTTGAAGACCATCCGGGATGCGAGCCAAGCGGCTTATGACGCCAGTTCTGCCCTCCAAAGCAATGTTCAGGTCAGTCGACCACCGTTTGTTCTGTTAGGATATGCTAGCAAAAACTTTTCCTTTCCAGAATTTACAATAGTCACCCACTGGGTGTGTCGATTAAACTCCGTGTTAGCGGGGGCACGCTGAGTGCACCCGCTGGGTGTAGTCCCCAAGGCTAAGGTCGACTGCTGGCAGTCGGCCTTAGGCTTTATAATTTCAGCCTTTCTGTCATTCGACCAAGTCGACTGGATTTCGCAATCCGGTCGACTGGTCGACTCTGTCTTTAATAGGATTAGTGGGGGCACGCTGAGTGCACCCACTGGGTGTAGTCTCCAAGGCTAAGGTCGACTGCTGGCAGTCGGCCTTAGGCTTTATGATGTCGATCTTTCTGTCAGTTGACTATGTCGACTGGACTTCACAAACCGGTGGGGGCACGCTGAGTGCACCCACTGGGTGTAGTCCCCGAGACTGTGGTCGACTGCTTGCAGTCGATTACAGTCTTAAAGAATACATCCCCCTCTTTTTTTTTGAGGTCGACTGGTCGACTTTATCTTCAACAGGATTAGTGGGGGCACGCTGAGTGCACCCACTGGGTGTAGTCCCCGAGACTACGGTCGAATGCTTGTATTCGGCTGTAGTCTTAGAAACGTGTGATTATTCCTTTTTCACTCGGAAGTGAATTATATTTGACATTTAGTCGATTGGTTCTTCGCAGAACTCCTGTGATCTTGTGGCTCGCTACTCTGAGCTGGAAAACAAGCACACTCAACTCGAGCTGAGCTTGAAGCTGGTTCAGGAGAAACTGACGAAGGCAAAGGAGGAGACCGAAGGTATGTTTGGTGAGACCCTGACGACTGCTTTTCCCCTTGCTTGTTTCAAAAACTTATCTTGCTGTAACTTGCAGGTAAGGTAAGGGAGGCCCAACAGAAGAAAGACCTCAAACTAGCTGAGAAGATCAAGCTTGCTGACGAGAAGTTAGCTTCAGTCACCAAGCTTGAACAAGACAATACCAATCTGAAAGCTGCTCTTGGGATCGCCAACAAGGAGGTCAGTCGACTGAAAACTGATAAAGCTGCCCAGACCGACCAAGTCAGTAAGTTGACTGGGAAGAAAAATGATCTGGAGGCCTTCCTGAGTGGTCTTGCCAAGAAGCTGTTTCTTATGCTTGAAGGTAAACCTCTATGCTCGGCAAACATTTCCAATCGTGGTTTTTCCATTCGACCATCCCCTTGACTCAGTGATCATCCTTGCAGAATTTTGCCAAAACTTTGAAGAAGAAACTAGCCGGCTGGAGCCAAACCTCGACCCCGTCAATTCTCCGATGAACGACGAAGTTGCCATGGATGTTTTCCGACTGGAGTCTCGTGTTGCAGCTGTCGTGACTATCTCGCAAGGCTGAAGGCCGCCACATCTCGCATCGACTCGACGCTCTGGCCTGGGGAGACACTTCAGAATGACCTTGAGTCGCTGATGGCTCGCTTGAACACGATCCCTGGTCGAGTGCAGGAATGGAAGAAGTCCTCGGCTCGGTGTGGTGCAGATGTTGCTCTGTGTCTGGCCCGAGTCCACTGCAAAGATGCGCGAGAAGAGAAGCTGGCGGCCCTCCGGGTGGCCAACACCAAGAAACACGACTTCAGGTCCTTTATGGAAACTTTCCTTGCGGCTGCCACTCGGATCGCCGACGGAATTGACCTTGATGAGTTTGTTGCACCTTCCAGCCCTCCACAGGAGGGGTAAAAAACTTCTTCTAGCTCGACGCTTTAAATTTGCCTCGGTATGCCGAGTGGAATTGTAACCGATAAACCTTAAC
>NC_041393.1:659118320-659155287 GCF_002162155.2 Triticum dicoccoides
CTTACCACTCGGTAGGATTTTTATATCTTAGGCGAGTACTTGGACTGCAGCTAAGCCTCCGAGTGGAAGTCCGGCTTACCACTCGGTAGGATTTTTATATCTTAGGCGAGTGCTTGGACTGCAGCTAAGCCCCCGAGTGAGAGGTTTTCTCTTCACTCGGTAGGATTTTTACAAACTTAGGCGAGCACAGGGCTGCAGCTAAGCCCCCGAGTGGAAGTCTGGCTTACCACTCGGTAGGATTTTTACAAACTTAGGCGAGCACAGGGCTGCAGCTAAGCCCCCGAGTGGAAGTCTGGCTTACCACTCGGTAGGATTTCGATAACTTAGGCGAAACGGATTCGCAGCTAAGCCTCCGAGTGGGAGTCTGGCTCACCACTCGGTAGGATTTTTACAAACTTAGGCGAAATGGATTCGCGGCTAAGTCACCCACTGAGGGGGAATTTTATTGGACAAAAATAAAAAGTGACAAAAATTATGGAGGAACTATGACACTATTATTTTGAGGTCCATGAACTACAGAAGTACTTTATTGCAACTCATCCGAGTGATAAAACTTAAGTGTAAAATGGGCGGAGTAGTTCCGCGTTCCAAGCTCGGGGCTCATCGATATTATGCTCGACGTTGTAAAGATGGTACGCCCCGTTGTGGAGAACCTTGGTGACGATGAAGGGACCTTCCCAAGAAGGAGCAAGCTTGTGTGGTTTGTGCTGATCCACTCGGAGAACTAAATCTCCTTCCTGGAAGGCTCGACCTCTCACATTTCTGGCGTGGAAACGACGCAAATCTTGTTGGTAGATGGTCGACCGGATCAGAGCCATCTCCCTTTCTTCCTCTAAAAGATCGACTGTGTCCTGCCGCGCTTGTTCAGCTTCTGCTTCGTTGTAGATTTCAACTCGAGGAGCATTGTGGAGAAGATCACTCGGTAAGACTGCTTCAGCTCCGTAGACCAAGAAGAATGGAGTTCTTCCGGTCGACCGATTAGGTGTGGTCCGCAGCCCCCAAAGCACTGAGGGAAGTTCGTCGACCCAAGCTCCAGCTGCATGCTTGAGATCACGCATTAGTCGGGGTTTCAATCCCTTGAGAATCAGGCCATTAGCTCGCTCTGCTTGTCCATTCGACTGCGGATGGGCGACTGAAGCGTAGTCGACCCGTGTGCCTTGGGAGTTACAGAAATCTCTGAATTCCTCTGAGTCAAAGTTCGACCCATTATCCGTAATGATGCTGTGCGGGACTCCATATCTGAATATTAGTTCCCTGATGAAGCTAACAGCAGTACCGGTGTCAAGGTTCTTGATTGGTTTAGCCTCGATCCACTTGGTGAACTTGTCGACTGCCACCAGTACATGCGTGAAGCCGCTTCGTCCTGTTCTCAAAGGACCGACCATGTCCAACCCCCATACTGCGAAAGGCCAGACGAGTGGGATGGTCTTCAGAGCCGATGCAGGCTTGTGCGACATATTCGAGTAGAACTGACATCCCTCGCACTTATCCACTATCTCCTTTGCCATCTCATTCGCCTTTGGCCAGTAAAATCCGGCTCGGTATGCTTTGGCCACGATGGTCCGAGAGGACGCATGATGACCACAGGTCCCCGAGTGGATATCATTGAGGATGAGTCGACCTTCTTCTGGTGTTATGCACTTCTGACCAACTCCAGTCGCGCTTTCTCTGAATAATTGTCCTTTGATTACGGTAAAGGCCTTAGATCGACGGACGATCTGTCGAGCCTCTTCCTCATCCTCCGGAAGCTCTTTTCTCAGGATATACGCGATATATGGAACTGTCCAGTCGGGAATGACCACCAAGACCTCCATGATCAAGTCGACCACCGCTGGGACTTCAACCTCAGTCGGATCTGTGGCACTCTTGGGCTGTGGAGCTTCTTCGGTGAAAGGATCTTCTTTGACTGACGGAGTGTGTATATGCTCCAAGAACACACCACTCGGAATGGCTTCTCTCTTGGAACCTATCTTTGCTAGATCATCAGCTGCTTGATTTTTCAGTCGGGGTATATGATGGAGCTCCAACCCCTCGAACTTCTTTTCCAGCTTCCTCACTGCACTGCAGTATCCAGTCATGGCTGGGCTTCTCACGTCCCACTCCTTCATCACTTGGTTGGCCACTAAATCCGAGTCGCCATAGACCATCAGGCGACGGACGCCGAGTGAAATGGCCATGCGCAATCCATATAAGAGGGCCTCATATTCTGCCTCATTGTTGGAGGAATCAAAGTGAATCTGGAGCACATATCTGAGCTTATCTCCTCTGGGGGAAACCAGGACAACCCCAGCACCGGAACCATTCAACATCTTAGAGCCATCAAAGAACATGGTCCAATGTTCCGAGTGAATTTCAGTCGGCTGCTGCTGTTCAATCCACTCGGCGAGGAAATCTGCTATTGCCTGGGACTTAATGGCTTATTTGCCTCAAACTTGATATCAAGGGGAAGAAGTTCAATCGCCCATTTGGCCACTCGACCAGTTGCATCTCTGTTGTGCAAAATCTCTGATAGTGGAGCATCGCTGACGACTGTGATGGAATGCTCAGAGAAGTAATGAGCAACCTTCTTTGTGGTCATGTATATTCCATACACAAGCTTCTGATAATGAGGATATCTCTGCTTGGATGGAGTCAAGACTTCAGACAAATAATACACTGGGCGCTGAACTTTGAGAGCTTTTCCTTCTTCTTCCCGCTCGACCGTAAGCACAGTACTGACGACTTGTCCTGTGGCTGCGATATAGAGCAACAGAGGCTCTTTGCTGATTGGAGCAGCAAGCACCGGCTGGGTGGAGAGCAGAGCTTTTAGCTCGGCAAACGCTGCATCAGCTTCTGGAGTCCACTCGAACTTGTCTGCCTTCTTCATCAGTCGGTAAAGAGGCAATGCCTTTTCACCGAGTCGTGAGATGAATCGACTTAATGCGGCCAAGCATCCAGTAAGTTTCTGGACATCGTGCACTCGCACAGGGCGTTTCATTCGGAGAATAGTGCCGATCTTCTCTGGATTAGCGTCGATTCCCCGTTCGGAAACGAGAAAACCGAGTAACTTGCCACCAGGAACTCCAAATGTGCACTTTGATGGATTGAGCTTGATATCATACCTTCTGAGGTTGGCAAATGTTTCGGCGAGATCAGCGAGCAGGTCGGAACCTTTTCGTGACTTGACAATGATATCATCCATATATGCTTCCACATTCTGACTGATTTGAGTGAGTAGACACTTCTGAATCATTCGCATAAATGTGGCTCCGGCATTCTTGAGGCCGAACGGCATGGTGATATAGCAGAAGCACCCGAATGGAGTGATGAAAGCTGTTTTTACCTCGTCAGGTCCGTACAGACGGATCTGGTGGTACCCGGAATAGGCATCTAGAAAAGATAATCTCTCGCATCCCGCGGTCGAGTCAACAATTTGATCTATGCGAGGGAGAGGAAAATGATCTTTCGGGCAGGCCCGGTTGATGTGCTTGAAATCAATGCACATTCGGAGCGACTTGTCCTTCTTAGGAACCATGACGACATTAGCGAGCCACTCGGAGTGGTATATCTCTCGGATAAATCCTGCCGCCAACAGTCGAGCCACTTCCTCACCAATGGCTTTTCTCTTCTGGACGGCGGACCGCTGAAGATGCTCTTTGACTGGTTTTGCAGATGAGTCGACTCTTAGGCGATGCTCAGCCAGTCCCCTGGGAACACCTGGCATGTCAGCGGGCTTCCATGCAAAAATGTCCCAGTTCTCACGGAGGAACTGGATGAGCGCTTCTTCCTATTTTGGATCGAGTGTTGTGGAGATGCGGGTCGGAGCTGCATCGGGGTCGGTCGGGTGAATGTGAACAGGCTTCGTCTCACCGGACGACTGAAATGCAGACTCTGTGGCGGGTTTCTTGGATCGCAGCAAGTCACTCGGATCTGCGTTTTGCTTGTATTCCTCGAACTCGACCGCTGTCACCTGGGAATCGGCAATCTTTGAGCCTTTCTGAAAGCACTCTTCTGCCTTTTTCCGATCACCGGTGACAGTGATCACTCCTTTGGGGCCGGGCATCTTCAATTTGAGGTACACGTAACATGGTCGAGCCATGAACCGTGCGTAAGCTGGTCTCCCCAAAATGGCATGATATGCACTCTGAAAATCCACGACCTCAAACGTCAACTTTTCTTTGCGAAAATGTTTCGAATCACCAAACACCACGTCCAAAGCTATTTGGCCGAGTGACTCGGCTTTCTTCCCTGGTATAACTCCATGAAAGCTCATGTTACTAGTGCTCAGTCGGGACATCGGAATGCCCATTCCTTTCAGTGTGTCTGCATACAACAAATTCAGCCCGCTTCCACCGTCCATCAGCACTTTTGTCAGTCGAGTGCCTTCGACAACTGGATCGACCACCAAGGCTTGCCTCCCAGGGGTGGCAATATGAGTCGGGTGATCAGATTGGTCGAATGTGATGGGTATTTGGGACCATTTCAGATAATTTGCTTTTGCTGGGGCAACCATGTTCACCTCTCGGTTAATGACTTTCAATCGACTCTTGCTTTCCACATCTGCAAAGATCATCAGAGTGGAGTTGATATGCGGATATCCTTCCTCACTGTCCTCCTTGTCTTCGGCCTTGTCCGACTCCTTCTCCTTGTCCTTAGACTGTTTTCCCTGAAACTACTGGATCAGGAGTCGACATTGGCGAGTGGTGTGCTTCGGGTAGATGATATTCCCCTCTTCGTCTTTCTTCGTGTGGATGTGACATGGCATATCCATTACGTCGTTCCCTTCTTTATCCTTTACCTTCTTAGGGTTCCAGGATCCTTTTGGTTTCCCCTTAAACTTTCCCTGAGTCACGGCCAGAGCCTCTCCAGGAGCTGCTGGTTCAGCCTTCCGCTTTTGTTTCCGACTGGTGTTTCCCTTTTCCGACTGGGTCGGCTTGTGCTTGCCGCTTCGGAGTCGGTCTTCTTCTTTGCCGTTGGCGTACTTGGTAGCAATCTCCATCATCCGACTCAAGGTCATGTCACCGGTTCGACCAAATTTCAAACTTAATTCTCTGTTCTTGACGCCATCCTTGAAGGCGCAGACTGCCTGGTGATCAGACACATTCTCCACAGTATGGTGCAAAGTGATCCATCTCTGAATATACTCTCTGAGAGTCTCATTGGTCTTCTGCACGCAGACTTGCAACTCTGTCAGCCCAGCTGGTCGCTTGCAAGTTCCTTCAAATGTTCTGACGAACACTCGGGACAGATCTTCCCAAGTGTAAATGCTGCTAGGAGGTAATTGAGTCAACCATGCCCTGGCAGAACCTTCCAGCATGAGGGGCAAATGCTTCATGGCCACCTCGTAGTTTCCACCACCAATCTGAACCGCCACTCGGTAGTCCTCAAGCCAAGTTTCAGGCTTAGACTCGCCAGTGAACTTGCTGACTCCTGTTGCCAACCTGAAATTGGGAGGGATAACTGCGGCTCTGATAGCTCTGCTGAAACATTCAGGACCAAAAACATGCACTCGACTGCTTGTGGGCGCATCTCTGTCGAGTCCACCTCGATGGGCTCTGTTCCGGTCGACCAAACCTTGCACGATAATGGACCGCGCGTCGAAGCCTGGTTCTCTGGGGTCGACTGGAACTCTTCGCCCCGCACTGAGCTGACGCCTGTCATCTTGCTGCCGAGGAGTGTAAGACCCACCCCTCGGAGGGGAATTGGGCACTCGACGCCTATCATCTCGGTCGAGTCGGTCACCATATTGGTCTCGCCGATTCTCGCGCCCTTCACGCCGCGGAGGCGATCTGGGGCTGTGAGCCGACTGAACCGTATTCGCAGCGACGGATCGACTGTGAATTCTGTTGCGCGACTGCGACACGGCCGAATTCTGATCTCCTGTTGCCCGGAGCAGATCCGTGATCTGCATCAAGCCTCTGCCAGCTTCCGACTGAGAAGGCTGGATAGACTCTGCTATACGGGTCGCAGCTGCTAAATTCTGGATTGGGGTTCGATATACCTGAGTCGGCGGGAAGAGTTGACGTCGACTGTTGTCGGGAACTCGTTGCCGCGCGCGCTCGTCGAGTGCTCGCTGAAGATTCTCCAGTCGAGTGCGTTCAGCCAAGTTGGCCAAACGTGCCTCCTCCAAGGCGCGAGCCTCGGGGGTTTCTCCTGCGATGGGCGTACGCAGGGCATCCACGTTCCTACGGCGAAGTTCCTCTCTTTGCAGAGAGTCGAGTGGCTCGGGCTGGTACTCTTCGTGGTCTCGTGCGGGGTCGCCTCCGTCGCCTGCTCCACCATCACGGGCGAAGCCAGGGGGACTGCGGGGCCCGTCGACCATCAGGATTTCCGCCGCTGGATCACTGCTATCGCACTCGGATGCAGTCTCTACGGAGCTAGTCGACAGATCGAACAGGCCGTAGAGAGATTCGTCGGGCTCGATTGCCGCAACATGAGAGGTGGCCGTCTGGCGAGCCACCGCGTGCCTCACCCACCGCTGAAGCCTCGACCGGCCTGAGCGCTTGCGCTGGTGGGAGACCGGGAGGGTGGACGATGGAGGAGTCGACCGATACGGGGTCGACGGTTGCCGCAGTAGAACGCCGCGGACACATGCGCGAAAATGCGTCGCACCGCGGACGGGGAGCACATCAACGTCGAGTGGAGCCTCCTGGAGCCAGGCGGAGTCGTCGGCGATGAAGGTGAGAGCACCGAGACGGATCTCTCGACCCTCGACCAAAACTCCAGCAGCCACCATCATGAAAGTACTCGGAAGAATCGCAACTTCTCCACAAAATTGCTAAAACACCTGCCCCAAGGTGGGCGCCAACTGTCGTGGTTCTAAGCCTGACAGTAGAGTGGGGGGTAGGTATGGAGAGGCAAGGTCCTAGCTATGGAGAGGTTGTAAACACAAGGGATGTACGAGTTCAGGCCCTTCTCGGAAGAAGTAATAGCCCTACGTCTCGGAGCCCGGAGGCGGTCGAGTGGATTATGAGTATATGAGTTACAAGGTGCCGAACCCCTTGACCTGTGGAGGGGGGTGGCTTATATAGAGTGCGCCAGGACCCCAGCCAGCCCACGTAGGAGAGGGTTTAAGGTGAGTTAAGTCCGGGGCGTTACTGGTAACGCCCCACATAAAGTGTCTTTACTATCATAAAGTCTACTTAATTACAGGCCGTTGCAATGCAGAGTGCCTCTTGACCTTCTGGTGGTCGAGTGAGTCTTTGTGGTCGAGTCCTTCAAGTCAGTCGAGTGAGTCCCTCGTTGGTCGACTGGAAGGTGACCTCTTCCAAGGGTGTCCTTGAGCAAGGTACTTAGATCAGGTCTGTGACCCTACCCTAGGTACATGACCCCATCATGACCCAAACGACAGTGCCACAAATAAGTTGCACTATCATTGTCAACTCTGCATCTTTTGGCTTCAATATTATGAATATACGTGTCACTACTATCGAGATTCAACAAAAATAGACCACTCTTCAAGGGTGCATGACCATAAAAGATATTACTCATATAAATTGAACAACCATTATTCTCGGATTTAAATGAATAACCGTCTCGCATCAAACAAGATCTAGATATAATGTTCATGCTTAACGGTGGCATCAAATAACAATTATTTAGATCTCAAACTAATCCTGAAGGCAGATGTAGAGGTAGGTGCCGACGGTGATCACATCGACTTTGGAACCATTTCCCACGCGCATCGTCACCTCGTCCTTAGCCAAGCTTCGTTTAATCCGTAGTCCTTGTTTCGAGTTGCAAATATTAGCAACAGAACCAGTATCAAATACCCAGGCACTACTGCGAGCATTAGTAAGGTACACATCAATAACATGTATGTCACATATACCTTTGTTCACCTTGCCATCCTTCCTATCCGCCAAATACTTGGGGCGGTTCCACTTCCAATGGCTAGTTCCTTTGCAGTAGAAGCACTCAGTTTCAGACTTAGGTCCATACTTGGGCTTCTTCATTTGAGCAGCAACTTTCTTGCTGTTCTTCTTAAAGTTCTCCTTCTTTCCTTTACCCTTTTTCTTGAAACTGGTGGTCTTGTTGACCATAAACACTTGATACTCCTTCTTGATTTCTACCTCCGCAGCCTTTAGCATTGCGAAGAGCTCAGGAATTGTCTTATCCATCCCTTGCATTTTATAGTTCATCACAAAGCTCTTGTAGCTTGGTTGCAGTGATTGAAAAACTTTGTCAATGACACTATCACCAGGAAGATTAACTCCTAGCTGAGTAAAGTGGTTGTGGTACCTAGACAATCTGAGTATATGTTCACTGACAGAACTATTCTCCTCCATTTTGTAGCTGTAGAACTTACTGAAGACTTCATATCTCTCAGTCCGGGCATTTGCTTGAAATATTAACTTCAACTCCTGTAACATCTCATATGCTCCATGACGTTCAAAATGTCGTTGAAGTCCCGATTCTAAGACGTAAAGCATGGCACACTGAACTATTGAGTAGTCATCAGCACGCGACTTCCAGGCATTCACAATGTCTGCAGTTGCCGGCGCGGGTGGTACACCTAGCGGTGCTTTCAGGACGTAATTCTTCTATGAAGCAATGATGATAATCCTCAAGTTACGGACCCAGTCCATGTAGTTGCTACCATCATCTTTCAACTTAGCTTTCTCTAGGAACGCATTAAAATTCAAAAGAACTGTAGCACGGGCCATTGATCTACAACATAGACATGCAAAATACTATCAGCTGGTACTAAGTTCATGATAAATTAAAGTTCAATTAATTATATTACTTAAGAACTCCCACTTAGATAAACATCCCTCTAATCATCTAAGTGATCATGTGATCCAAATCAACTAAATCATGTCCGATCATCACGTGAGATGGAGTAGTTTTCAATGATGAACATCACTATGTTGATCATATCTACAATATGATTCATGCTTGACCTTTCGGTCTCAATGTTCCGAGGCCATATCTGCATATGCTAGGCTCGTCAAGTTTAACCCAAGTATTCTGCGTGTGGAAAACTGGTTTGCACCCGTTGTATATGAACGTAGAGCTTATCACACCCGATCATCATGTGGTGCCTCGGCACGACGAACTTTCGCAACGGTGCATACTCAGGGAGATCATCTTATAATACTACAGTCGTACTAAGCAAAATAAGATGCATAAAGAATAAACATCACATGCAATCAATATAAGTGATCTGATATGGTCATCATCATCTTGTGCCTTTGATCTCCATCTCCAAAGCACCGTCATGATCACCATCGTCACCGACGCGACACCTTGATTTCCATCGTAGCATCGTTGTCGTCTCGCCGGTGCGGACCCAGCTCTCATCGAGGGTGGCCCGACGAGGAAAGATAGGCTCGACCTCCACTTTGGCCGTTGAATTTAAGTAGTTTTAGTGTAGTTTAGTTCAAGTTTAAATTTATGTTTATGTTCGGTTGTGAAGACTCACTATTTTGAACTTATGTTTAAATGCATGCCAAATTCGATTGAACTAAGATTGAATTTATGCATATTTACGTTCACTCCGCTAAGTTTAGGGGATGGGCTAGAACCGACCAAATTTTAGTAGAGTATAAATACTCCACTAAGGTTTCCTAGGCCGGATACTCTGTTGTTTTTTTAGGGACGGTTAGAAATTCCCTTAGATACACAAATCTGTATATTACAATACCAAACTAGCCAGATCAACAGGTGATCTTTATATAGTACTCTTTCCATTCAAAAATAAGAGTCTTAATTTTAGTACATTTTTATATTAGAGTTAGTACAAAGTTGAAAGTTGAGACTCTTATTTTGGACCAGAGAGTGTATTATATATACAATTTACTCTCATCTCTCTAGGTTTTGGCTGTAATAGCCCTCTTCACAAAATAGATCTTCCATGTCTCATTTTTCTATTTATAGGTTAATATCTTTCTTGTTTAAAACTTTTAATACATCTACTGGGTGAAAGCGTCAAGCGTGAAGGGATCAAATCAAATTTCTGGTTCAACCATGGATACGCATGGGGCGAGGTAGGATCCGCGAAATTAGATCAATCATGGACGCGGGGGCGAGGAAGGATCCACGAAATTTCTGCTTCAACCAACCAACATGGAGGGCATGAATAAGTCTAGTGGGTCAGCGGATGCAGCACTGGCATGCCGAAACGGGATCAGCCTACTACTTGCAGGAAAAGGATGCCACAGGGATCGATCGATGTTGTACTACCCGTTTTTTTGCCTCAACCATGCATGTAAGCATGTGCTCTGCATTTATCCATGATGCAAAGGCACCACGGGTCTGAGAGCGGAGTTGCAGCACCCGAGCACCAGTGCTCTCTATATTTGACTTTTTCAAATTCGTATTTTTAAAGTTTCAAAAAAATGTGAAATTATTTCCCGGGATGCATATACACATTCCGAATACCCGTTGCAAGTTTCGGTACAAATCTCGTTTTGTTTTGGACTATAGAAAAAAACAAATTTCTGACAGTATATAGGAGAAAAAAGGTGCCATTTCTGTCAGAAATTTCTCCTTTTGTTCCCAAAATACAAAGTATTTCTTCTCTAGATTTCTACCAGTCCTTAGGAATATGTGTACGTATTCACACATTTGTTTTAAGATTTTTTTTAAGGATCGAAAGAGTGTTTTTCGAAAAATTCAAATATCAAGAGCAATGAAGCTCGGTAGCTGCAGGCACTTTTCGCCATGGGTCTCTCTCTCTCTCTCATGCACGGATGCACCCTTCCTCTTTTTTTTGGCCTGCAGCTAGCACAAGGATAGTAACCTAGAGAGGAAATCAAATCAAATCACTGTCACGGACAAAAGAGAGTGAAAAATGGAATCATACATGTGACGACTAGCTGTTCACGATGGAGATTAGTACTGTAGTATATCACCAGTGGGATATCAGACATAATGCATGTGGATGCCACATCATCAAACCCACATTGTCCAAAACTGATATGATCAAGGGGTGAACTCATCTGGTGGAAATCATACGGTTCATCAAAAAATAAGTGGAAATCACAAGTCCCAACGGTGTGGTAAGTGAGAACAAATTATTTTGCGGGTTCATGTGAGCAGTGTGAGCCCTTTTTTTTATCAATAGAATTGACGAATTTAACATCATACTGCCATTCCATGTCATAATTTCCTTTTAGTACTTTGCATATAACAAAAAAAAACCTAGGTCATTTTGACGCATTTTGCAAGAACATCTATTCAACATACTCCAAAAAAATTCTACATGAATTTAAACAGATATTAGAGATAATGTCAAAATTTAAGATTTCTTATATCTCACTCGCTACCTTGGGTTCAAAATACATTTTTGGCATTTTTCATCAAAACAAAACAGAAATCAGCATAAATATAATCAACGATTTTTTTTCATGGGCTCATACTATAGCCTTAGGAGATACATGAAAAAGCCTCGCGAGATTTTACAAAAGTGTGATTGTACTTTCATTTTTAATTCATGGATCTCCTAGGATGGTTCTTAGACATTCAACTCATATAATGATGTTTCTAAGGACAAACTATTTCTTTATACATGTATTTTCATAAATATATTGAAACATATACTTTAAATTAGTATTGATAAATTTAACATCATGTTTCCACTCTTTTCTAAAAAAATGCAACATACTCCAGTCTTTTTTTGCATGATCTAAATTACTGATTAAAGATACTGTCAAATTGCAAGATTTTTTAGATGCCATTTGCTAATTTTTAGAATTAAAGTGCTTTTTTGGTATATTTCATCCCAAAAATAGAAACTAACCTTATGTGATCAACAAATTGTAAATTTTTGCATGGGATCATATCTTGTGTGTACGGTCTAGCTAGGTGTTTCTACTTTCTATATAATGGATGAATCTCTTAGGATGTTTCTTTGGTATTCAACTCAAACTATGAGTTTCTAATGACCAATCATTTTATTTTTACATGTAACTTAAATGGTCTAGATCACCTACTTTATCATTAATATTGGCAAATTTAACTTCAAGTTTTCACTCGTCATGTCATATTTTATTTTTTTCATACTTTTCAAATACAAAAAACAGGTCCTTGTGAAGCTTGCAATAATATTTTTGCAATGTACTGTAAACTTTTTCTACATGAATTAAACTTCATATTAAAGATGATTTCAAATTATAAGATTTTTCATATCGCATTTGTTATGTTTTAAGTTTTAAATTCTTTTTGACATTTTTAGTCTTAAAAGTAGAAATCAATCTTAACATGGTAAAAAAAATGTAAAAGTTTGCATGGGCTAGTATTATAGGTTTAGTAGATAGATGAAATAGTCCCATGAGATTTGTCAAAAATTTGATTATACTTTACTTTGTAATAGACGGAGAGTATTCTTATTTGAAAATATTATCTAGTGCACTATAAAGCAGTCACTGGCAGCCGGAAGCATAAATGTCACCTCGTGCCATTGTTTACCTCTGAAGTTTACCAATTTTTTTGTACCCACCCACCTCCAAGACCCTATGGACTCTACAACTCACCAACGTGTATCTCTCGAGAAAATGAAAAGGTAAACAACCCAAGTGCATAGATATCCATCTCTTCCTCCGCTGAAACCCTAGCCAATTGCTACATATCTCCTTTCCCATCCCGTTCTTCCACCATCTCCCTTCCCGCTAGTGAGGAGGTTGCACTCACCTGCCATCCCGTTCATCGATAACTAGCTAAACAAACGACTCGAACTGCCGCTAGTCATCTCCAGTGAGGAGCAGGCATGACGGTATCGAAAACCGTTACTGACTTCGGTAGAGTGGAGAGCATGGCCGGATGTACAAGAGGGGACGGGGTTTACCCAGGTTCGGGCCATCATGGTCGAGATAATACCCTACGCCTCCTTTGATTTTTATTAACAATGGAAACATCTCGTGTGAGGGGCTTATAGATGGGATGTAGTAATGGCAACCATGTGTCGACTAAAAGTTAGATGTCCCCGACCTACCCCTGCTCTCGCCTTATAAAGGGGACGAGAGCTAGGGTTTACAGGTTTCCTAACGGACCTCTCCTCTAAGTCGGTCGAGAGGACCATGGCTTGCATGCACAGATGGTGATTATAGGGAAGTCGGGCTTCCTGTCGAATCATGGTCCCTTGCATGTCGCTTCGCACCCTGGGCCTAGATCCTGGCCCATTGATTGGCCTGTCGGCCGATGGGCCACGCCCGATATAGTACATGATCAGTAGCCCTCGAGCCTGTCTCGAGTTTTGAAATGGACCTATCGGTTGGCTTCCTGGTCCTGAGCCCGACTCATTGACGGGCCTACAGGCCAATTGGGCCATCCCCGGTAGAGTAAACCGGTAGTGAACCCTGAGGGAGCTCTGATCCGCCGCCCCCCATGCACCAACCTACCACCACCTCATGTCCAGGCTACCATCCGTGGGGCAACCCGTCAATTAGGCCGTCGTGTGCCCTGGCTGACTAGGAGGGCAGCACGCGTTGCCCAGGCTGCCACATTTTCCTTCGCCCCAGGCACGCCCAGACCCGAGCAATGTGCTGCCCCCGCAAGGAGTAGAGCGACCTGCCGGGCTGGTCCATCATACACCTCGTTGTCGCCTGCCGAAGCACCCGCACGACGAGACACAACCAGCCATCGCTTGGATCCATCACTCTCAGCTCCAGAGACACTGCGAGGAAGGCCCCTGCCACCAGCGTTGGCCGCACAAGCTTCGCACGGGGGCATCCTCCAGCAACGGCGCATGGAAAGGGGGGTGTGCAAGGTCGCGGCTCAGAGGGTTTGGATGAGGAGCGCCCTTGAGACGCCCTGGGCTGGGGCGACGCGATACATGTTGAAATTTCCACGCACTCTCCTATCCTAGCCTCGATCTGTCTGGGTTGTGACCCCTGTTCACAAAATGGACCTCCTAATTCTTTTTCTCATTTAGTTTAATTTTCCTCTTCCTCGCAAAAAAACGTTTAATTTTCCTCTTGTTTAAATAAATAAATTTGTAACCCCGCAAAAAAAAACTGTAGAGGAAAAAAGTACAAGCAGCTAGTTCAATCATGGAGACGCGTGGGTGCGAGGAAGGCTCCTCGAAATTTCTGCTTGAACCAACAAAGCGTGAAAGGATGGACACCAAAATGACTCACATGCAGCACTGGCCATGGCTCTGGCCGGGCATGCTGGAAATGGAAACCACGTATTTGCAGCAGGAAGAGGACGTCGGAGGAACGTGGTACATCATGCAGCTACTCTACTCAGCTGGCCAAAGGCACGACGCGTCCCTCCCTCCCGCGTCACATCACTGACTCTCTTTTCTGCATGCAGCTGACACAAGACTAGCTAGAGTGGAATCAAATCACTGCCAAGAAAAAAAAGTGTGTAAACTGAATAAGGCACGGGCAACTAGCAGTTCACGCTCGGGATAAGTAGTGCCAGCAGTGGGATACAGATAATGCATATGCATGCTGGATCATCAAAACCACATTGTCCAAAACTTATTGACGGAGGCGTGAACTCAAGTGGAAATCATAAAATTCAAAATGAACAGTGGAAAGCATGCATAAGCCAAGGAGGGGATGGTAAGTGAGACCAAATTATTTTCAGGGTTCATGTGAGAGTGTGAGCTCTTTTTTTTAATATAAACAATGAGTATGTCATAGACACACATCTATTTTATATATCAATTATTATGTATATTTTTTGCAAATATAGTTTAGATCTATTAACAAAGTTCACCGGAAGTACAAAGCACCTCAAACATCATAAAAATTACATCGAGATTCCGTACATCACAGGTTAACCAGCCTAGAGTGAATAATGTAGAAACTCTAAAAAAAGTTACATTTAGATATTAATTTTCTGGTCCTCTATAATTAGATAAGTTTAATCAGTTTAATTTCAAAAAGTACATGATAGATTAACCAAAGTAGAGACAAATAATCTTGATAAATCTCAAAAAATGCAAAACATCCAGTGTAGATTTTTTTGAACACATATCTCGATAAGTGTAGTTGAACAATGCACCTAGGGAGCGTAGTAGTAATATACGGTTCAATAACTTTTCTCATTTCCTGGCGCAATATTTCTTTCCATACATATATTATTTTGAAGCATGGCAAGTAGATCTCAAGGTTCTCTAAAGAAATGAATACAAATTTCTTTTTTCGAGGGTATGCAAATTGCATTTTTTTCGAGGGTATGCAAATTGCATACATTAGCTTTATAGAAGGAGAGAAATACAGCCATACAACTACATCTACCTCTCGCTGCGAACAACGAGCGTAGCACAACTCCACACCCGACACAACAGAGAAAACCACACACGACTACACACTACGACATACAAGAGCCTACCCAAAACCGATATCATCGCCATGTCTCGACCGACGCCGGAGATCATCGAAGAACAGCAATACCAGCTTCCTTGGTAGAACCAGCGACGACCGTACATAGCGCCCAAGAAGAACGATCCGGGCAGCGGTGCACGCCGGAGGAGCGCAACATAGGGCCTCTTATCTCCAAGCACGAAGCTCCCAACAGAGAAACAACGTCAGAAAGACACCGCCATCGTGCCGATCCTACGAATCAAGGCTTTCGCCCTGGAGATGGTTGCCGATACAAGGCAACGTGGACAATGGCGCTACCTTCGGCGACGCCTCCAGGAAGGGGAATGACACCCACGGGTGCCATCGACGCCGGTCCGACCAAGGCCGAACAGAATTTTCATCCGTAGCATTGCACATTTCCACGCCACCAAGCTTCCGGCCAGCCACGAAAGGTGCCTCTCACGGCCAACACCGCAGCCACTTGCAGTCGGAGCCACACATCACTGCCGAGGAAGCACGCCTCAAGCCACCACCTTCAGCATACCAGGAACCGCAGCAACCACCAATCGATGCGGGGATCAGATCCGTCGCGATGGCCTTCACCCGCACCTAGGGACTGCCACACAGATGGACCTGACCCGCACCATCAGCCACACTTCGACGCCAACTTCACCGAGGCATCACCGCCGGCGCCTCACACGTAGGTGGTCGGGCACCCGTTGCTCGCCAGGCCCTGCCTAGCCGAGCCTCGCAGAGCCGCCGCCTCCATTGTTGCGCATGCGCTGCCGCATCCGACGAAGTCAGCGCACCACCCACATCCACTCACCCGCTGCACCCCTCGTGCAGATCCAGGGGACCGCCGTCGAGCATCCCGCCGTGAAACAGTCTCCCGTAGTGCCCCGACCGGGAGCCATCCAACGCGCCAGATCAGGCCCGAGAGCCACGGATCCGTGCACGGGAGGGCTGCTAGATAGCCGACCCGACGCCAACCAGTGGCGCCACCACGGCGCCACAGGCCGGACGAGGCCGCGCCGCACCGCCCGGAGTAGGGCACCACCGACCCCAGACGCTGCCGGCTCGCCCCGCGCCACTCGGAGCAAGGCCGCGCCACTCCGCCCAGACGAGAGCCACGAGCGCGCTGTGCCTCGCCAGAGCCAGCCCCGCCCGCCGCCGGCACGCGAACCACGCCGACGAGAGGACCTTCGCGCCAGATCTGGCGTCCCGCGCCGCCAGGAGCCTGGAGAGGAGGGGAGAAACCCCGCCGGCGCCAACCCGTCCGGGCTTTGCCCGACGTCGTCCCTTGGCGGCGGCGAGGAAGAGGGGAGGCGGGGCGGGAGGACTGGCGGCGGCGCGATTTAGGGTTCCTCCCGGGCCGCTTGCGGGCCGCTTGCGGGAGCGGCACGGGGACCGTATGAATACAAATTTCAAATTGACTAGATAGTACTAGCTTTTACTCCTCATGCCATGGGTGCGCTGCCAAAAGAAGATGGAGTAGTCATTGCTTTGCCAGAAAAGAGTAGCCGAGTAGCCGCGGTGTAACACGTAGTCATTGCTCTGCTTATCTATAGAAACTCTATTTATTCACTCTGCTCCACGTCAAGATAAGGGAGCTCCTTTTGACTTTTACCACCCAGTCTTTTTCACCCGTACTTGTTTGCTTTAAGGTATTTTTAATCACACTTGTGTGCGCTTGTGTCCAAAGAGCTCCCAGCCCAACTTGTTGTTAGTGCAGGATAAGAAGAGACAAATCCCTGACTAAAGAGTTCCTATGATTTCTCTGTACAAATCCCTGACTAAAGAGTGCCCGCAGAGAATTTGAGTACTCCCTCGGGAAAGAAATATAAGATCGTTAGATAACTAAAGTTGTAAACACTCTTATATTTCTTTAGAGAGGGAGTACTTCACAAAATATATACAAGTACTTGATATTAATTCATTGCTCTGTATTAAAAATATGTAATAATAGTAGGAGTAGATTTTTCTTCGATCAAAGGAGCTCAAGCTCTCAATTTCATTTGCATGAAACTGATAAACAACCATCAATTCGACATATCCCGTAATACTAGCTAGTAGTAGAATTGCAAGAAGAAACTAAACACCCATGGTTTGGTTGGGTACATGCATAAGATGCAGCTAATCCAAATGCTCATCCAAGGTGCTCAACAATTCATACTTAATGGCATATACAAATCGCAAGCATGCAATGTATCTAAAGATTACTAGGAAGGTACGAGAAACTAGCTTAATTAGTTCTACCATGGGCTCTAGGTAGGATTAATCGGACACTACCATGGGCGCTTCTCCTCTCCGGCCGACGTTGGCGAGGTTCTTCGCCGCCGTGGTGTCAAAGCTCTCTCTCGCGGTGGTAGCTCCTCTTGCACACAAAGAACAGCACTACCTGCGCCACCAGCCCTGCCATCACCGCCGTCCACAGGGCCACAGCCATCACCACCCCCGCGGCCACTCGGAGCCAGACGCCGAGGCCCATCACGTCGTCGACCACCAGCGCGCCGAAGGCCAGTTGCACGGCCACGATGCAACCGTCGAGCGTCAACACGGCGGACTTGGCCCAGGACATGCGGGCGAGGAGGAGGAGCTCGTCCCAGGCGTCCTCCAGCAGCCTCGTCACGGAGGCGACGCGTCACACCGCGCCGACGTGTGCAGCCCCGGTGAAGTACACAGAGCCGGCCATCAGCAGTGTCCCCCGAGCCAGCTGCACGCTGCTCTCCTCACCGGCAGTAAGTTTGAGGAGTAGGAGGTTCAGGAACCAGGCGGTGGCGCCGTAGAGGACGGTGGAGCCGAGGTGCAGGAGAAAGGCGGGGATGCCGATGGCCTCGAGGCGCCCGGCAAACTTGCGGCCGGTCCGGACGAGGCACGCGGCGCTGCGGGAGTCTCCTCGGAAGACGGACACGAGGGACTTGGCGAGGAATCTGGGGACGGTGCGGAGGTCCCCCGCGATTGAGCGGGCGTCGCGGTCGCGGTCGTCGGTAACGCCGTAGCGCGGGGCGACGGAGAAGACGCAGAAGGCGGAGGCGCCGAGCCACTGGACGACGATGTGGCGAGGAGTGTTGTTGCCTAGCCTACTCACTGAACCACGGCGATCACTGGAGATAAGAAAGGAACAAGAGAGAGGGAGAGGACACGAGATTTCCCGGCGCACAAACGCCTCCGGCCGCACGAACAGCCCCTTGTATTTCCGGCGAGCTCGAACTCTGCCACACACACCACCCCACCATGAGCGCACATACACTCCTTGAGGCTACATCATCTCTCTCTGACTACTCTTAGCTCTATCACCTACATCTGTTTAAGTAGCACACGCGCACACACACTACCAGGGCAACAGCCTGCCCGGCTCCTATGCCACTCACGCACAAGACTAGGCCAACATGCATACACAGACGCACCACGCTAGCTAACAACCACTAAGCGCATGCACTTGACTCGGCTACGCACCAACTAACCACGTACTGACTTCACGATCTACACGACGCGGCCGGCTATGCCACCAACTAACCTATTCATGTCAAGATTAATGCTATCAATTTCCTTCCTAATCTTGACATGCCTTGTCGTCGACCGTCGTCTTAAACGCCCTCGCTCGACATCATCACGCGCCTCCGCGCCCGCTGCGACGTATCGTGTGCCTGCCGTGGCCAGAGTCGATCCAGCTCGCGTCGTTGTCGTCGTCACAGCCGTGAGCCAGCCCGTGGACCCGACCTGGCGCACCGACGCCGGTCGCACCGTGCTCCGTCACGACTCCGGTGACACACACCGAGCTCCTTCTCCGCCGGCGGCACACCCTGGCGTCCCTTCGCGCCCCGCACGTCCCGCGCGCAACCAACGCGCCCGACGAGCCCGACCGCACCAGTGCGTCCCGCACGTCCCGCGCGCATCCGACGCGCCCGACGAGCCCGACAGCACCAGACGCTCACCGGGTGCCGCCTCCGCGTCCGCCATGGCAGCCGCCACGCCGCGCCTACGTGTCACGCACCTTCCACGGTTGTCGCCCCGAGCCGTCGCGACCTCTGCGCCACCACGCAGGTCCTTCGCGACCTCCTCGTCTCTGCGACCGCCGTGCCCTTCGCGCGCACTCCCCACGTCCCCGTGCTCCCGGCCCGCGCTCCCGCCGCGCACGTACGCGATCTGCGCAACCAGGTCCAGCGCCTCGACGCGGTCCACTCCCGCGGTCCCGACGCGCCCGACGCGTCCAGTGCGCACCCATAACACGCACCGGTCGCGCCTGGCTCGCCGCCGCATCTTATTGCCCTGCACCGCCGCGGCCTCCATGCCGCCATGCAGTGCCTCCACGCCTTCACACCGTGTTGCGCCACCGCGCCACCACGCAGCGCCTCGGCGGCCTCCGCGGTCGCCGCACGTACGACGTCACCGCCTGCCGCCTCCGCCACACGCTCGCCGCACGCCGCAGCCGATGCCTCCATGTCGGCCGCGTCGGCCGCGGCCTCCGCGGCCTCCTCACCGCGCCGCGCACCTCCATAGACCGACACACGGCCCGGAGCTTCACCGCGCAGCCGCCGGCGAATGCCGCCACCGCCGCCACGCCTCCGACACGGCAAGCACGCCCAAGACACCAAGCTCATGATACCAATTGTTGTTGTCTAGCCTACTCACTGAACCACGGCGATCACCGGAGATAAGAAAGAAACAAGAGAGAGGGAGAGGACACGAGATTTCCCGGCGCACGAATGCCTCCGGCCGCACGAACAGCCCCATGTATTTCCGGCGAGCTCGAACTCTGCCACACACACACCACCCCACCCGTGAGCGCACATACACTCCTTGAGGTTACATCATCTCTCTCTGACTACTCTTGGCTCTACCACCTACATCTGTTTAAGTAGCACACGCGCACACACGCTACCAGGGCAACAGCCTGCCCGGCTCCTATGCCACTCACGCACAAGACTAGGCCAACATGCATACACAGACGCACCACGCTAGCTAACAACCACTAAGCGCATGCACTTGACTCGGCTACGCACCAACTAACCACGTACTGACTTCAAGGAGGAAGGCGTTCTCTATGAGGAAGAAGGGTGCCCAGTTCGTGGCGAAGTAAATTGATCAAAGCCATCACATTTGTGGCTAGGGTACTCCAAAACTATCACTTTTGCCAAAAATTACAAAAAACCACCACTTCTATGGCAAATGAGTCACAAAACGCACTGATTCGAAACTGACCAACGCACCAACGCTTAATAGCAAAGCTGACAGGGTTGGCCCATCTGTCAGGCTGGCTTGGCATGCACATCTGTACAATAAAGTGAGGTGGAAGGGGGCCCCACCTGTCATACTCCCATCTCTGACCCGTTGACTCCGACCCTGCCCCGACTCTTGCACTGGTGGAAAAACAGGCTTCCGTCCAGCCCCATAAGTCGCGAAGCTGTAGGAACCGCGACTAATGGGACCTTTAGTCGCGGTTCTGGAGGTGAACCGCGACCAAAGGCCTGGGCCCAGGGCGCTCGGTGGCCAGCTGGCGCACGTGAGGGTCTTTAGTCGCGGTTGGCCAGGACAACCGCGACTAAAGTCCTTCGGGCACCTTTAGTCACGGTTTGCCAGGCCAACCGCAATTAAAGCCCCTCCCCTATATATACCCATCCAGCAGCCAACACTTAGCCATTTGGAGCCATTCTCTTCACAAGTGGGTGTAGGTTTGCACATAAGGTGTTTGATGAAATGCCCCAAGAGCATGAAACAAACATGACATGAAGTGTTGGAGCCACACTCCTTGATCGCGGTTAGCAACTTGATGAACCTTTGATGTGTCATTGATAAAATATGCATGTGTGCAGTTCATTGTTTAATTTATATTGTTTGTAGCTAGTTAGTTTAACAAATGCATGATGGTTAATTATATATTTTATATTATAATAATGCAGATGAATCGGCAATGGATGTACGGTAACTGACTCTCCGGCGAGTTCACTACGGGTTTGAAAGATTTCCTCGTAGTGGCTAATGCGAACAAGCAGGGGGGTTTTGTTATCTGTCCATGTGTTATCTGTAAGAATCAGAAGGGTTACTCTTCCTCAAGAGATGTTCACATGCATCTGCTTCGGCACGGTTTCATGCCAAGCTATAATTGTTGGACCAAGCATGGAGAAAGAGGGGTTATAATGGAAGAAGATGAAGAAGGGGATGATTTCATCGATGAAAGCTATCTTGCTCATTTCGGTGATACTTTCATGGAGGATGCTGAAGGTGAAGGGGAAGGTGAAGAAGAGGCACGTGATGATCCCGTTGATGATCTTGGTCGGACCATTGCTGATGCACGGAGACGCTGCGAAACTGAAAAGGAGAGGGAGAATTTGGATCGCATGTTAGAGGATCACAGAAAGGCGCACACTGGATTTGCTGAAATGGAAGGCAGAGGCAGGTGTAGCTGACTCGGCATTTGAAAACTTGCTGAAAATGTTGAAGAATATGTTTCCAAAGGATAACGAGTTGCCCGCCAGTACATACGAAGCAAAGAAGGTTGTCTGCCCTCTAGGTTTAGAGGTTCTGAAGATACATGCATGCATCAACGACTGCATCCTCTACCGCGGTGAATACGAGAATTTGAATGAATGCCCGGTATGCACTGCATTGCGTTATAAGATCAGAGGCGATGACCCTGGTGACGATGTTGAGGGCCAGAAACCCAGGAAGAGGGTTCCCGCCAAGGTGATGTGGTATGCTCCTATAATACCACGGTTGAAACGTCTGTTCAGGAACAAAGAGCATGCCAAGTTGTTGCGATGGCACAAAGAGGACCGTAAGTCGGACGGGGAGTTGAGACACACCGCAGATGGAACGCAATGGAGAAAGATCGACAGATGGTTCAAAGATTTTGCAGCTGACGCAAGGAACATAAGATTTGCTCTAAGTACGGATGGCATGAATCCTTTTGGCGAGCAGAGCTCCAGCCATAGCACCTGGCCCGTGACTCTATGCATCCACAACCTTCCTCCTTGGTTGTGCATGAAGCGGAAGTTCATTATGATGCCAGTGCTCATCCAAGGTCCGAAGCAACCCGGCAACGACATCGATGTGTACCTAAGGCCATTAGTTGATGAACTTTTACAGCTGTGGGGTGGTGTCCGTGTGTGGGATGAGCACAAACAAGAGGAATTTGACCTACGAGCGTTGCTTTTCGTAACCATCAACGATTGGCCTGCTCTTAGTAACCTTTCGGGACTGTCAAATAAGGGATACAATGCATGCACGCACTGCTTACATGAGACTGAAAGTGTACATTTGCCAAATTGTAAGAAGAACGTGTACCTTGGGCATCGTCGATTTCTTCCGAAAATTCATCCAGTAAGAAAGAAGGGCAAGCATTACAACGGCAAGGCAGATCACCGGCCGAAGCCTGCGAAACGCACTGGTGCTGAGGTATTTGATATGGTCAAGGATTTGAAAGTCATCTTTGGAAAGGGTCCTGGCGGACAATCAGTTCCGAAGGGAGCTGACGGGCACGCAGCCATGTGGAAGAAGAAATCTATATTCTGGGAGCTAGAATATTGGAAAGTCCTAGATGTCCGCTCTGCAATCGACGTGATGCACGTTACGAAGAATATTTGCGTGAACCTCCTAAGCTTCTTGGGCGTGTATGGGAAGACAAATGATACAAAGGAAGCACGGCAGGACCAGCAACGTTTGAAAGACCCTGATGACCGGCATCCGGAATGGTTTCAAGGTCGTGCCAGCTACGCTCTGACCAAAGAAGAGAAGGTCATCTTTTTTGAATGCCTGAGCAGTATGAAGGTCCCGTCTGGATTCTCGTCCAATATAAAGGGAATAATAAACATGGCGGAGAAAAAGTTCCAAAACCTGAAGTCTCACGACTGCCACGTGATTATGACGCAATTGCTTCCGATTGCTTTGAGGGGGCTTCTGCCGGAAAATGTTCGAGTAGCCATTGTGAAGCTATGTGCATTCCTCAATGCAATCTCTCAGAAGGTAATCAATCCAGAAGTTCTACCACGGTTACAGAACGATGTGATCCAATGTCTTGTCAGTTTCGAGTTGGTGTTCCCGCCATCCTTCTTCAATATTATGACGCACCTCCTGGTTCACCTAGTCGAAGAGATTTTCGCTCTCGGTCCTGTATTTCTACACAATATGTTCCCCTTCGAGAGGTTCATGGGAGTATTAAAGAAATATGTTCATAACCGTGCTAGGCCAGAAGGAAGCATCGCCAAGGGCTATGGAAATGAGGAGGTAATTGAGTTTTGTGTTGACTTTGTTCCTGACCTTAAGCCAATTGGTCTTCCTCGATCGCGGCACGAGGGGAGACTAAGTGGAAAAGGCACGATCGGAAGGAAATCAACGATATGTATGGACGGCCATTCTCTGACTGAAGCACACCACACTGTACTGACCAATTCCAGCTTGGTGGCTCCGTACTTTGACAAACACAAGAATATTTTACGCTCGGACAACCCGGGGAAGCCTGAATCCTGGATTAGGAAGGCCCACATGGAGACTTTCGGCAGTTGGTTGAGAAAACATTTAATGAATGACAATGATGTTGTAGATCAGCTGTACATGTTGGCCAAGACACCATCTTCGACTATAACGACTTTCCAAGGGTACGAGATAAATGGGAATACATTTTACACGATCGCCCAAGATAAAAAGAGCACCAACCAAAACAGTGGTGTCCGCTTTGATGCAGCAACCGAGAATGGGCAAAAGGTCACATATTATGGTTACATAGAGGAGATATGGGAACTTGACTATGGACCCTCCTTTAAGGTCCCTTTGTTCCGGTGCAAATGGTTCAAGCTAACAGGAGGTGGGGTAAAGGTGGACCAGCAATACGGAATGACAATGGTGGATTTCAACAATCTTGGTTACCTTGACGAACCATTCGTCCTAGCGAAAGATGTCGCTCAGGTTTTCTATCTGAAGGACATGAGTAGCAAACCGAGGAAACGGAAAGATAAGAAAACGATCAGTACATCATGCGATGATCCAAAGCGCCACATTGTTCTTTCAGGGAAAAGAAACATCGTGGGAGTGGAGGACAAGACAGACATGTCAGAAGATTATAATATGTTTGCTGAAATTCCGCCCTTCAAAGTGAACACCGACCCAAGCATTAAGTTAAATGATGAGGATGCTCCATGGATACGGCACAATCGTAAGCAAGCAGGGACACAAGGGAAGAAATGATGTGTAATAATTTATTGTACCAAACTTTGTTGAATGGATCATGTAAGAAATGATGTGTAATAATTTATTGTAAGAATTTTGAATTGAATTAGTTTTATTTTTCTGAATTTTTTGATATATTATTTGTATTTTTAGAATTTTGAATTGAATTAGTTTTATTTTTCTGAATTTTTTGATATATTATTTGTATTTTTAACATTTTGAATTGAATTAGTTTTTTTTTCTGAATTTTTTGATATATTATTTGTATTTTTAACATATTGAATTGAATTAGTTCTATTTTTCTTATTTTTTGATATATTATTTGTATTTTTAACATATTGAATTGAATTAGTTTTATTTTTCTTAATTTTTTCATATATTATTTGTATTTTTAGAATTTTGAATTGAATTAGTTTTATTTTTCTGAATGCGGAGCCATTGTTAGAGACAACGTCTCGATCACCGTCCAGGAGTGGAATGAGCCAAAGAAGGCACGAATTGATGGTTTCACTTTTGTCGATAAGAGAACAAAAAAAGATTGCTTCAAGAAGCTTATGGAACATTTCATTCTACCTCCGGAATACAACAAATTCGATGAGGAGGGTAACAAGATTGAGGAAAACAAGGAGAGGAGGAGGCTAGTCAAACAGTTCGCTCTTCATAAGATGGCCGACGCATTCCGGAAATTCAAGCAAAATCTAGCCCATGACTTTGTCAAGCAGAACAAGACTCCGGATTTCAAAGGACAATATGAGAAACTAAAACATGATTGGCCAGAATTTGTGAAGCAAAAGAAATCGGAGCAGTTCATTCAAATATCGAAAAAAATAAGGAAAATGCGGCTAAGAAGGAGTACAATCATGTTATGGGGCCAGGAGGGTATCGCATTTGGGTGCCTAGGTTGGAGAAGATGGAGAACGAGCTGAGGGCGCGAGGAATCCGTCCAGGTACGGAGGGATGGGACCCAAGGGCCAAAAGCTGGTGGTACGGGCATGGGGGAACGCTGAACCCGGAGACAGGGGAGTGTGTTTACCGGGGCAAATTAATTAAACCCACCCAAGCCCTTATTAACGCAATGAGGGATGCTCAACAGGGGAAGATCAAGTTCAACAGAGAGAACGACGCGCTGACAAAAGCCCTCGGGAATCCTGAACACGGAGGACGTGTACGAGGCATGGGGCACATTCCGTGGAAAATAGGGTTCCCCCAGAACGATGACCCATACGGTTACAGAAGCCGTAAGAGAAAGATGGATCGGGAAGCAGATGTTGTGGCGCGGTTGGCATCGGAAATGGATGTGATGAAGAAAACCATGAGTGTACTAGTAGCCGAAAGAGATGCAGCTCGGGTGCAGCATGAAGATCATCCAGCGGATCTCGGAAGCCAGCAGCGGAGAAGCAGCGTGGCTTCCACGGAGGCCCCACCGGCTGGTGCAGATGCACCGACGATCGAAATTACTGCACCGGAGCCTCTGGTGGTCGAAATTACTGCACCGGAGCCTCTGGTGGTCGAAATTACTTCACCGGAGCCTCCTCGCTACCCCGTGGACGATATAAAGGAGATGAAAGAATGTCATCTGTATTATCCTATCGGGAACATGTCCATGAAGGTAGCCATCGGCAGTGCTTTACCATGTTTACCTGGAGCACTCCACCACAACAACCCCATTCAAGATGGCTATGCTCGTGTCATGGTGGAGGACATAGTCCAAGGGTTTGACGACCTGGAGATTGACATTGCTACACCTGAAGGGGAGAAAAGACTTGGAGATGTCAAGCGCCATTTCATTCTATGGCAAAAGAAGTTTATCAAGTTTCCAGGCGAGGCGCCAAGGACAACAAGTCCACCCCCCTACGGTGGTGGTGGTGGCGGTGGCGGTGGTGGTGGTGGTGGTGGTGGTGGCGGTTCACCTACACCTCCGTCACGTCAGCCGACGCCGCCCCCCAGTCCACAACGTCCGGCGGGTGATCAGCCGCCGCCCCCCAGTCCTCGTCCGGCGGGTGATCAGACGCCGCCCCCCAATCCACCTCCGGCAAAGAAGCAGAAGCAGTCCTGGATTATTAACCCGGACCCTTATGTACCTAAGACCACAAAGGTACCGGAGCCATCACTGAAGCCTCTCCCTACAAGGCCTTGGGAACATAGTGCCGAGGAAGTCGACGCGGCCGCGGCTGCTGATTTGGAGAAATGGAAGGCGGACTGCAAGAAGAAAAGAGAGCCCGAGCCCAAGCCAGTATTTTCTGATGAGCAAAAGAAGTGGGCTAAGTCATTTTTGAGCACACTGTCCCAAGCCGCGAAGAATCTGCCTAACGACTATGCACGTGAACTTCGCAGGCAGGCACTCATGTTCAAGGAGAACAAAGAGCGGGAGAAGGCCGAAAGTAAAAAAAGCGGGAAACAAGTTGCCCAGCTCGGGGAACAAAGTAAACAATCGATTGCCCCGCTTATAGTGGAAGCCTTCTGTCCGGATGCCCCCGAGATCATACAAGCTGCGGCAGCACAGGGATTGACTGTAACGAGTGCCAGAGAACAAGCGGCCAACTTAGGTATTACTCTTCGTGAACTGTTAGGCCTTGATGAGGCGCCAGTGAAGGAGGTAGTAATTACATATGTCAAGAATGGGCCTCTCGTCGAGCCTGCGCAGGAAAAGGATCTACCTCCACAAATGAAAGGTCTGCTGAAATGGTACAAGGGTTACATAAAAAATAAAAACGCCAAAGAATATATTTATGCGGAAGTTAGACATGAGCATCACTTCAAACATTACTATGTACAAATTGAACTGAGTGAATTGTTCCAGCTTTTCAATCTGCGCGAGCTCGATAAATTTATCATCAGTTGCTACGTTCTGTAAGTGATTTATTAATTTCTACCCCATCTCGTTCATATTGCCTGCACTATATATATGTCCTAACTATATTGTTGTGTCCGCTATTATACATGCAGAATGAAGATTAAGGAATGCAGAGTAAGGAACATCCATGATGTTGGGTTCATTGACCCACACATCGTTAATGGACATGTGTTGGAGCGTCACCCCGCCGACGTGGAGGCAGACCTGTGGCACTTTCTTACAAAGCAGGAACTCAAAAGTGATATTCTATTTCCTTACCATTTTGAGTGAGTGTTTCTGTCTTGAGCACATTCTCTTTTGTTTACTCCATGCATGGTATGTGGCCGGCTAATTGATGAGTTATGCATGACGTACTGTGCATGTATCGTGTCCGCAGGTTCCACTGGATTCTGCTAGTAATTAAAGTTAACACCTCAGAATGTCTCGTCCACGACTCTGTGAATATGGATCCAAAGCTTTGGGGCGGCATGAGAAGAATGCTGCAGAAGTAATTATTTTCATTCATTTGCGCTCTATATCGATCGGCCTATTTCGTTCATTTCCTAATATCAAGTAACTAATTAATAACTCTCTTGTTCATTTAATTTTCTTTGCCTCGTAGGGTTTGGAGACGGTTCGTAGATACAAAGGTCGGTGAATTCAAAAAAGAGCTAGAATTCAAAATGTTAAAGGCTAAGAATGCTGGGGATATTCAGCCACCGGAGACCAATCTATGTGGATACTATGTCTGTGAGATGATCCGGAGATACACCTCTGAGCGGATTCCGAGTGATACCAATGCTCAGAGGAATAACCTCCGGTGGATGCTTAGTCCAGAAGCTCGCTTCCGACCACTTCAAGAGGAACTAGCTGGATGGTTCAGCAGGGAAGTCCTCCATCCTAAAGGAGAACACTATTACGAGGACGTAGAACTTTATATGCATTAAATCATGTATGGAAACTTGTTCAAAATTGTATATGGTCATCCGATGATATTGAATATATATTGTATATTCCTCTTGAATTCTTTTTGGTTCTAATTTCAAATTTATTTGAAATTGTACATTCATATGCATGTATGTAGTACCGTAGAATATATGAAACTCCTTCAAAATTAAAATAAAGCACAAAAGAAATAAAACAATACAAATTAAACAGAAAACAGGTTTAGGGGGGGCTAAAACCCTAAACCTGTGGCGGCCTTTAGTCGCGGTTGGCCAGAAGAACCGCGACTAAAGGTCCTCCGCCCCGACGGCCGCCTGGCGCCCACGTGGACGGGCCTTTAGTCGCGGTTCTTAAGGAGCCGCGACTAAAGGTGGGGGGCTTTAGTCGCGCTTATTTGGTCGCGGTTGCGCAACCGCGACTAATGGCAGTTGCGAACCGCGACCAAAGGCCTTTTTTCCACCAGTGTTGGTGCCCGCGCGAGGTAGGCATGCGATGGTGAGCAGCGCCGCTTCAGCTTCGGCAAGTGCCCCTCCCATCGAGGTAGCCATGCCGGCGGCGCACGAACCCAGCAAGCCGTGCCTGGAGCCCGAGCTGGCGAGCAGCGCCGCTCCAGCTCCAGTGGTGCTGTCGGTTCCCGCCGGATCTGGTGCCTGCAGTACGGCGGGGAAGACCCAGGCTGGCAATGGGCTCGGGCGCGGCGACAGCTGAGCACATGCGCGGGGTGGCCTGGTCGGGGATTGGTAGATCTCGTCAGCCGGGGAGGGGAAGACATCTGTCGGTCGAGGACTGGTGGATCGCCGGCAGCCGTGAGTTTGCTCACCGGGCGGCGCATCCGTGTTGGTGTCCTGGTCGCGACGGCAAAGAGAAGGGTGGAGACGGGGGCTAGCAGTGGCGGCTCCAGGAATTTGCAACCGCGTATTCATGTGTATTCATTTTGCGAAAATCATTGCTGTTTTTCGAAATTGTCGCTCTTTTGCCAAAATCAACACTATTTTGTAAAAAATCATGGGTATTCAAATGAAGACCCAAGAATACCACTAGCGCCGCCCCTGGGGGCCAGGGGAGGTGGGTTACGCGTGGATCGCCGGCGATGAAGGCCAGGGGTGGCCTAGATACCAGAGTACGGATCTCACCGAAGCACAAGCCCGACTCAGCCTAACTCAGTATGTCTGTGTGGCTTTCTTTTTTGCCAGCTCAGCTTGACAGATGGGCCAGCGCTGTCAGTTTTGCTATTAAGCGCTGCTCAGTTCCGAATCAGTGCACTTTGTGACTCACTTGCCACAGAAGTGGTGGTTTTTTATGATTTTTGACAAAAATGATAGTTTTAGAGTACCCTAGCCATAAATGTGGTGGCTTTAAGCAATTTACTCTTCGTGGCGAGACGGAGGAGGCCGGCGCCAGTGTGAGAGGAGGCGAAGGCGTGGGAGAAGAGGGAGCGGGAGATGGTGATGTGGGCGAGCAAGGACAGGGTGAGCATGGTCACTTCGCCGGTCAAGATGGCGAAACCTGGGGGGCGGGAGTCAGGGTGGACACGGTCCGGGCCGGTCTGGTCCCGGTCCGAGCCGTCGTTTGAACCGGCCGCCGGCGGTCCGGTCCGGAGCGGACCGAGCAGCGCAGCGGTCCTGATCTCAGGGACCGGACCGGCAGAGCTGAAGCTCGGAGCGGACCGGCGGTCCTCACGGTCCTGGCGACGTCCAGTCACTGGCATGTAGGCCCAGGATGTCAGAGAGGTCGTCGGAGCAGCAGCACGGTGGCCGGAGCCGGTGAAGACAACCTGAGGCGCGGCGGCGCGAGGGAGAAGCACGGGGGAGAGAGGGAGTGGCACGACCGCGCGGGGGAGAGGGCGAGCAGTCGCACGAGAGGGCGGGGGAGAGGCCGAGCAGTCGCGTGAGAGGGCGGGGGAGAGGGCGAGGCAGAGGCGCGGCGGCGGGGAGAGAGAGGCAGCGCAGGGGAGAGCAGAAGCAGCCCGTGCGGCACCATGGGGATAGACTGGGATGGACGAGGACGGCGGCTAGGTCACGCACGCACGGTGTATATGTGTTGGGCTCTCTAGATAACATCTAATTGGGCTGGGCCTTCGGTCCTCCGAGCCGGACCGAGCTTTTGTCGGACCGGACCGACCGAATTTCGGTCTCCTTTTCGTGGACCGTACGGTCCGGTCCATAACGGGCCGCGAGCCGGGCCAAAAGCCCGCTCGTCACGTCCACCCTGAGGCGGGAGCGGACGATGCAGAGGGTCTCGCGGCAGAAGCCGGCGAGGCCAAGAGCCCCAAGAGTCAGGGTGTGCAATCGGTTTTTTCGGTTTGATTCGGTTCGGTTTATACGGTTTTTGGTTTATACGGTTTTTATACTTCGGTTTATACGGTTTTATACATAGATACGGTTCGGTTTCGGTAATAACCATTTAAATTCGGTTTGGTTTCGGTAATAACCAAAATAACCAAAGTTGACGCGAATTTTTGAATGAACAACAAATATATTTTGGTCACATGATTCGGTCTGTGTATGTAGGTAAGATTTTTCTTGTGAGAAGTGCCTACGTAGATTAGATCATTATTAGATGGCACACATGGACTGGTCCTAGGTATTAAATGGCAGCAAATCTGAGATTAGGAAGGTTTTTTATTACGTGAGGGAGCAAGCTAAAGGAAAGAGTCAATTATATTCATTTTATTACAAGACGGAGCAAGCAAAAAAAGGAAAGAGCGAATCCTAATCATGACAAAAGCGGCGGGCTGGCCTTTTTCTCAGGCAAGCGACCAGAGTGGTCATATGGGCTGGATAATTTGAGGCCCAAGCAAGCACAACGTACGCTGGGTGCCCAGGTCGTTCGTTCAAACTGCAGCGTTTTAGTCCCACCTCGCGTATGGAGCAGCATCGTGGTGGGCAGAAGGCTATAAATAGAGGAGTGGCTGTAGTTTCACTTAAATCCCTTCATACAGTGGGGGTACTTTCGGTTTAATTCGGTTTAACCGAAAACCGTCGTTTCTAACCGAAAAAACCGAAGGGTATATGGTTTTGAAAATCAAAAACTGAAACTGAAACCAAAAACTGAAAAAACCGTAATTCGGTTCGGTTTTGTTTTTTTCGGTTTGGTTATTGGTTTTCGGTTCGGTTTTGCACACCCTGACCCAAGAGCGACCTCCTCTGGGCCCCGCTCCATGTCCATGAGCGAGCTGCTGCTGTGGGAAAAGCGAGGAAGAGAGATGAGGGATGGACAGGGCTGTCCAACAGAGGAGGCCATATATATGGAAACACATCTGCAGATCTGCTGCTAAATTTCAGTCGCCTCATTTTTTTCAAGTAAATCTCAATACTCTAAACATATATGTATGAGACTAATTAGTCAAAAAATATTATAAAAAATGCAAGACATTTTTCTAAGAGAACTTCTGATCTATTCGTCTTGAAAAGTGCAAAATATTTGCTACTATATATAGCCATATAACCACAGCTCTATACTGCATTGCTTTGCTATATATATGGAGTCAAACGGGGATGAACAACGTTAATGCTGATCAACATGCATAGAAAAGCAAAGTTTGTGAACTATTGATCCATCATTTATTCGTGCTTCAAGTGTCACCGTTTCTGTTGATCAACATGCATAGAAAAGCAAACGTTAATGGCTGGCAGAGAAGACGGTTCCGGTGCTTAAGTACGGTTCACAGGGAAGGACTCATGGAAGAAGACGGGGCGGTAATGGAAGGAGCTTTTTTACGGTACATCTTCCTTGCAAGGAAGAGGCACGATAGCTGACGATATTAAGAACAGTAAAACTGCATCTAAATATCTAATCCCTGCCCTCTCACGAATTAAGCGTTCCTGGCCTTTGATTTCGTCTGGTGGACATTCCTGACCATTTGATCTTCGTTTGATTTTTTTTTTAGGAATATTTGATCTTCGTTTGATGTTGTGCTTAGCGCCAAATGGGCTACACATCGTAAGGGCAGCTACTCCCGTAGCTTTTTTGGACATCAGTGGTTAATTGGACATCAGTGGTCATCGCGCGCCACACGCTCCAGCCGAGGCGCGCGAGGGGAGCCGACGTGAGCAAGGGGATCCAGCGGCGCGTGGGATGCGGGTGAATCGCGCGCGCCGATCCAGCCGAGGCAACTGGTTCTACTGCGAAGTGGAAAGGGAGGACGTGGAGAGAGGAGGCGCGCGACGGGATCCAGCACCGCGGGCGATTATGGCCGGCGCCTCATCTTCTAGAAACTGATCGCAATAATACCTCAGTTTCTCAGCACGCATTCATGGCGATTCATGCACCCATCCTTTCTGCTGCCAAGCGGTATGTGTATATATGGCTTCCTCCTCTGTTACTCTTCGCTCACCCTCTCTATTCCGGCAGCACAACATCTTTGAACATAATAATGCTCGATCAGGGTTCTCTATATTTTCGTGCGTACTGCTTTTCAGTTCATGTATGATTCGTTACTGCAGGAAGCAATTGCATTGTACTGATGTCCTCTCATACCAAATTTTGTGTGTCCAGGTGATGTTCATGCTAGCGGTGCTTGATTGATTTTATTTTGGAGTATGGTACTGGAATTGTTTGGTGTTGGTAATGTCAAATGGCTTCTAGACAAGTAGCATCTTCCTGTGTTGTGTTCATGCTCCACTACTTTCAGTTTCACTAGAGAATTCCATGTTCTTTGTAGTTACGCCTCTTGAAGATGGGCCATATCTTGGTGCAAAACCAGTTGAACACTTTTTGCTATTGCGTTGTGATTGGAGAAGCAGGATTTCTATTGAACAGATGCTGCTGCTCCCGGTGGAACATGATATCCTATAACAGTGTTCCTGTTGGCAGGTTGAGTCATAGGTTCCTTCTTTTCCTAAGATTTCAGTGTTCCCTTGTTGCTTGTTCGTGAAAAAAGATTTCATTTGTCCCTGTTGTTGCATTGGAATTCACACGTTCTCGCCCCGCCGCCAGTCATGCAGAACTGGCCTCTCCATGACGAGATCTATGGCACAAGTTACAGGTGAGGCTATATGTTCTCTCCACTTCTCCCTTCTTCATCTTTGTCTGTCTCCAGATCCAGACTACATTCAGCTTGCCGTTGTGGTACTCCATGTCCAGATCGAGCCAGGTATAGCCAAGTATGCTCCTGCTCTGCCCACTCACTTCAAGTGGAAACCCAAGTCTTTTGTACAAAAAAATTGTGTATACGTATGGCTAAGGATTTGATAAAGCTGTACTGCAAATATTAACACGGTGTGATATCACGGTACTATTGTTGTAGGGTGTGGTTGGTTTGTTTCTTAGCTAACTTGGTTTTAGTATATCATATGCAACTTTCACAAATTTATTCTCATACAGATTAGCAGTCAACTTGAATTAACTAAATTATGGATCATAGCTGTTACAACTACAAGTGTTCCTTTATGTTAACAAGAGATAAAATGTCATATACTTTAATCATACAAAAACATAATGGTCAAGGTTTTCCCTCAAGAAAAAAGATGGTGAAGGTTTTACAATTTAAAAGGCGATGGGCGCATGTTACGGAAAACTGTAGGAACAAGCATGGAATTCCCCTTGAGGAATGCTGAATCCATGATGTTAACTTTGTTTTCTCCAGGCATGTTATCATTGGCAACCATCATGATGCCTAGATATTGGGGCAGTCAATCCTAACAGTGGCACACTTTCCATGTTTAGTTTATGTACTAACTTTTTTTTTGGTATCGTGGGTGGTATTGAAGTAAACTCAACTGCTTGTGTTGTAGGTGTTTCTTGATATTTCAGAATCATGCTCCATAGGGGTAGGTAAGAATGTCTATTCATCTTGAGAGATTCCCGCGAGCCAATATACTACAAGGACGAATCATTCATGCAAAAGGAGTTCATTATGTAGTCAATTAGGAGTTGAACATTTCCTCGTGCAAAAACATTTAAATTGTATGTATTCTTTATCTTGTTTAACTAACATGTATGGAGGTTAGCACACGACTTTTTCCTATGGGTGGTGTTGGCTTTCGATTTGCGTTTTCTTTTTTTGTTTTCATCTGCTGTTGACCATATCCATTTATTGAGAGCTTGAAATTCCATTTCACTCACCCAGTTCATGCTTCCTTCCAACGAGGCTTCTGTACAAACACAACTAATCACATCGCACTTGGTGAGCTCAGCCTGCCATTTGGTTGAATGCAAACACAGATCTTAAATACCTATGGTGCAGGCTTATGATGGATTATGGTACCAGCCATGCCATATTAGTGAATGGCAAAGGTAGAGTTGTTAGAACATAAAAATGTAAAGAAAGATACTTATGTAATACTACCTCTGTCCGGAAATCCTCGTCGGAGAAATGGATGTACCTAGACATATTTTAATTCTAGATACATCTATTTTTATCAATTTCTTCGACAAGTATTTTGGGACGGAGGGAGTATTTTCTTTAGAAATGCTTATGCACTTCATTGATTTTATGTGGCTGGGTTGATGATACGATGCAACAAGTGCCGGAGGCGAGGTGGTTCCATTACAACTTTGTGTCATTAGTTATTTCGTTTCAGTTCTCTTCCACGTGCATTGAAATAGTGGATATGTGGACTGTGGGCTATCTTCTAGGAATATATGAACAAACTTAGCACTCCAATTGATATTGATTGTGGAAAAATACTATTATGCCTTTTGAGATGAGGATCTATCTATCGTATTTTCCATTAATTATCGGTGTAGTTATGTTGTCCTTAAATTGCAAACAACTTGGTTACTATATTTCATGCCACCAATAACGGCCAGTCAACTGGAAAAATGAAAAAAATAGACGGGCGCAGCAACGCGCGCCATCGATGATCTAGTACTATGATATAGCGTGTCTTGTCAGAATTAAGCTTTACTACATGTTACAGGTTTGGCCACCTGCAAAAAAATGTTACAGGTAAGAGTACATAATAGTTCTCAGCCATTGATTTGATTAAGTAGTAGTCTGATTAACTCTTACCTTCTTACCTCCCATGTGAAAAGAGGGGTTATGAGGGAGAATGTTAAAATTACTCTATTTTGAAAGCACATAACACTTTTTATTTCGTACATTAGTTGTGGTTTAAAAATCACTACTAGAATATTTCTCTTTGCCGAGTGTTAGGCTCTTTGCCAAGTGCATTATGTCAGGCACTCGGCAATAGTATCTTTGTCGAGTCCTGATAAAAAGGTACTTGGCAAACAAACAAAACTCGGCAAACAAGTACTTTGCCGGGTGCCGTGGACAAAATGCTTGCTAATACAATAAAACTTGGCAAACAAGGCTTTGCCGAGTGGTACACTTGGCAAAAGGGAGTCTGCGCTACGCTCCATGGTTTTGGCTGTAGAAGTTGCATACAACCTCGGACGAAGATGGTCTACAAATCAAAGTTGTTCATTTTCACGAGGTGGATAATCTTTATGTTGTAAACTTTTTCATTTGATATCGTATTAATTATAGTGTTTGCTATGTAAAAATTTGGTCTCAAATGACCAATGTGATGACCATATTCATTACACAGTTTATGACAATGTAGTGAATTTGGGCATGTAGGTGCATCTTGCCATTAAAAACAAGGTTGCCAAATAGAGTTTCCACATTTTTTCTATAGAAAAATCATTGTTTTAAGTATAAAAAATGGGTATATTTCATGAAGCAAGTACAAAAACCAGGTTGCAATATGGCACCACTCCAATTTTCACATAAAGTAGACCATATGTGATGGATAATTCCCATGTTTTATAGATTTTGTAGATCTCTAGCTACTTTCTCATATTTAAATGACTTTATGTTGATTTCTCAAAAGTAATTCAAATTTGAACTGCAAAGTGTGTGACAACCTGTCTTACAAATAAGCAAAAAAATAGGTACCCAAGTAGTCATTATATGAAAGAACCACTTAGTGTTTGAGAGATTCAACCCCTTGTCATGAATAGCCATGTTGGTCATTTTGGAAAAAAAATGAAATTAAAAGAATACTACTACAAAAAAATGCAATCCTTCCACATTGAGTCCTTTTATGTGTACTAGTTGCATGAAAAAAAAATACAAAACTTTCAATATGATAAGGGTGCCGAGGTTGATGAGGTAGGTGCTTTGGCACCTAATTCTGAGGCGTTGAAGACCATCAGATCGCCCATCTTTGACCGTGAAAGTGTGATGGCACATATTGATGAGGTGGTCTTCACGAAAAAGCTTTGCCGCTTGCTCGCTAGTCTAGAGGCAGCTAGCCTGGGGCCTGACAAGGCGATTGCCGGCCTTCTAGCGGAGGAGGCTTCTACGGGAAAAATCAAGAAGGTGAAGAAGGCTCCACTACAAAAAAAAAGACACATCCGTGACATTTTGGGTTGAACGAAAAAAATTTCCTTCATACTTATGACACTTCTATGACGATAATTGTGACAAAATCCGGTATCATCATAGATGTGGTGGGCTCCTACTTCTATGACAAAAATTCATGACAAAAAATGGGCTTTTCGTCCTGAGCGGGCCGGAGACGCAGCTGCATGACATTCTTTGGGCCGTCCATGACGGAAAAAACCGTGTTAGAAGCGAGGGCGAGGAAAATTTTGGGGAGTTCCCGGTTACGGTGGGTGGCCGGGGGCCGAGCGATGTGCGTTTCTCTCGTACACGATACACGTACGCGCGTGTATGCGAGGCGTTGGGCTCTAACTGAACCCGAGCGATGAGTCGCCTAACTGAACCCGAGCAATTGCACTGCAGGCTACGCGTTACTTAACCCGAGCGATCGAGCGATTCCTACGCTATTGCTGCTAACTGAAGCCGATCGATGCTGCCTTTGGATGAACAGTGAGC
>NC_041393.1:659155885-659182621 GCF_002162155.2 Triticum dicoccoides
GGATGAACAATGAGCGGTGGGGGTGGATGAACAGGACCCGTGGCGTTGCCTCTGGATGAACAGGACCCCGATCGGTCGAGCCGGTTGGGGCTGGATGAACATGACCCCGTGAAGGGCTGGATGAACAGGACGAACCCGTGGAGGGCTGGATGAACAGTAGCCCGTGAAGGGGTGGATGAACAGTAGCCCGTGGAGGGGTGGTTGAACAGGAGCCCGTGAAGAGGGATGGTTGAACAGTAGCCGGTGGAGTAGCGCGCGGTGGAGAATGGATGAACAAGAGCCCGTGGATGAACAGTCGCAGATGACACTACTAGAAATACTGGCATTAACGACAATGCCTAAAAACTGTTGGTCGTTGAACACCCGAGTAGAATCCCTGTGCGGTGAAATCGGTCTACGTAATACCTTCAACAACCACGGGTCTGCCCGTCGCTACATGACCGGTCGTTACTGTTGTGATATGGTTTGCATGTACGTACAACTCTTAAACAAACTTACTCTCCTTGCGCTCAAAAAGAAAAAAAAACTCTCCTCCTCTTTATCTCTCCCCCGCAAACAGCCCAACTAATGTTGGCGGGTTCTCCAAATATTGGCGCTAAGTATTGGCAATTTCCATTAGATAACCCTTCATAATAACAGGGAATAACTATGTATAATCTGTTAGGATCTAATCTCTCTGCGCCTCTTTCTCCTCTCCTCCCCTCCCTACTCAATCGACGACACCTCCAATATTCATACTAGATCGCATCTCCTTTCTGTTCTACGCCCACCTTGCCAGTCGCCTCGACCCCGGCGTGTACGCGGTGCTGCCTGCATGTCGCCCGTAGCCTTGACCTGTTTCCGCCCCCGCTGCTGTCAGCACATCTCCGGTCACCTCGACGCCGGCGCGCCCATGCTGCCGCCTCCATGTCGCCGATTAGCCTCGACTTGGGTGCGCTCGCGTCGCCGCCTGTACATCACCGGCCGCCAACGCAACTCCGCTGCAGGTTGGTTCGTATTCCTCCTTGCTCTCTTTTTTTCTGTTGCCGGACATTCAAGCACTGTTGCTGATCCTGATTACTAAATATATGCAGGTAGAATTTCGTTCTGGCTAGCAAAGTTTCTCAAGTGTTTTTTGTTAAGGACAATCTTATAAAAGGATGGCGCACAGTTGTGAAAAATCCATCACATCATGCTTACAGTGTACCACATGCACAGTCTGACGATGAAGCCTTGAAGCTGAATTTGACAACGGCGATGAAGACGACATGCTTCAAAAGTCGATAACACCATCACGTAGCAAGAGAACAACATGATGGCACTAGTTTATGCAGCTCTTAATCTGTACTAATCGATTTTCTTCATATTTTAGCTTTTACCTTCTTAATAAACAGTGACACCAGTAGTTATATACTTACTCTATTTGATTTAGCATTCAGTAATTCATTTTCTGTACATCAACATTGACTTACTTTACTTTGTATAGCCTTTGTGCACACTTCAAACTTGACAGCATTAGCTTGGGAAAGATGCCGCTCACAACTGAATAAGTCTGGACTGGTACACCAAGGTATTGCTAGGCGGACCTTGCCGGAGAAATCAAGTCAAATAGCAGATTTTAGTAGAAAAAGGGTTACTCACAAGCCTCAATTGCAAGATTAGGAACTCTGGAAAAAGTACGAGTTAGCTACACAGGTACTACGCAAACATAAAATTATTATTCAAGCTATCTTCTATTGGATGATACAATGTGGTTGCTTGTTTTGATAGATGGAAATGATGCGCCAACAAATACACCAATCTTGTTTAGTACAAATTGGGATGCTGATGATTCCGAGAGTGAGTTTCTAAGTATCATGTACTGTAACAAGAATTGTTTGCACACTTTATTGTCTTCAAGTAACTCATAATATATTGCAGATATGAATGGTGAAGTTGATGCCAGCATAATGGTGACATGGATGAATTTTATGGTATAAAAAATTTCATTTTTTAATTTTTCCTGCATCCACTGTGCTGACCGATTGGTTGTATATTTTCAGACGCTACAAATGGTGTAGATGAATTAATGGGTAATAAAGATCTGGAAAGTGAAGAATCGCAGTGTAACCATGGGCCTTGAGCTACCTCAAGGACTAGTAAGCATGAAAATCCAACTGGATTAGTTGATGAAAATCTGGAAAGTGAAGTGCAAGGACATGGTACACGCTTTAACTTCTCTTGTTTTTCATTTCCCATAATATATGATCAGTGATTTGTCTTGCCATTTTATTTCAAAAATAATAGACACTTGCCTATTTTGGAACAGGGAGGAAAGGAAAACAGGCCACCAACTATGGATAAACTATTTTGTTTCAGTTGAATCCTGGTCTTTCAAATGATGAAGTCATGCAAAAAATGTGATACATATAAGTGGCATGGTCGCATAGTTGGCTTTGGTGGTGGAATTAAAGCAAGAGGTTTGCGAGGACGAGCATTAAGTAAGGCTGAATTGTTTTCTAAACGTCAAGCTTCTGAGAAAGCAAAACAAGTACTCGAAGAAAAGGTCAATGGCATGGTGCAAGAAGTGTCAGAAATTCAGTGTCTTCTGTCCGGTAGATCTCTAAGTGATGGTTCTCATGAACGCCAACAAGATCAAGTCAGTTGTTCTCATACATTGATTTTATATGTCATTATACTTTGAGACCATTTATTTACATGGACCGACTTTGATAAACTACTCAACATTCTGTAGGACTGATGGTCCACTGTAATATACAGAAGAACAAGGAGGCATTGTAAATGCTGATGAAGATCAAACAACGATGGTGTCCCTTGATTGAAGATTAATAAATATTATCAATTATCTATTCTAGTTTTCTCGTTTTGTAGATAGATATAATCAAGAGCATTGGTAATATAAGGAGTGCTTTTAACTCAAATTTCTTACATGATATTTTAATTTCATAACTGTATGTGAATATTGGTATTTCTATTGATAAAAGAGGCTATGATCCTTTCAATTAAAATTCTTTTGTCTCTATCTTAATGTGGATGTTAATATTGAAATGTTGGATGCTGCATAAAGTGATCGCTAAACAGAATGTTATACTAAATATAAGTGGTTCTGAAGGATATTAAAGTGTGACGAGAGTGCTGGGTAATGGTACTTTGGCCATCATGATAACATTATTAGCGACGACAAAAGTGGTCGTTAATGCTACAATTGTGGTCGTTATTGCCTTGGAATTAACGACGACACACCATCCCGTTGTTACAAGAATAACGACCACAAAGGGTATGTGGTCGTTATACTTTTAACGACGGAGCCTACTATGACCAGCAGATTGTGGTCGTTAATGACCTTTAACGACCACAATTAGACTTTTGACGACCACATATACCGTCGTTAAAAACCGTTTTCCTAGTAGTGTGGAGGCTGAAGGAGGTCGATGATGGATGAACAGTAGCCCGTGGAGGCTGGAGGAGGTCGACGGTGGAGATGAACAGTATCCCGTGGAGTCCCGTTTTGCGGTACACCACACCCCTCCTGATGAACAGGACCCCTGTTTCGACCTAGTGCTCCAACACAAGTCCGTTTCGTCCGTTTTGCGGTACACCACACCCCTCCCGATCAACAGGACCCACGTTTTGACCATAGGAGGTCCATTTCCTCCGTTTTGCTGTATGCCAGACACCTCCCGATGAACATGATCCCGTTTGGAACGTGGCCGGTCGAACACAAGGCCGTTTCCTCCATTTTGCGGTACGCCAGACCTCGTTTTCATCGCCTGTTCCATTCAAGCTCTCTCGATGAACACAACGACGCATTCCGTTCTGACCCAGCCGGTTGGCTCCCCATGAACACGACGACGACGCTGTTTCTCCGTTCCGACCCAGCCATGTACACGAGCCCTGGCCGTACGTATGCGCGAGTAGGCATTCCAGACCCCGCCTGTATGTACGTACGTGGCTGTATTTTCTTTCTTGCACACTGGCCGTTGTACGTACGTGTACATGCTACGTGCACGCCTCTACTATGACACGTGCACGCCTTTACATCCACCAGTATGTACGTACATGTAAGCGACCAGAATGACAACGCTACATACGCTTCGACCAAGTGGGTCCCGACTGTCAGACACTTCCTTGCATGCGAAGATGTAGCTGGTGGGTCCCAGCAATCAGGGGGGCGAATCATTTTTTTTGCCTGGACGCACTTCCTTGCGTGCGATGATGTAGCTGGTGGGTCCCAGCAGTCAGGGGGGAAACGTTTTTTCGTGAAATACGATGGCCCGTCCGGTAGGTCCCTGCTGTCAGGTGGAGGTATTATTTTTCGCGTAATAAGGAGGCACTTCCTTGCAGCTGCCGTGGACCCAGCTGTCATCCTCTCCACGTACACAGTACTCTTCCGATGGAAGTCGGTCCTTGACCACATTGACCACACCGTGCCGAGAGCACCACGGCGGTGGACGACGGCGAGGCCTAGGAAGGGGACGACGCGGAGCCGGGGAAGACGCGGCAGTGGATGCCCATGCGAAGAGGAGTACGAGGGTTCACTTGTTCGACTACGGTGCGAGGCTGCCGTTGCCGCAGAATAACAGGGGGTCTGGGTGAGTGGAGGGGTGGCCTGGCCAGCGGTGGTAGTAGTATTGGGGCGGTGAGGCCTCCGCGGCAGCACAGCCGGCCATGGGAGGCAGGAGCAGGCGGCATGACCGGCGCTGCTTTGGGAGGCTGGAGCAAGAAGACCATAGGTTGAAGAAGCACTAGGGCCGTTGGATGGACATCGTACCGTCACTGGAGCTAGAATCGTTTATATTGACTAAGTTAACAAAGCCCTTGGTACGCGCCAACTTAGTAGGCCCACAGATCAGCCTCCGAAACGGTGTGCCCCAGATGTCAGGGGGAGGAATCATTTTTTGGGCGGCCGAAGCTAAGAATATCCGAGATTGAAGAAGAAGCACGACACCCATTAGATAGACATCTAACGGCCACTGCTGCTAGAACCGTGTGTTGACTATAATAAGTTGACAAAGCCTTGCATATGCGTCAACTTATTATTTTAGGGGACGCGTCAACTTAGTAGGCCCACAAGTGTGTGGCAGAAAACTTATATCCCATTTGCGATTTGTAAGAATGTACAACACATTTTTCAATTCTAATGGAATTTACTACAGCTCATTTACAGATTGTTAAAAGTACAACCCATTTTCTAGGTATGACAACGATTAATAATTTCAACCAACCCTTGAAGAAAGAATTCAATAAAATTTCTCACATTTTGATGGGATCCGAAATATTTTTATCCCGAAATTTCTGGTCAGATTAAATACAATTTCAATATAAATTTATATTACGTAAAAATCCATCAAAACATTGCGCTCGTAACAATTAATGAAATTAAAATTTTCAATATCCAAAAATAATATTTTATAAAGTAATTATGTGTTTGGTGCATTGTTTTATAGTTACTGCCAAGTTTTTATAATTACATCCAATTTATTATTTCTTAAAGCACATTTTCCTATTAAGCCTAATGCATCCCTCCTAGGAAGGATTTGCAGCCCAGCGGGGCGGAGAATAACAACTTGACCTTGCCTGGGTATTCCTAAAAAAAAGTATAGCTGGGCTAGACATTTTCAGCTTGAAAAAAATTAATATCTGGGCTGGATATCTGGCATGGGCTAGACGGGCCACAACCCGCCCAGTTAATACCAACAGCGATGTTTTCGTTGTTTTTCAGAGAAGAAAAATTAATATCTGGGCTAAACATCAAAAAACTCTGCAATGCTCACACCTCAAAAACACAAATACTGCTCGAGCTGTTTGGTTCCAGCTGTCGGCCGCTTCTTGTGCAATTCTCTCGTTTATTGACTACATAGGGTGACAATGGTGTGGGACCGTGATGTCAGGAAACCAGGAGGAAGCAAAAAAAATTATAGTTTTTATATAATAAGGAGGCACTTGCGTACGTGAGGCTATGGGCCTGGTGGGTCCCTATTGTCATCCTCTCCAAGTAAAGTCATCTCCTCGTCTGTGCGCGCTTTTCGCCCAAAACAGTCAGCGCCGCCCGCCTCGCTTCCCGGTGCAGGTGATTGCTCCGCCTTCAAACGACACAAGTGTCGTTCGTCCGTCTATCTGCCGCCCATATTAATGATATGTGGTTGTTGAGGCGGCTACTCCGGCGCTACACTTCCGTCCCTCCGCCGCCCACCATTGCTATATAATCTGCTGCGCCGGCCATAGCCGCAGTCATCCGCATCCGTTCCCTTTTTCCTGTCCACACCACTAATGCCCACCATGGTTTCCTCGCGCTCCAGCGCTCTTTGGGACGGGCGGACGTCGGACCACAAGGAGATGGCAGCCATTACTGCCGACCGGCTGGCCGGCAGGCAGCTGGAGGATGACGACGTCTCAATGGAGAACATGGTAGTCGATGATCCGGCGCCAACCCCCTCCTCCGCACCATCCTCGCTGGTCCATTGCACCATGACCATCGGCAAGGCCTGTGCCCAACACCTGGACACAGTGAGGCAGAAGCGTGAGGAGCAGTTCCGGGAGGCGCATGCCGACGCCGCCTACAACCACCATCTCCTCCAGGAGCACCTGCAGGCGGAGGAGCAGATCGCCGCGGAGCGGGCGGAGCAGGAGGCGCTGCTCGATTCGTACCGCTCCGCCCGCGAAGGCCGCCTCGAGCACTGGCGGTACCGCATGCGGGTGGCGGAGGTTGCGACCGCCTACAAAGAGGGTGATGAAGCGGGCGAGGCGTTGTTTGGCGAGACTGAGGACGAGGCAGAGGACAATGCCGGCTCCGACGAGTCCCCGCTCCGCTGGCGTCAATGAGTCCCTGCTCAGCCGAGGCCCCGCGGCGCCAACAACGAGGCAAAGGACACCGCCGGCTCCGTCGAGGCCCCGCCCCGCCAACAACGAGGCAGAGGACATCGTCGGCTCAGCCGAGGCCCCATCCTGCCGGCAATGAGGGGGAGGATTTCCACCACTCCACCGAGGCGCCGCCCGCTGGCAACGGGACAGAGGACATCGCCGGCTCCGCCGAGGCCCCACCCCGCTGCCAACAAGGCCGCACCACACAGAAAACGAGGAAGAGTAGAACACGGTAGGTCACCGCCACTCGGGTCCAAGTAAGGCCACCGCTACTACCCTCCGGTTGAAGCCAAGCTAGGCGGGTTGACCATTGACGGCCGGTTAGCTTCTTGGCGGCGACGTGGAGTCGGAGAGCTGTATTGGAGAAGAACGCTGCTTCTACTTAACTGCTGGTGCAATTGGCTAACTGACACGTGGGCCCAACAGGCCACATGTCAGTTACGCAACTGCACCTGTAGTTAAGTCACTGAAGCTTCTGTTCGGCTCAGTGGGACACAGGTGGGTAGCTTCGGTTAATTAATTATAGCTCTAGCGGACCCCTTTTTAGTTGAAGAATGTATGAAATGTAATGAAATCCGGCATGTTTATACGAAATCCGACCGTGTATGAATGAATTTATTTCGATTAGTTAAAATTCCTGTATCACTGGCATTGGATGAACATGCAAAACAATACGTACTAGCGTTATTCCCAGGGTGATCACCTCATTTGCAGCAGTTTCACATGTACTCCCTCCGGTCCTTTCTAGTCCGCATACAAGTTTTGTCTGTAGTCAAAGTATCTCTATTTTGACCAATCTTATAGAAAAAAGTATGCACTTTCACACTGTGCGAAGTAAAAAGGAACAGAATGAGTACAAAGAGTTTGAGAAGCTTTTTGGCGTTTCTGTACGTTGCAATCAAACACACAAGGCTGGCAATTCATAGAGAACATTAAAACAATCGATGATTATGCATCTCAGCGACTCACATGTCAGAGGCAATATTTACTTCACAACTAAAAAATACAGAAAAAATGCATGTCTTCTTGCTAAAATCAATGAGCAAAATTTGACAAGGTTGTCCCATTCCAAAATATCAAATGCCTATGATTGTGGAATGGGCCAGGTTTGCCATCAGTTCGGACATTGACATGGCACCTTGTGCTAAATAAACCAGTTGTTCTTTTTGTGCAGTTCCACCAAAATCAACCAAATTCGCGCGTAGCTTGTATGATTTTGCCCTTATATGTTGCAACGCCTTGAACTTATCGGCACCTCCTTTCTTGTGGTGGAAATGAATGATTCGATGTATTCATGAACATTTTGTGCAGTTCCCATTGAAATCAAGCTGAGCACCCCTGTTTGCACAAATACAAAAGAAGTGATTAGTATAAAGCAAATTGTACTATGAGTTGATAGTTCAAACAGGCACCAACATGGTCCTTGTAGAGCACACTTTTAGAAAAATGGAAATCACCAGAAAGAATCCTAGAACAACATTGTACTTGCGCATCATAGCAAAATAATGGAGATTTGTCAGTCCTTCTGAGCTGAAGTTAGTTTGGTCTTGTGGGGAGTAATGTAACCATCCTTCAACTGCTCCTTCTGATGAGAAGATAGACATGGCTTCTTCATCCTGGCATAATCGGAACTAGTCACTTCACGTACTCCATATTCTTCTTCAGAGGAAGATGATCCTGTTGTGCAAAGACAAGAGGACAACTAAATGCTAGTATCCCTGTTTGCTCGAAAAAAAGAAAAGGAAATATTTAAAACAACACAGATGAAGCACTTCTCAAGGACAATACCACTTTTTCATGACAGTATCTAAATAGTAGCACAACACCAATAGAGATGACAAAGCTCAATCATATCGATGAAATCAGTGGGCGAGTACCAACCTTTGTCAGGAGGCTTATTGTGTAGAGCATATAGATGAAGCACCTCTCCGGAACCATCTATTGCTATCTACTGTGGTGGCCATGCTTACTATATAATCCTCGATTAGTTTAATGTTTCCAACATCTCCTTGTGCAGTTCCACTAAAATATGTGGCATCTTCAAAGAAGATCCCTGTTTGCACAAGTAGAGATAATTACGTATTACATTAAGAGTGGCATCAAATCAGTGGTAAAACAATTGCTTGTTCCAGCCATAGCAATAAATTAAGATGCAAAACTATATCATTACTTGTGTCATCACAATTCCATTGCTTCATTACAGCACCGGGAGTTGATTTTTGTTTTTCTTCCGCTTGTTCTTCCCCTTCATCACTTGGTTCAATAACAGACAATCTTCGCCTTCAATGTAAGATTTGGCATGTCAATTAGGGAGCACATGTATAGCACTAAACAATGACATTAATTTTCTGATGAAAGTGGCAAAATACAGGCCAACAGTTGTGAAATATCCTTATCTTACCTCAATGGGATATTAAGGTGCACATACAGATTGGAAGTCTTGTCTCCATTTGTGCTGTTCACTAAAATCAAGCAACATTACGGTACAAGTAGCACAACATGTGAAAGCACACTGCAGAAATATGTGAAAGAAGGCTAGTCCTGACCTCTCGTGATGCGGAATTCAAACAACTCACAAGAATAAGATCTGAACCAAATTTGCCAACACGGATAGGAAGTAAAATCTCCTCTTGTGCAGTTCCACTAAGATCAAACAATCAAGTAACATTGTCGGTGTGACATTTTGGTTGAACTACACAAAACACTCTTAAAACAAAAGTGTTTTGTGCAGTGCAACATGAGGTGAAGTAGATAATCCTGTTTACACAGAGGTGCAAAGGAAACAACTAGTGGTCAATAACGGTGGATGACACAGAAGCCAACAAAAGGAAGCATCTACCTTATCTAAATGGGAAAGAAAGCAAGACAGTAGCATTTCTCAAACGGTGGCATTGATTAATATTAACATAGAGATTATATTAACAATAAAATTCGTTAAACAAGTAATTTGCTTTTAACTGTGGCATTGCATCAATTTTCTGGCGGCATTATTAGAGGGTGTTTGTTTACAGGGACATTTTGGTGTAGGGACTAAAAAAACTCCGTGTCAGTCCCATCTAAAGCAAACAGGAGGGACTTTTAGGGACTAAAAGTGGGCATTTGGGACTAAAGAAAGAAGACCCCGAGGGAGTCTTTTTGGGACTTTTTCCAACAGTTGCCCCTGCCACGCATCACACCTTGTCTCTATTAGTTCATTACTAAGGGTAACATGGTCTTTTAGCATGTCATTTAATAACCTCTAGTCCATGTTTAGTCCCTGGAACCAAGCAGGTAGGGGCTAGGGAGTTTTTAACCAAACAGGGCCTTAGATTAACAATAGCTAAAGAGTTGCACGGGACAGTGGATGCACCAGCACCATGTGCATCTATCGATGTACTGTGGTGATGCACAGTCTGTTGCAACAAAGAACAAACAACCAAGGAACATATTTGTGTTGGTCCCAGTTTTGTTATCTTTAGACACCTTTCCCTATGTGAGCGCAGCAAATCTAGTCCTGCTCAAACTCTACAACCTTGTCCCCCAAAACAAAAGATCAGTTTGTTACAGATGTGTGTACTGCGTTTGTCATTGTTTTCCCTTTTCGACCAACGTAGGTGCTGGATAGCCAGTCTGTACTAGTACTTTCGCCCCTTCCTTTCCTCTTTGAACCATGTCCTAGATTTATGCGATACAACTTTCGCCACTACTTTCCCCCATTCCTTTCCTCTGTGAACCACGTCCTAGATTCATGATATAGAACTTTCCCCACTACTTTCCCCCTTCCTTTCCTCTTTGAACCACATCCTAGATTCATGCTATACAACTTTTTCCCACTCCTTTCCTCTTTGAACCACGTCCTAGATTCATGGTATACATGCAGCTAGAGCAATGCATGTGGAATAAGTAAATTATACCTTAAGGTTCTTGGGGCGTGGTTAGGTGGGCGACGGGATGGCAGTGAAGAAGAAGGGGTCAGAGGCCCTCCCTCGCCACCGTTGGGTGAAAGTGAACAATTGCGCCGGTAGTGGATTCCCTCTCTCGCCGACGGCGATAGTGTTAAGCCTCCTTCCCTTCCTAGTGGACGGATCCTGCCGGCTCTTTGACCAACAGTGAGGGGAGAGAGAGGCCAGTGAAGTCTTGTTTAGATCTGGAGAGGATGAGAGTGTGTGAAGAGAGCAACTACAAGCGCTGAGGCTCCAGCGTGTATATATATACTCGAGAGAGAGTGTGAAGCGTGAAAACCCTACAAAACAAGCGCCGAGGCTGCAGCTTATACGTGATGAGGTGATTATACAGTAACTACGAGATCGTATTGTTGAGGAACATAGTAATTTCAAAAAAATTCCTACGCACACGCAAGATCATGGTGATGCATAGCAACAAGAGGGGAGAGTGTGTCCACATACCCTCGTAGACCGAAAGTGGAAATGTTAGAACAACGCGGTTGATGTAGTCATACATCTTCACGGCCCGACTGATCAAGCACCGAAACTACGGCACCTCCGAGTTCTAGCACACGTTCAGCTCGATGACTTCCCTCGAACTCCGATCCAGCCGAGTGTCGAGGGAGAGTTCCGTCAGCACGACGGCATGGTGACGATCTTGATGTTCTACCGTCGCAGGGCTTCGCCTAAGCACCGCTACAATATTATCGAGGAGGACTATAGTGGAGGGGGGCACCGCACACGGCTAAGAGATCAATGATCAATTGTTGTGTCTAGAGGTGCCCCCCTACCCCCGTATATAAAGGTTCAAGGGGGAGGGGGCGGCCGGCCAGGAGGAGGGCGCGCCAAGGGGAGTCCTACTCCCACCGGGAGTAGGACTCCCTCCTTTCCTTGTCCAATTAGTAGGAGAGGGGGAAGGAAGGGAGAGAGGGGAGGAAGGAAAGGGGGGGGGCGCTGTCGTGGTTCTAAGCCTGATAGTAGAAAGGGGGGTAGGTATGGAGAGGCAAGATCTTAGCTATGGTAAATATGTACACACGAGATTTACGAGTTTAGGCCCTTCTCTGAGGAAGTAATAGCCCTATGTCTCGGTGCCTAGAGGCGGTCAATTGGATTATGTGTGTGGTATTACAAAGAGTGTGAACCCTTGTGCCAGAGGAGGGGGCTGGCTTATATAGAGTGCGCTAGGACCCCAGCTCGCCCCCATTACAAGGGAACTAATGTACATAAAGTAAGGGGCGTTACTGGTAACGCCAGTCTTAAGTACTCTTAATGCTCATAAAGACTAAGGAGTAAATATCCGACCGTTGCGTACTATTCTGAGTCCCGGTCTTCGTTATGGTCGAGTGACCTTCCTTGTGGTCGACTAACGATAAGTAGCGACTGTCGAGTGATGTGACCGTCGAGTGGATTGCACTCGACGTATGAGATTGGTGCTCTTCCATTGACTCTTGGTCTTTCCATCTTCTAGGGTGGTGACCTTGGGTAGGACGTATAGGCCGAGCCCATGACCCTACCCCGGGTCTATATCCTCGTTAGTAGCCCCCGAATGGATTAAGGTATGAGAGGAAAGGGAGGCAACGTTGGACCTGTCCTACGCTTTGTACCTCCGCGAGTGTTTCCTGCTAGACTAGACGCCGGCGTTGGTACTTCGGAGTCGACTCAGTTACCTTGATCCATTCAGAAAGTTGTTGATTGAACTTGTGGCTTCATGCGTCGAGTGTCGTGCGGGAGTGCAAGATCTCAGGCGTGATTGCCCGCGGGGAATCCCGGATTCCGCGGGATACGAAATTTCGGGGGTGTGCGCGAGGAGGATGGTGCCGAAAAAAGGGGGGCCCGGATAAGCAGCGACGCCTCAATCATCGCACCGCCTTTTTTGCCACGTTCGCTGCGCGCAACTGTAGCAGGATTTGGCGGGATTTCCCGGCCCCACGCGTTAGTCACTCGGAAGTGAACCTTTATAAGGCGATGGGGCCGGGGTGCTTGCACTGTGCACGCCTGCCCCTTCTTCTTTCTCCTCTGCTCCTCCGCCGCACCAAGCACGTCTGCCTCCAGCACCGCCGCTCTCCCACATGGTGAAGGACATGACGGCGGCGCTAGAGCGCACCAAGAAGGCAACGGGAGCGGTGAAGGGGAAGAAACCAAGTCATGGATCGTCATCGCACTCGGGGCTGCCACCGGGCTGGATCCAAGGCGATTGGATCCGGTCTTCGAGCCGGCAGGAAGATCTGACCGATCTAGAGGAGTCTGGGCTGATTGTAGCGGGGGCGGCGAGGCTGCCGAAGGGAGAGACGGAGCCACAACCTCGACCGGGTGAGTGCGTCTTGCTTGCCACTCATGCCGACCGGGGTTTCTCGCTTCCTCCGCACCCTTTCTTCCGAGGGTTTTTAAACTTCTTCGGGGCACAGATCCATCACTTTTCCCCCAATACTGTTACGTATCTGGCCGCTTTTGTGTTGATGTGCGAGAACTTCTTAGGGTGTCGACCGCACTAGGGTCTCTTCAAACATATCTTCACCATTCGCTCCCAGTCGGTTAAAAAGGCGAAGTCGAGTGACTCGAAAACCCACATTATCCAGATGTGCGGGGGCTTAGGTATCCAAAAGAGGAATAGGAGCACTTCCCTGCTGTGACCCTCCCTGAATCCGTTAGGGGTTGGCAATCGTCCTGGTTCTACTGCCAGGACATTGCGACTCCAGGTCAGTCGACCAGTCTTCCTCCTTTTTCATTCGACCGTGTCCAGACTCCTGCTCCACTGAAGGTTACTGCCATCGAGACCATGGAGACGAGGATGTTAGTGGACCGAGTGGTCCAGCTCATCAATGACGGTGGCACTGGCATGGACTTGTTGGAGGTGTTCCTCGCTCGGCGTATCCAGCCTCTCCAGGCCCGTGATCATTCGATGTGGTTGTATTCTGGACCGGGTGACACCACTCGGGTCCATCTAGAAGAAGTGCCGCTCGACACCGTGTCCTCGTGGTTGAAGTGTATTATGGGCACTCAAGATAACCCTAGAGGATCCAGGCGAGTCATCCCTTTCAGAAGTGACAACCCACCCGACAAGGTACATTCTCCATTCCGACTGTTTTCCGCTTGCGTTCCGACTGTGCTCGATGTTGACTAACTCTTGTCTTGACCAATTTGCTTTGCAGGTATTCACTGAGATGTACTCAATGCCCAATGACGAATAGGCTTTGGTGCAGTAACAGGAGAGGGAGGACAGTGCGGAGGAGAGTGGCGAGTGGGAGTCCCCGGGAGGGGAGGAGGAGGAGGAGAGCGAGGAGTCGGACGAAGAGGAAGAGGTCGACTCGCCGCCGCGCTCTGAGCGTCGATCCAAGCAGCAACATGATCTGTCCGGCGGTCATGTGAAGAGTGTGGCTCCAAGTGCTTCCACCCAGAAGCACGCTCAGACATCGACTCTGGAGCCGACGGAGAAGGTGGCTAAGCAGCCAAAAGTCGCCTCTTCCAAGACCCGAAAGACATTGCCGCGAATCAAGATGGACGTCCTCGTTGCCTCAGGGTGGGTATCTTGTTTGTGTTTCCGTAAGTCGACTGAAAGTTCTCTCGATCTGACTGACTAATCCTTGTGCCCTTCCAGCCCCGCCTCTGCTGCCACTGACATGGACGTTGACAAGGCACCAGAAGACGAAGAAGCCACCTCACGAGCTGGTAAGTTTGTTCAACCCAGTCCTGTTTAACTGAGTGAGTGGTCGATTGACTGAAAATTTTATATTGCTCTTCTTATGTAGCTCCGCAAGATATCGTTCGCTCCCTAATGACAAAGAAGAAGAAGTGCCTCTACAGGAGAATAAGAAGAAGAGTGGAGGTTCGAGCAAAAGGAGACTTGAAGTCCAAATCCCTCAGTCAACACTGGCACCAGAGGCAACAGCTCGGGCTAACATCACATTTGCTAACCCGTTGACGACTGATCGTCCGTCGGGGTCGACTGCACAGACGCCTGCTGCACTGGTGCAACTCCACTCGTCCGATCCGGCCGCTACTTTGATTCCTCTGGAGCGATCCCTCTTTGCTACATATCAAACTCCGGATGACTCGCCGAGTGCCGCTAGGGAAGCTCTTCGCCAGGCTAATCTTGTCATGGAGCAGGTGAAAGTGATGCATGAAGCTAGCCAGATAGCTTACAATGCTAGCACTGCTCTTCAGACCAATGTTCAGGTCAGTAAACTTGCGACTGAATTTTTGAATGTTGCTTTATATCTGATCACCCACTGGGTGTTCCTTCGTTTAGAACCGAAGAAATCTCTGATTTTGCACTTTCCGAATCAGTGGGGGCACGTCGAGTGCACCAACTAGGTGTAGTCCCCGAGACCACGGTCGGCTGCTGGCAGTCGACTGAGGTCTGATGAGTGTTGATCATTCTGTCTCTTTTTTTACTCTTCACTTAGTATTCTCTTCGCTGAGTACTGATCTGATCTAGTGGGGGCACGCTAAGTGCACCACTGGGTGTAGTCCCCGAGACTACTGTTGAATATTTGATTCGGTAGTAGTCTGAGAGTAAATCTTTTCCTTCGCTGTTACTTGTGGGTGTCGACTAACATGTCTGTCTTTCTGGCTGCAGAGGTCTTGTGATCTTGGAGCTCGTCTCACCGAATTAAAGAAGAAGCATATCAGTGTTGAACTTGATCTCGAACTTGCGAAGAAGAATCTGAAGAAAGCTCAAGAAGAAACAACCATCATGGGAGGTAATCACTCGGTCATTTTGTCTGCTTTGTAGCTTCACCCTTGGCGCTGGCTTTTCTTTCAGTCTCTTTGAACAGAGTGAATTCACACAAGCAGATGTGCGTAGTGAAAATCGCCAGCTTCAGTCTCGTCTGAAGAGTGTTGTTTCTTTAGAGAGGATGGAGGAAGCTCTGGAGCAGAAGGATCTGGACTTGGCAGCTGCTCAAAAGGAAGCGCGCGAGAAGACAAAGCTTGCGGATGAGAAGCTGGCTTCGGTCGGCAAGTTGGAGGATGAGAACGCGACATTGAAGACGGTTGTCTCAGACGCTAATCGTGAAGTCAAGAAACTAAGGAAGGATAAGGAGAACTTGACCGCTGAAGTTGAGGGCCTCAGGACCAAGACCGGCAAGCTAGAGTCTCATTTAGAACAACTTGCGACAAAGCTTGTCCTGAAGCTTGAAGGTATGTCTGTTCAGTTAAATAACCATCGTCGACTGGGATTTGCAATACTGTCGACTCATTGTTCGTTGTGATGAAACAGAACTCTGTCTGGACTTCGAGGCTGAAACTGGACGGGTCGAGACAGGTCTCGACCCCATCAATTGCCCCATGAAAGATGAAGTCGCGATGAACTTGCTTCGACTGGAATCACGCTTGGATGGTTCAGTCGACTATTTGGCTCGGCTGAAGGCGGCGATGATCTGAGTGGATGCCGAGCTCTGGCCTCAGGCGGAGATGTCTCGAGACCTCGAGTCCTTGATGACTCGGCTAAACCAGATTGCAGACCAAGTGCAAGAATGGAAGAAATCTTCTGCGCACTGTGGGGCTGACGTCGCCTTGTCTTTGGTCCGAGTGCACTGCAAGGAGGCCAAGGAGGACAAGCTGGCAGCTCTGAAAGTGGCAAATACCAAGAAGCACTCCTTCCAAGGCTTCATGGCTACTTTCCTCGAGGCAGCCACTCGCATCGCCAACAACATCGATCTTGACAGCTTCTGCGACCCGGCCAGTCCTTCTCCCCGCCGAGTGATTAAAAAAAATATGTCACCGCTTTGATTTGCCTCGGAATGCCGAGTGGATTTGTAATCGTTACAACTCCTTCGGGCCTGGCCCCGAGCACTTTATTTCGCGGTTAGGAAACTTCGGATTTATCACCCCTCATATTGCGTCTGTCTTCGAATGAAATTCGTCTTTCTCCCGGATTATTTTCCATTTGTTTAATGCAGCTTCTGGAGAAGAATGGCCAGTCGCCCGATCGAGCGATTTTTGAGTAGCATTGATCAACTCATCAGTAAGGCACTCAGCAATGGTCTTGACGTTCCAGTCGACCGGTCGGGTGATCCTTGCGCAACATTGATCAGCTCATCAGCAAGGCACTCAGCAATGGTCTTGACGTTCCAATTGACTGATCTGGTGATCTTTGCACGACATTGATTAGCCCACCAGCGAGGCACTCAGCAATGGTCTTGACGTTCCAGTCGACCGGCCGGGTGATCCTTGCGCAACATTGATCAGCTCATCAGCAATGGTCTTGACGTTCCTATTGACCGATTGGGTAAGTGAGGGAGTCCTGGATTAGGGGGTGTCCGGATGGCCGGACTATGACCTTTGGCCGGACTCCCGGACTATGAAGATACAAGATTGAAGACTTCGTCCCGTGTCCGGATAGGACTTTCCTTGGCGTGGAAGGCAAGCTTGGCGATTTGATATGAAGATCTCCTCCCATTATAACCGACTCTGTGTAACCCTAGCCCTCTCCGGTGTCTATATAAACCGGAGAGTTTTAGTCCATAGGACGAACAACAATCATACCATAGGCTAGCTTCTAGGGTTTAGCCTCTATGATCTCGTGGTAGATCAACTCTTGTACTACCCATATCATCAATATTAATCAAGCAAGAGTAGGGTTTTACCTCCATCGAGAGGGCCCGAACCTGGGTAAAAACATCGTGTCCCTTGTCTCCTGTTACCATCCGCCTAAACGCACAGTTCGGGACCCCCTACCCGAGATCCGCCGTTTTTGACACCGACATTGGTGCTTTCATTAAGAGTTCTTCTGTGTCGTCACCTTAAGGCCCGATGGCTTCTTTGATCATCAACCACGACGCGGTCCAGGGTGAGACTTTTCTTCCCGGATAGATCTTCGTATTCGGTGGCTTCGCACTGCGGGCCAATTCGCTTGGCCATCTGGAGCAGATCGAAAGCTACGCCCCTGGCCATCAGGTCAGGTTTGGAAGTTTAAACTACACGGCCAACATCCGCAGGGACTTGATCTTCGACGGATTCGAGCCACGGCCGAGCGCGCCGCACTGCCACGATGGGCATGATTTAGCTTTGCCGCCGGACAATGCCCAGAGCGTCGCTCAGGTGCCCGCTCTGACCATTAGCTCGGAGCCGACTGCGCCAGTTGGGGACGGACGGTTGGACGCCGCCCCAGGAGCCGCAATCTCTACGGCGATAGAGCCGAACACCAGCCTAGTCCTTTGCAAGTCCTATGACTCCAGGGTGCCGGACTCCGTTCCAAACTCTGAATCTTCCGCACCTCTTCCGATCGAACCCGATTGGGCTCCGATCACGGAGTTCACCGCCGCGGACATCTTTCAGCACTCGCCCTTTGGCGATATCCTGAATTCACTAAAGTCTCTCTCTTTGTCGGGAGAGCCCTGGCCGGACTATGGTCAGCATGGTTGGGATGCGGACGACGAAGAAATTCGAAACCCACCCACCACCCACTTCGTAGCCACTATCAACGATTTAAGCGACATGCTCGACTTTGACTCCGAAGACATCGACGATATGGACGCCGATGAAGGAGACGACCAAGAACCAACACCTATAGGAAACTTGAAAGCCACCTCGTCTTATGACATATACATGGTGGACACCCCCAAAGCAGGGGATGGCGATGACAAAACGGAGGACGACCCCTCCAAGAAGCAACCCAAGCGCCGACGTCAGCGGCGCCGCTCTAAATGCCGCCAAAGCAAAAACGGCGAGTCCGGCACCGGAGACAACAACACCCCGGACAGTGCCGAAGACAACCCCCTCCAGCAGGATTCAGCGCAGGAGAACAAAGGAGCCAGCCGTCATGACAGAGCTGCGGACAGGGAGGTCGAGGACGACAATTATATGCCTCCCTCCGAAGACGAGGCAAGCCTCGACGACGACGAATTCGTCATGCCCGAGGATCCCCTCGAACAAGAGCGTTTCAAACGCAGGCTTATGGCCACGACAAGCAGCCTCAAGAAAAAACAGCAGCATCTTAGAGCTGACCAAGACTTGCTAGCCGACAGATGGACTGAAGTCCTGGCGGCCGAAGAGTATAAACTCAAACGCCCCTCCAAGAGCTACCCAAAGCGCAGGCTGCTACCCCAACTTGAGGAGGAAGCAACTAAGCCTACATCACCAGCGTACGATGCGCCCGATCGGCCACCCCGTGGCCGCGACAGAGAGGCCTTCCGGCCCTCGACCCAAGCCGCACCCCGACACCGCTCAAAAAATACCAGAGCGCGGGAAGACGCAATTGACCTGCGAGACGTATTGGAGAATAAGGCAAGGCAAACAAGATCGATCTACGGATCGCGTGGGTGCCCCACGTCACGTGACGATAACCGTCACGCCGGATATGATAAATACGGCCATGCCGAACACAAAAGACAAAGCTCATCCGAGCTGCGTCGCGATATAGCCCAGTACAGGGGCGCCGCACACCCACTATGCTTCACAGACGAAGTAATGGACCATCAAATCCCCGAGGGTTTTAAACCCGTAAACATCGAATCATACGATGGCACAACAGATCCCGCGGTATGGATCGAGGATTATCTCCTTCATATCCACATGGCCCGTGGTGATGATCTACACTCCATCAAATACCTCCCGCTCAAGCTTAAAGGACCAGCTCGGCATTGGCTTAACAGCCTGCCAGCAGAGTCAATTAGTTGCTGGGAGGACCTGGAATCCACGTTCCTTGACAACTTCCAGGGCACTTATGTGCGACCAGCAGACGCCGATGACCTAAGGCACATAATCCAGCAGCCAGAGGAATCAGCCAGACAATTCTGGACATGGTTCCTAACCAAGAAAAATCAAATAGTCGACTGTCCGGATGCCGAAGCCCTTGCAGCCTCCAGGCACAACATCCGAGACGAATGGTTTGCCCGGCACCTAGGACAGGAAAAGCCGAAATCTATGGCATCCCTCACGACACTCATGACCCGCTTTTGCGCGGGAGAAGACAACTGGATTGCCCGTAGCAATAACATAACCAAGAGCCCTAGCAATTCGGATACCAAGGACAACAACGGTAGGTCACGTCGCAACAAGCACAAGCGCCGCATTGACAACGACAACACTGAGGATATGACAGTTAATGCCGGATTCAGAGGCTTTAAACCCGGTCAGCGGAAGAAGCCATTCAAAAGAAACCCTCCGGGCCCATCCAGTTTAGACCGGATACTCGATCGCTCGTGCCAGATACACGGCACCCCCGAATAACCAGCCAACCACACCAGCAGGGATTGTTGGGTGTTCAAGCAGGCAGGCAAGTTAAGTGCAGAAACCAGAGACAAGGGGCTGCATAGAGAGGACGAGGAGGGGCCCCGGCCGCCGAACAACAGAGGACAGAAGGGCTTCCGCCTGCAAGTGCGGACGGTGAACATGATATACGCAACCCATATCCCCAAAAGGGAGCGGAAGCATGCTCTCAAGGACGTCTATGCGTTGGAGCCAGTCGCCCCAAAGTTCAACCCATGGTCCTCCTGCCCGATCACTTTTGATCGAAGGGACACCCCACTAGCATCTGTCACGGCCGATTCGGCATTGGTCCTAGACCTAATCATTGACGGATTTCACCTCACTAGAGTCCTCATGGATGGCGGCAGCAGCCTGAACCTTCTTTATCAAGATACAGTGTGGAAATTGGGTATAGATCCCTCAAGGATTAAACCCACAAAGACAACCTTTAAAGGAGTCATACCAGGTGTAGAAGCCAGCTGTACAGGCTCGGTTACACTCGAAGTGGTCTTCGGATCCCCGGATAATTTCCGAAGCGAAGAATTAATCTTCCACATAGTCCCATTCCGCAGTGGCTATCATGCCCTGCTCGGACGAACCGCATTCGCAAAATTCAATGCGGTGCCACACTACGCATATCTCAAGCTCAAGATGCCAGGCCCTCGCGGAGCCATTACGGTAAATGGAAACACCGAACGCTCCCTCCGAACGGAGGAGCACACGGCGGCCCTGGCGGCGGAAGTTCAAAGTAGCCTATCAAGGGAATTCCCCAATCCGAGTGTTAAGCGTCCGGACAATGTCAAGCGCGCCCGAAGTAACCTACAACAAAACCGGCTGGCACGCCCCGAGCAAACATAGCATTGCGGCCCCAACCCCAACCCTCGCCAGATGGCGATAGCGGTACCACGCGTACATAATTACGCTTTGGAAATACCATGGGCATAAGGGGAGGGGCACAACTACGGCACGCCCAGAATGCGGCTTAACCGCACTAGGGGCTCCCTATTCTGCCATTTCCTTTTTTATATACTTTCAGGACCCAACTATCCGGAAGGCCTGTCCGGCAATACACTCGCCGAACACACGATGCAACAGCCAGGGAGAGTACAAGCCACGTCAAATGTCCAGGTGGTCTCTATAACGAGCTAAATACCCGTTTTACTTAAAAGTCTCATAGCTTGCCCCTAGAGGGGGATATGTCAAATAATCCCATCTCTTGCTTACCACACTATTTGTATCGTTCTGCTTTCATAGCAGCCCCTTTTAATAAACAATATATAGCTCTTATCTATTATTGTATTCATCTATTTTTATACAAATATGTTCAGTCATGACATTTTGCAACCGTACACTTTGGTACGACCAATACACTAGGGGCTTAAGCACCCCATAACACGGTGTGAGAAGACCGAACACTCTCATGAGTGCGGCACCCTGAACTTATAGCACTATATGCATCGGCTCCGAATCATGTGTTGGGTTAATAGTTGGGTTTGCCCGGCTCCCATGTTTTGGTACCTTACGTTCCGCAATGTTGGCTAAGATAGCGCTGGCAAAACTACTGCGATTGTGCCCCAGTTGAGCTGGGTTAACACCTCAGTAGAGAAAGCTAAAACAGACCGTCATGATAGTGCGAGAGACCGGTCGCTGTTCGCGAGGTTTTTTGAGTCCCTAAAGACTTATGCCGCTTAGAGCGAGGAGCCGGATTTATCTGGCCTAGGCGTGGATAGCGCCCCAAACTCGGTCTTCCGAATACTAGGGGCTTCGCCGAAATTTAAAATTATAGAATTCTATGGCTAAGTGAGAGTGATAAAGCATTATAAGTCCGACGGCCTTGTTCGTTGTGCTGAGCGCCTCCCTAGATGGACCCAAGAATGGGAACAAGAGCGCTCAGGTTTATCCCGAACACCCCAGCACTCGTGGCATGGGGGTAGAAGCCGATGACTTGCATCTCTCAAATTTGATAAACGGCCGCACAAAAGGTAATATTTTAAATTAACAAGCGTTGCTTAGCGCATATGAACAAAGTTTTCAGCGTACATGATAACAAATGCTAGTCTACTCAAAAATTACATGTTTGGAGCATTCACCCGCTATAATGCGGGCACCCTTCAGGATGCCCTCATAATACATCTCGGGCTTGCGATACTCCTTGCCTGGCGGTGGCGGGTCCGTCACAAGCTTCTCGGCGCCCATCTTCCCCCAGTGCACTTTAGCACGGGCAAGGGCCCGACGGGCACCTTCAATACAGACGGAGTGCTTGATGACTTCAATCCAGGGACAAGCGTCCACCAGCCGCCGCACCAGACCGAAGTAGCTCCCAGGCATGGCTTCTCCAGGCCACAGCCGAACTATGAGACCCTTCATGGCCTGTTCGGCCACCTTGTGGAGCTCGACCAGCTGCTTCAGCTGGTCGCTCAGGGGCACCGGATGTCCGGCCTCAGCATATTGAGACCAGAACACCTTTTCCGTCGAGCTCCCCTCCTCGGCGCGGTAGAACGCTGCAGCATCAGACACACTACGGGGCAGATCGGCGAACGCTCCTGGAGAGCTCCGGATTCGGGTAAGTAACAGATAATTCACTTTTATATGCTTGCTTTGCATAAAGAATGCCTTACCCGCCGCTATCTTCTTTATCGCCTCGATCTCCTGGAGGGCCTTCTAGGCTTTAGCCTTAGCGGTTTTGGCACTCTCAAGAGCCAAGGCGATCTCGGACTCTCGAGTCTTCGAGTCACGCTCCAAACTCTCGTGTTTCTACACGAGATCCTGGAGCTCTAGCCGCACCTCCGCCACCCGCGCCTCCTGTTTCTCTCGCTCGGTGCGCTCCAAGGACGCACTGTTTTCGGCCTTGGACACTGCTTCCTTCAGGGTCGCCACCTCGGTCGTGGTCCCTGCAACATTCACGTTGGTCCTGTCATTATTTGCAACCAGGTATTTCTATATACATTTACATATGGTATTACCTACCCTCCTTGTCCTCGAGCTACTTCTTGGCACGTCCGAGCTCGTTCTCGGACCGCTCGAGGCTCTTCTTCAATGTATCAACCTCTGCAGTCAGTGCGGCAGAGGTCAGCAGCGCAGCCTGCATTCCCATATTGACACATTTATGTTAGACTCCTGCGTATATCTTTTTCGATCCTCAGCTCGGCTTTTCTTTTCGAACGCCGAACTAAGCATCAGGGGCTACTGTGTATGCGGTAACATTTTTATATGTTTTACATACCTCGAAGCCTGTTAGCAGGCTGGTACAGGCTTCTGTCAGTCCGCTCTTGGTGGACTGAACCTTCTGAATCACCGCACTCATAACAGTGCAGTGCTCCTCGTCGATGGAGGCGCCATTAAGCACCTCCAGCAAATTGTCCGGCGTCTCCGGTTGGACGGAGGCCGCCGGCATCGTAGGCACGCCTTTCTTAGGAAGGCACCGCCTGCCGGACTCTGGAACCGTTGTTGGTTTCGGAGCGGTGTCTGGCCCAGGGCCAGACTTAGATCCCTCTGGGGTTTTACCCCCTTTGGGCCTGGGGTCCGGGAGGTCGCCTTGTGGCGCCTCCAGGACCACCTCCTCCTGGTTTAGCCCCTTTTGGGACTCCACCTCAGCATCATCTATAGGGAGAGGGGAGGAGGCCGCCGGAAGTGAAGTGCTATTCACATCCGACGAGTCCAGGGAGCCGCTCGACGAATCATCGAGCTGATCCCGGGGCGGACTGCATATGTCAGGACCCCGACTCAATGCCACATCGATCTATCATGTAACACCTCATATCACTTTGCGGCCTCACGCACGGTATTCCCACGGGTGTCGCCTTACCTTTGCCCGGGACCGTTTGCGCCTTTCGGCACACGTATATGATAGTGTCGCTAGCATCCATATGATAAGGAGCCCGGGCTGACATGGCTAGTCGTAAACCCAAAGTGGCACAACCTTACAGGGACAGGCATCCATGACCCAGCATCGAACGTGTCGGTCATCAGCGAGTGAATCCAGGCTGTAGCACTGGGCTAACAGGACTCCGGTGAACCGGGCTGTAGCGGCTAACAGGACTCCGGTGTTCATCGCGTGACATTTCCCCGAAGGGACAGACACAGGAACGAAGAAGGACACATGCCGGCCAGCCTAAGTGTTCCAGAGCAGTAGCAAGCTACCAGGGCTCAGTGGAAGCACTAGGAGACATTTCCCGGTAAGAGAGGCTACTAAGGATAAACAACTAGATAGTCAGATCCCACACATAGCAATACACATTACACGTACGCATAACATGCAAGTATGTGTTGTACAACATGGCATCACAGCATAACTCAACAACTCATATAGATAAAGCTCAAAGAGCCATCATAGCATTTATTGCAAACAGGGGTCACAGGACCCATCATACAGAGCATACAAGTAGCAAGCGGAAGCATTACATGTCTGGGTACATACATCTACAAATGAAAAAGGCTAAAGAGCCTGACTATCTACAACATTCGATCAAGATCGTAGCTGAGGTACAAGCTACTTGTCGAAGTCCACGAGAACACTAGTAAGACCGAAGTCTCCGCTGCAAAAACATAAATAAAGCAACATGAGTACAAAGGTACTCAGCAAGACTTACATCAGATCCTATCATACATGCATTTGTATCAAGAGGGTAATGTGGGGTTTAGTTGCAGCAAGCCAGCTTTGACTCTGTGGCTATCCTATTCTACGACTACCAGAAACTCTTCAGGTGATATGGCGCACACGAGTCCACTAATCACCACACAATACACTACTATGGATTCATCCGCGTCTCCCTACGAGAAGGCCATCCATAGCACTCACACTTGTCTTGAGCATTTTATAGTATCCACTTCAAGTTGTCTATGTACCATGTAAGCATCCAAGAAGTCCATAACCGCGGACCCGGCTATTCGAATAGATCATGTTAACCCTGCAGGGGTGTACTTCTTCACACAGGCTCTCGCCACTTACCGCCATGTACACGTCATGTATCTCGGCAACCTTCAAGCGGAAGCCTGGCGAGGGTGTCGGGTGCCACTTGGTACACCGTGCCACCAGTGCCTAGTCTGTCCCAAGCCCACCCTGCCGGGTGCCACTCGGTAGAAAAATAGCACTACCTACAACACCAGAAACTAGTTGCGACTCCTGGACAGAGACCAAGTTGGTTAATAAGTCGAGAGAGTCAATTAAGGATCCCAATGTGTGGTAGTATCGAGTCATTGGACAACATACATAGAACTCAGTGCTTAAGGACGGTTCCAGTGAGACAACCCACCATGTACTCCTACATGGCCTCTCACCGCTACCTTAACCAAATCGTGTTCACACACTTCACTCTCAGCATCAGAACATATCATAACACTCCAATTCATTCCCAATGAATCATACCTGACACAACTCTAAGCAATAGCAGGCATAGCATGGTAGGAACACAACATGGCTCAATCAACTCCTACACATGCTAGTGGGTTTCAACTATTTACTGTGGCAATGACAGGTCATGCGGAGGAATGGGTTCAACTACCGCAGCACAAATTAGCAGATGAATCATTGTTGTCCTAATGCAATAACTGAGAGCAGGAGCGAGAGAGTAGGATTATATCGGAATGAGCAAGGGGGGTTTGCTTGCCTAGTAGATCAACAGAGGAGGCACTGCTTCACAGACAGGTACTATGGAACGGTCTCCGGAGCAGGACCTATCGAGAAGGAATGGTGCCAACAATCAAAACACAAGAATATGCAACAAAATGATGCATGAACATGGCATGAAGATGTGATGCTGATTGTGCTAATGCAGCTAGCATTATATTTGGATGAAGTCCATTTGAACCAAAGGTTCAAATGCATCTCCAAAATAAGCTCTTTATATAAGCCATTATAGTGTTTCACTTATACAGCAGGTATAACTTGGTTTTTCATGCATGAAACTGGTATAGATGGAAAGATTGCATTTTTCTGATAATTTTTCATATATAATTTATTTCAATCTGAGCTACGGTTGAATTGATTTGAATTTTTGAAGTTTTGAACATTTTCTGGAATTTCCTAATTTATTTTAATTCCAGAAAATATATTATTGCGCCAGCATGACGTCAACACGACGTCAGCAGGTCAACCGGGGCTGACCAGGGTCAAACCTGACGTGTGGGGTCCACACGTCAGTGTCACAGTTAGTTAACAGGGGGGTTAATTCTAATCTAACTTAGATTAGTGGCGCTGGGGCCCACTGTCAGTGTCTCAAGGTTAACTAAGTGGTGATTAGCTTAAGCTAATCACCTGGCAGGTCGGGCCCACATGTCAGGCCGGTGAGGTTAACGCCGGTGACCTATGGACGCGGCGGCGTCCGTGTTACAGGCCACGGGGGTGGCGACTAAGGGCACCGGGGCGTAGCCCGGGCTCTTGCGCAGCCAGCGAAGCAGGTAGGGGGAGCTGGGGTGGCCGGAGCTCGCCGGAGCGAAGCTCGCGGCGGCGGCCGGTGTTCGGCGAGGAGGGGAGAAGGGGCTACGGTGCACGAGGGCGAGAACGGAGAGGGGGAGGAGGAGCAGCAGCTCACAGCGATCTCGATGGGCTTGACGGCGAGCTCGGGGACGCGCTGTGGTCGACGGGGCGGCGATGGGGATCCACGGCGGCCGGCGGTGAAGAGACGACGGTGGCGACGATGGAGGCCGTCCGGAGGTGCGTGGCTCGATGAGGAGGTAGAGGGGGTCGCGGCGGAGCTGGGGAGCGTGTCGGGGAGGAGCGGCAGTGGCCGAGGCCACGGTGGCTGTGGACGGTGGCAACGACGATTTCGGCCGCGAGAGAGGGAGC
>NC_041393.1:659183101-659191776 GCF_002162155.2 Triticum dicoccoides
GGTGGCCGGGCGCGTGGCCGCGTGCGGTGAGCGCGTGCTCGGCGTCCTCCTGGCGCAGTGGAGACGACGACTGGCGCTGCCAGTCAGCTGGGCCGGCCTGTTGGGTTGCTGGGCTGCATAGTGCCCGGCTGCACAGGTAAGGTTTTTCCCCTTTTGTCTCTTTTTCTATTTTTCTAACATTTGTTTGGTTTAATAAAAATACTAAACCATTTTATTTCCTTATGCCAAGTTTTGCAGGAGCTAACTATATTATTCCAGAGCTCCTCAGCAAATGGCATAATTTTTGGACATATATTATATATATGACATATATATCCAATGCAAATAATTATCGGATTAATCCAAATGGCCAAAATAAATATCCATGAGCTCGTAAAATATTTGTTTGAATTTTACCTCTGACCAATATTTTCAGAGAGCAACATGAACATTTTCTTGGACCTTTTTGGAACAATTTTTATTTGGGTCATTTTCAGAGATGATTCTGAGGGTTTCACAAGTCCTCATTTCAAAATTAAATGGAATTTAAAAATGATGCACAACTGACTAGCTAGCCTGGAGCATACTAGAACTAGGGATGTGACAACTCGCCCCCACTTGAGAGAATCTCGTCCCGAGATTCAGGGGTCGACGGAAAGGAAGCGGGGTACTCCAGTCGAAGATGATCTTCTTGCTCCCAAGTAGCTTCTCTCTCGGAATGATGAGACCACTGAACCCTGAGAAACTTGATGTTCTGACATCGAGTGACACGCTCTGCTTGATCAAGAATGCGAACCGGGTACTCTCGGTAGGTGAGGTTATCTTGGAGACCAAGCGTTTCGTGGTCGACTCCGCGGATAGGATCCGAGAAGCAACGCCTGAGTTGAGAGACGTGGAAGACATCATGAACTCGAGAAAGATGTGGGGGTAGTTCCAATTGGTAGGCAACCTCTCCTCGTTTAGCGAGAATTTGAAAAGGACCAATGTAACGAGGAGCCAACTTGCCCTTGATACCGAAACGATGGGTACCCTTCATGGGAGTAACCCGAAGATAAGCTTTGTCGCCAATTTCATAAGTCATATCCCTATGATGACGATCATACTGGCTCTTCTGACGAGACTGGGCTGTTTTCAAATTCTCACGAATGATGCGAACTTGCTCTTCTGCCTCCTAGATCATGTCCGGTCCAAAGAATTGTCTTTCACCGGTTTCTGACCAGTTCAAAGGTGTTCGACATCTTCGTCCATAGAGAACCTCAAAAGGAGCTTTCTTAAGACTGGATTGATAGCTATTGTTATAAGCAAACTCGGCAAAAGGAAGACATTTCTCCCAATCCATACCGAATGAGATAACGCAAGCTCTAAGCATGTCTTCGAGAATTTGATTGACCCTTTCCACCTGACCACTCGACTGAGGGTGGAAAGCGGTACTGAAGGAAAGATGGGTTCCCATGGCAGTTTGGAAACTCTCCTAGAAATGATAAGTGAAAAGACTACCATGGTCTGAATTAATCTCTAGTGGAACACCATGAAGTGACACTATTCGAGAAATGTATAAGTCAGCAAGCTGACTAGCAGTGATACTCTCTCGAACAGGAAGGAAGTGAGCCACTTTGGAAAGACGATCAACGACTACGAAGATAGTGTTATTCCCTTTCTTGGTCCTGGGAAAGCCGGTGATGAAGTCCATACCCACCTTATCCCATTTCCATTCAGGAATAGCTAAAGGTTGAAGGGTGCCAGCAGGTCTTTGATGCTCTGCCTTAACGCGACGACAAACGTCACAGTTAGCAATAAACTGAGCGATTTCTCTCTTCATCCTAGTCCACCAGAACCTCTGGCGTAGGTCCTGATACATCTTAGTACTACCGGGATGAATCATGAGAGGAGATTCATGCGCCTCCTTAAGAATCAATTGTCGAAGATGTTGCTTCTTGGGGACCACCAGGCGGTTCCCAAAGAAAACAACACCTCGGTCATCAACAGAGAAACTACCAGCAGCTCCCTTCTTAACATTATCCTTGATTCGAGAAATACCCGTATCATATTGCTGGCTAGTTATGATCTGACCCTCAAGAGTAGGTTTCGCCACCAAGGTAGAAAGGAATCCGTGAGGAGCAATGTGAAGATTAAGCTTACAGAATTCCTCATGGAGAGGTGGTTGAGCCTGCTGCAACATGAGATTGTTGCAATAGGATTTACGACTTAGCGCATCAGCCATGACATTGGCTTTGCCCGGGGTGTAGGTAATCCCTAGATCATAATCTGTGATCAACTCCAACCAACGTCTTTGCCTAAGGTTCAGATCCGGTTGGGTGAAGATATACTTGAGACTCTGGTGATCGGTGTAGATCTCGCAACGTTTACCAAGGAGGTAATGTCGCCAGGTCTTGAGTGCATAGACTACGGCTGCAAGCTCTAGATCATGTGTAGGATAATTATCCTCATGTGGATGCAACTGTCGAGATGCATAGGCAATCACATGACGATCCTGCATAAGAATGCAACCTAGTCCCTGTCGTGAGGCGTCGCAGTAGATAACAAAGTCCTTTGTGAAATCCGGTGGCACAAGTATGGGAGCAGAAGTTAGGCGTCTTTTCAGTTCCTGAAAACTGTACTCACACTGTGGGGGCCACTCAAACTTTTTATCTTTGTTGAGAAGTTCCGTGAGGGGTTTGGCTACTTTGGAGAAGTTTTCAACAAAGCGGCGGCAATAGCTGGCTAGACCAAGGAAACTCCTAACTTGTTTAACGGTTTCAGGTGGAGTCCAATCGAGAACGGCCTTAAATCTCTCGGGATTGACAGCAATGCCCTTAACAGAGATTACGTGGCCTAGGTAGGTCACTTCTGGCAACCAAAATTCACACTTGGAGAACTTGGCATAAAGGCGGTGCTCTCTGAGTTTTTCTAATACAAGTCTAAGATGTTCGGCATGCTCTTCCTCGTTCTTCGAGTAAATAAGAATATCATCGAGGTAAACCACGACGAACTTATCTAAGTACTCCATGAAGATCGAGTTCATCAAGCGGGAGAATGTGGCTGGGGCGTTGGTTAGGCCGAAGGACATGACGGTGTACTCGTACGGGCCATAACGAGTGACAAAAGCCGTCTTAGGAATGTCCCCATTTCTGATCTTGATTTGGTGGTAGCCTAACCTCAAATCCATCTTGGAGAAGACTGAGGATCCAGCGAGCTGGTCATACAGGTCGTTGATCCTGGGGAGCGGATACTTGTTCTTTATCGTGACCAAATTAACGGGACGATAATCTACAACCATCCGGTCCGTACCATCCTTCTTCTTGACGAAGAGGACGGGGCAAGCCCAAGGAGAAGAACTAGGACGGATGAAACCCTTTTGCAAGGACTCATCAAGTTGTTTCTTAAGCTCGGCTAGTTCTAAGGGTGCCATCTTGTAAGGTCTCCTAGAGATTGGAGCTGTTCCTGGGATAAGATCTATGACGAACTCTACATCTCTGTCAGGCGGAACACCTGGCAGTTCCTCTGGAAAGACATCCGGAAAGTCACAGACTACCAGGATATCTTCAAGGTCTGGAAGAGGGCTGGCATTAAGAGAATAGAGCTGACGCTTCGCAACTCTGGTGGAGACAGTGACTATCTTGCCAGATGGGTGTGTAAGCTGAACAGATCTTGTGTAACAATCAATCTTGGCATGATGAGCTGTCATCCAGTCCATACCCAAGATGATGTTAATATCTAAGGACTTGAGGGCTACAAGTGATGCAAGGAATACAAGTCTATCAACAAGGATCTCGTTACCATGGCTTACGCTAGAGGTTTGCCATTTGGATCCAGGAGTTTGAATGACTAGTGGAGAGGGCATATCACAAAATGACAGGTTGTGCAAGTTAGCATAGCTTTCAGAAATGAAGGAGTGAGATGCTCCAGTATCGAACAGAACCGATGCTGGATGACAATTGACAAGGAGTGTACCAAGAACGACATCTGGATCATCATGAGCGTCTTTATCTGAGACGTGATGCACATGTCCACGTTCAGTGGGGGCTGGCTTGGCACTGATCGTCTTGCTTGATGGCTTAACACAACCAACAGTCTTCTCAGGCTGGGGTGGAGCATAACTAGTCTACGAGCAGTCACGTGCATAGTGTCCTGGCTTCCCGCATGTGAAGCAAGTCCCTGAAGTTGGACGTGGACCCGCACTGACAAGCGGTTTACCAGTAGGCCTGGGTGGAGCATACGACTGAGCCAGGGAAGGCACCACATGGGATGGCCTCGGTGCATATCCGGAAGGAAGAGCAGAGTTTGGAACCCAAATCCGGCGCTTCTGAGAACCAGAACCAGAAGAAGATCCCAAATCACGGGCGTGCTTACGAGACTCCTGTTAAGTGAGCTGAGTTGTTTCTGCATTGATGGCTTTGTTCACAAGAGCTTGGAATGTATCACAAAGATGTAGGTGGAGATCACGAAGCAACTTGGGGTTGAGACCCTTCCGAAACCTAGCCTGCTTCTTGGCGTCCGTGGACAGTTCTTCTGTCGCATAGCGGGCGAGGTTCTCAAACTCTCTAATGTAAGCATCAACAGCCATGTTGCTCTGGGTGAAACTACAGAACTCTTCTCTCTTGCGATCGATGAGGGCTTCAGGAATGTGATGCTCGCGAAAAGCCTCAGTGAAATCTCTCCAGGTAGGAATCTGACCAGCTGGAAGCATAGCCTCATAGTTCTGCCACCAAAGACTAGCAGGACCTTCCAGGTGGTATGTGGCATAGGCGACCTTGTCATCTTCAGCTACGTTCGCGGAACGCAGCTTATGAGTGATGCTACGGAGCCAGTCATCTGCATCGAGTGGCTCGATGGAATGATGAAAGGTAGGTGGGTGCAAGCGAATGAAGTCATGAATGGTTGTAGACCCTTTGAACTGATGTGCGGTGTTCTCCTCGATACGTGCCAACAAGCGGTTAGACACACGCTTGTTCCTCTCCATCTCTAGCATGAACTCTGTTAACGAAGGTTGATCGGGAGGATCCTCGTCCCTACCATCTCCGTGGTTCTGGCTACGAGCAACAGAACTTCGCTTAACTGATGAGAACTTGAGAAACGAAAGCAAGGACGGAATCAGCATCAACTATAGACTATAGAATGTAGGATAAGGAAATTAGTATCTCTCGAACTCCTAGGGAAATTCTGGCAGCATAACGACAGTAAAATGCTCAAAATGGGACATCCGGCCAAAAATGGGGTAGTAACATACTCATCATCACCACTCAAGGTTCTGAGATCATAGTAAATAGGCTACACCGGAAGTACTCGAAAACTGGGGTATGACTCTGATCAACCAATCCTATGGAACTACGGAGTAGTAACATGTGATCCTGATAGACGGAAGAGAAAGCCTAGTTCCTTAACCCCGTTAGGAAAGATAGGCTGACTCAGATCAGAAGGCCATGAGGTAAAGGAGTAAAAAGAGCCTTATGTTCCTTCCCACAATCAATTCCCTTATATAACTAAAGAATTTATAGACTCAACTTCGACCAGTTTGGCTTGGTAATCCTACACGCAGTCAGGCTCTGATACCAAAGCTGTCAGGACCCTGACTCAATGCCACATCGATCTAGCATGTAACACCTCATATCACTTTGCGGCCTCACGCATGGTATTCCCACGGGTGTCGCCCTACCTTTGCCCGGGACCGTTTGCGCCTTTTGGCACACGTATATGATAGTGTCGCTAGCATCCATATGATAAGGTGCCCGGGCTGACATGGCTAGTCGTAAACCCAAAGTGGCACAACCTTACAGGGACATGCATCCATGACCCAACATCGAACGTGTCGGTCATCAGCGAGTGAATCCAGGCTGTAGCACTAGGCTAACAGGACTCCGATGAACCGGGCTGTAGTAGCTAACAGGACTTCGGTGTTCATCGCGTGACATTTCCCCGAAGGGACAGACACAGGAACGAAGAAGGACACATGCCGGCCAGCCTAAGTGTTCCAGAGCAGTAGCAAGCTACCAGGGCTCAGTGGAAGCACTAGGAGACATTTCCCGGTAAGAGAGGCTACTAAGGATAAACAACTAGATAGTCAGGTCCCACACATAGCAATACACATTACACGTACGCATAACATGCAAGTATGTGTTGTACAACATGGCATCCCAGCATAACTCAACAACTCATATAGATAAAGCTCAAAGAGCCATCATAGCATTTATTGCAAACAGGGGTCACATGACCCATCATACAGAGCATACAAGCAGCAAGCGGAAGCATTACATGTCTGGGTACAGACATCTACAAATGAAAAAGGCTAAAGAGCCTGACTATCTACAACATTCGATCAAGATCGTAGCTGAGGTACAAGCTACTTGTCGAAGTCCACGAGAACACTAGTAAGACCGAAGTCTCCGCTGCAAAAACATAAATAAAGCAACATGAGTACAAAGGTACTCAGCAAGACTTACATCAGATCCTATCATACATGCATTTCTATCAAGAGGGTAATGTGGGTTTTAGTTGCAGCAAGCCAGCTTTGACTTTGTGGCTATCCTGTTCTACGACTACCAGAAACTCTTGAGGTGATATGGCGCACACGAGTCCACTAATCACCACACAATACACTACTATGGATTCATCCCCGTCTCCCTACGAGAAGGCCATCCATAGCACTCACACTTGTCTTGAGCATTTTATAGTATCCACTTCAAGTTGTCTATGTACCATGTAAGCATCCAAGAAGTCCATAACCGCGGACCCGGCTATTCGAATAGATCATGTTAACCCTGCAGGGGTGTACTTCTTCACACACGCTCTCGCCACTTACCGCCACGTACACGTCATGTATCTCGGCAACCTTCAAGCGGAAGCCTGGCGAGGGTGTCGGCCACGACCTGACTAACCACACAAGACTCTAGTCCAGGTTTATCGCCTATTCGGGTTCCATCCACAAGGAGATCCGGCCGGGGTGTCGCTCACGGCCCCAGACGATGTGAGTAGGGTTCCCAAGCCCACCATCCGGGTGCCACTTGGTACACCGTGCCACTTGTGCCTAGTCTGTCCCAAGCCCACCCTGCCGGGTGCCACTCGGTAGAAAAATAGCACTACCTACAACACTAGAAACTAGTTGCGACTCCTGGACAGAGACCAAGTTGGTTAATAAGTCGAGAGAGTCAATTAAGGATCCCAATGTGTGGTAGTATCGAGTCATTGGACAACACGCATAGAAATCAATGCTTAAGGACGGTTCCAGTGAGACAACCCACCATGTACTCCTACATGGCCTCTCACCGCTACCTTTACCAAATCGTGTTCACACACTTCACTCTCAGCATCAGAACATATCATAACACTCCAATTCATTCCCAATGAATCAGACCTGACACAACTCTAAGCAATAGCAGGCATAGTATTGTAGGAGCACAACATGGCTCAATCAACTCGTACACATGCTAGTGGGTTTCAACTATTTACTGTGGCAATGACAGGTCATGCGGAGGAATGGGTTCAACTACCGCAGCACAAATTAGCAGATGAATCGTTGTTGTCCTAATGCAATAACTGAGAGCAGGAGCGAGAGAGTAGAATTATATCGGAATGAACAAGGGGGGTTTGCTTGCCTGGTAGATCAACAGAGGAGGCACTGCTTCACAGACAGGTACTATGGAACGGTCTCCGGAGCAGGACCTATCGAGAAGGAACGGTACCAACAATCAAAACACAAGCATATGCAACAAAATGATGCATGAACATGGCGTGAAGATGTGATGATGATTGTGCTAATGCAGCTAGCATCATATTTGGATGAAGTCCATTTGAACCAAAGGTTCAAATGCATCTCCAAAATAAGCTCTTTATATAAGCCATTATAGTGTTTCACTTATACAGCAGGTATAACTTGGTTTTTCATGCATGAAACTGGTATAGATGGAAAGATTGCATTTTTCTGATAATTTTTCATATATAATTTATTTCAATCTGAGCTATGATTGAATTGATATGGATTTTTGAAGTTTTGAACATTTTCTGGAATTTCCTGATTTATTTTAATTCCAGAAAATATATTATTGCGCCAGCATGACGTCAGCACGACATCAGCAGGTCAACCGGGGCTGACCAGGGTCAAACCTGACGTGTGGGGTCCACACGTCAGTGTCACAGTTAGTTAACAGGGGGGTTAATTCTAATCTAACTTAGATTAGTGGCGCTGGGGCCCATTGTCAGTGTCTCAAGGTTAACTAAGTGGTGATTAGCTTAAGCTAATCACCTAGCAGGTCGGGCCCACACGTCAGTCCGGTGAGGTTAACGCCGGCGACCTCTGGACGCGGCGGCGTCCATGTTACAGGCCACGGGGTGGCGACTAAAGGCAGCGGGGCGTAGCCCGGGCTCTTGCGCAGCCAGCGAAGCAGGTAGGGGGAGCTGGGGTGGCCGGAGCTCACCGGAGCGAAGCTCGCGGCGGCGGCCGGCGTTCGGCGAGGAGGGGAGAAGGGGCTACGGTGCACGAGGGTGAGAACAGAGAGGGGGAGGAGGAGCAGCAGCTCACAGCGATCTCGATGGGCTTGACGGCGAGCTCGAGGACGCGCTGTGGTCGACGGGGCGTCGATGGGGACCCACGGCGGCCGGCGGTGAAGAGACGACGGTGACGACGATGGAGGCCGTCCGGAGGTGCGTGGCTCGACGAGGAGGTTGAGGGGGTCGCGGTGGAGCTGGGGAGCGTGTCGGGGAGG
>NC_041393.1:659192405-659204404 GCF_002162155.2 Triticum dicoccoides
GGGGGGGCGCGTGGCGTCGCGCGGGGAGATCCAGGCGACGAGGGGGGGGGGGAGGACAGGCAGGCAGGGAGGCAGGAGGTGGCCGGGCGCGTGGGTGCGGTGAGCGCGTGCTCGGCGTCCTCCTGGCGCGGTGGAGACGACGACTGGCGCTGCCAGTCAGCTAGGCCGGCCTGTTGGGTTGCTGGGCTGCACAGTGCCCGGCTGCACATGTAAGGTTTTTCCCCTTTTGTTTCTTTTTCTATTTTTCTGACATTTGTTTGGTTTAATAAAAATACTAAACCATTTTATTTCCTTATGCCAAGTTTTGCAGGAGCTAACTATATTATTCCAGAGCTCCTCAGCAAATGGCATAATTTTTGGACATATATTATATATATGACATATATATATCCACTGCAAATAATTATCGGATTAATCCAAATGGCCAAAATAAATATCCATGAGCTCCTAAAATATTTGTTTGAATTTTACCTCTGACCAATATTTTCAGAGAGCAACATGAACATTTTCTTGGACCTTTTTGGAACAATTTTTATTTGGGTCATTTTCAGAGATGATTCTGAGGGTTTCACAAGTCCTCATTTCAAAATTAAATGGAATTTAAAAATGATGCACAACTGACTAGCTAGCCTGGAGCATACCAGAACTAGGGATGTGACAGCATAATTGAATTCGGCGTCTGAAGGTACCAAACATCAGAGCGCCATAAGTTATTCTTGTTGGGGAACGTAGTAATTTCAAAAAATTTCCTACGTACACGCAAGATCATGGTGATTGCATAGCAATGAGAGGGGAGAGTGTTCGTCCACGTACCCTCGTAGACCGTAAGCGGAAGCGTTATGACAACGCGGTTGATGTAGTCGTACGTCTTCACGATCCGACCGATCCAAGCACCAAACGTACGGCACCTCCGAGTTCAGCACACGTTCAGCTCGATGACGATCCCCGGGCTCCGATCCGGCAAAGCTTTGGGGATGAGTTCCGTCAGCACGATGGCGTGGTGACGATGATGATGTTCTACCGGCGCAGGGCTTTGCCTAAACTCCGCGACGATATGACCGAGGTGGAATATGGTGGAGGGGGGCACCGCACACGGCTAAGGAACGATCCGTAGATCAACTTGTGTCTCATGGGGTGCCCCCGTATATAAAGGAGGGAGGGGGGAGGTGCGGCCGGCCTAGGAGGGGGCGCGCCAAGGGGAGTCCTACTCCCACCGGGAGTAGGACTCCCTCCTTCCTTGTTGGAGTAGGAGAAAGGGGGAAAGAGGGGGAGAGGAGGAAGGAAAGGGGGGGCGCACCCCTTGTCCAATTCGGACCAGAGGGGGGCTGCGCGCCTCCTTCCTTTCGGCTTCTCTCCTCTATTCCCGTATGGCCCAATAAGGCCCATATACTCCCCGGCGAATTCCCGTAACTCTCCGGTACTCCGAAAAATACCCGAATCACTCGGAACCTTTCCGAACTCCGAATATAGTCGTCCAATATATCGATCTTTACGTCTCGACCATTTCGAGACTCCTTGTCATGTCCCCGATCTCATCCGGGACTCCGAACTCCTTCGGTACATCAAAACTCATAAACTCATAATATAACTATCATCGAAACCTTAAGCGTGCGGACCCTACGGGTTCGAGAACTATGTAGACATGACTTAGAACTATTCTTGGTCAATAACCAATAGCGGAACCTGGATGCTCATATTGGCTCCTACATATTCTACGAAGATCTTTATCGGTCAAACCGCATAACAACATACGTTGTTCCCTTTGTCATCGGTATGTTACTTGCCCGAGATTTGATCGTCGGTATCCAATACCTAGTTCAATCTCGTTACCGGCAAGTCTCTTTACTCGTTACGTAATGCATCATCCCGTAACCAACTCATTGGTCACATAGCTTGCAAGGCTTATAGTGATGTGCATTACCGGGAGGGCCCAGAGATACCTCTCCGATAATCGGAGTGACAAAACCTAATCTCGAAATACGCCAACTCAACATGTACCTTCGGAGACACCTGTAGTACTCCTTTATAATCACCCAGTTACGTTGTGACGTTTGGTAGTACCCAAAGTGTTCCTCCGGTAAACGGGAGTTGCATATTTCTCATAGTTACAGGAACATGTATAAGTCATGAAGAAAGCAATAGCAATATACTAAACGATCAAGTGCTAGGCTAACGGAATGGGTCATGTCAATCACATCATTCTTCTAATGATGTGATCCCATTAATCAAATGACAACACATGTCTATGGTTAGGAAACATAACCATCTTTGATTAATGAGCTAGTCAAGTAGAGGCATACTAGTGACTTTATGTTTGTCTATGTATTCACACATGTATCATGTTTCCGGTTAATACAATTCTAGCATGAATAATAAACATTTATCATGATATGAGGAAATAAACAATAACTTTATTATTGCCTCTAGGGCATATTTCCTTCAGTCTCCCACTTGCACTAGAGTCAATAATCTAGTTCACATCGCTATGTGATTTAACACCAATATTCACATCTGCATGTGATTAATACCCATAGTTCACATCATCATGTGATCAACACCCAAAGGGTTTACTAGAGTCAATAATCTAGTTCACATCGCTATGTGATTAACACCCAAAAGAGTACTAAGGTATGATCATGTTTTGCACGTGAGAGAAGCTTAGTCAACGGGTCTGTCATATTCAGAGCCGCATGTATTTTGCAAATATTTTATGTCTACAATGCTCTACACGGAGCTACTCTAGCTAAATGCTCCCACTTTCAAATGTATCCAGATTGAGACTTAGAGTCATCTAGATCGGTGTGAAAGCTTGCACCGATGTAACTCTTTACGACGGGCTCTTTTATCACCTCCATAATCGAGAAATATTTCCTTAGTCCTCACTAAGGATATTCTTGACCCATGTCCAGTGATCTACTTATTAGATCAAAATTGTATTCCTTTGCCAAACACAGAGCAAGGTATACAATAGGTCTGGTTCGCAGCATAGCATACTTTATAGAACCTATGACTGAGGCATAGGGAATGACTTTTCATTTTCTTTCTATTTTCTGCAATGGTCGGGTCTTGAGTCTTTACTCAACTTCACACCTTGTAACACAGGCAAGAACTCCTTCTTTGACTGTTCCATTTTGAACTATTTCAAAAATTTATCAAGGTATGTACTCATTGAAAAATCTTATCAAGCGTCTTGATCTATCTATATAGATCTTGATGCTCAATGTGTAAGCAGCTTCATCGAGGTCTTGCTTTGAAAAACTCTTATTCAAGTATCCTTTCATGCTATCCAGAATTTCCATATCATTTCCAATTAACAATATGTCATCCACATATAATATTAGAAATGCTACAGAGCTCCCACTCACTTTCTTGTAAATACAGGCTTCTTCAAAAGTCTGTATAAAACCATATGCTTTGATCAACTCATCAAATCATATATTCCAACTCCGAGATGCTTGCACCAGTCCATAGATGGATCGCTGGAGCTTGCACAATTTGTTAGCACCTTTAGGATTGAAAAAACCTTCTGGTTGCATCATATACAACTCTTCTTTAAGAAAACCATTAAGGAATGCAGTTTTGTTTATCCATTTGCCAGATTTCATAAAATGCGGCAATTGCTAACATGATTCAGACAGACTTAAGCATAGATACGTGTGAAAAACTCTCATCGTAGTCAACATCTTGAACTTGTCGAAAACCTTTTGCGACAATTCTAGCTTTGTAGATAGTAACACTATCAGCGTCTGTCTTCCTCTTGAAGATCCATTTAATCTCAATGTCTCGCTGATCATTTGGCAAGTCAATCAAAGTCCATACTTTGTTTTCATACATGGATCTTATCTCAGATCTCATGGCCTCAAGCCATTTTGCGGAATCTGGGCTCACCATCGCTTCTTCATAGTTCGTAGGTTCGTCATGGTCTAGTAACATAACTTCCAGAACAGGATTACCGTACCACTCTGGTGCGGATCTTACTCTGTAAGACCTACAAGGTTCTGTAGTAACTTAATCTGAAGTTTCATGATCATCATCATTAACTTCCTCACTAATTGGTGTAGTAGTCACAGTAACAAATTTCTGTGATGAACTAATTTCCAATAAGGGAGCAGGTATAGTTACCTCATCAAGTTCTACTTTCCTCCCACTCACTTCTTTCAAGAGAAACTTCTTCTCTAGAAAGGATCCATTCTTGGCAACGAATGTTTTTCCTTCGGATCTATGATAGAAGGTGTACCCAACAGTTTCCTTTGGGTATTCTATGAAGACGCACTTCTCCGATTTGGGTTCGAGCTTATCAAGTTGAAAACCTTTTTCATATAAGCATCGCAACTCCAAACTTTAAGAAACGACAGCTTAGGTTTACTGCTAAACCATAGTTCATACGGTGTCGTCTCAACGGATTTAGATGGTGCCCTATTAAACGTGAATGCAGCTGTTTCTAATGCATAACCCCAAAACGATAGTGGTAAATCGGTAAGAAACATCATAGATTGTACAATATCCAATAAAGTACAGTTATGACGTTCGGACACACCATTACGCTGTGGTGTTCCAGGTGGCGTGAGTGCGAAACTATTCCGCATTGTTTCAAATGTAGACCAAACTCGTAACTCAAATATTCTCCTCCACGATCAGATCGTAGAAATTTATTTTCTTGTTACGATGATTTTCAACTTCACTCTGAAATTCTTTGAACTTTTCAAACGTTTCAGACTTATGTTTCATTAAGTAGATATACCCATATCTGCTCAAATCATCTGTGAAGGTCAGAAAATAATGATACTTGCCGTGAGCCTCAACACTCATCGGATCGCATACATCATTATGTATTATTTCCAATAAGTCAGTTGCTCGCTCTATTGTTCCAGAGAACGGAGTATTTAGTCATCTTGCCCATAAGGCATGGTTCGCAAGCATCAAGTGATTCATAATCAAGTGATTCCAAAATCCCATCAGCATGGAGTTTCTTCATGCGCTTTACACCAATATGACCTAAACTGCAGTGGCACAAATAAGTTGCACTATCATTATTAACTTTGCATCTTTTGGTTTCAATATTATGAATATGTGTATCACTATGATCGAGATCCCACAAACTATTTTCATTGGGTGTATAACCATCGAAGGTCTTATTCATGTAAACAGAATAATAATTATTCTCTAACTTTAAATGAATAACCGTATCGCAATAAACACGATCAAATCATGTTCATGCTCAACGCAAATGCCAAATAACATATTTTTAGGTTTAAGACTAATCCCGAAAGTATAGGGAGTGTGCGATGATGATCATATCAATCTTGGAACTACTTCCAACACTCATCGTCACTTCCCCTTCAACTAGTCTCTGTTTATTCTGTAACTCCTGTTTCGAGTTACTAATCTTAGCAACCGAACAATTATCAAATACTCAGGAGCTACTATAAACACTAGTAAGGCACACATCAATAACCTGTATATCAAATATACCCTTGTTCACTTTGCCATCCTTCTTATCTACCAAATATTCAGGGCATTTCCGCTTCCAGTGACCATTTCCTTTGCAATGTAAGCACTCAGTTTCAGTCTTTGGTTCAGCTTTGGGCTTCTTCATGGGAGTGACAACTCGCTTGTCATTCTAGTCGAAGTTCCCTTTCTTTCCCTTTGCCCTTTTCTTGAAACTAGTGATCTTGTCAACCATCAACACTTGATGCTCTTTCTTGATTTCTACCTTCATCGATTTCAACATTACGAAGAGCTTGGGAATTACTTTCGTTATCCCTTGCATATTATAGTTCATCACGAAGTTCTACTAACTTGGTGATGGTGACTAGAGAATTCTGCCAATCACTATCTTATCTGGAAGATTAACTCCCACTTGATTCAAGCGATTGAAGTACCCAGACAATATGAACACATGCTCACTAGTTGAGCGATTCACCTCCATCTTTTAGCTATAGAACTTGTTGGAGACTTCATATCTCTCAACTCGGGTATTTGCTTGAAATATTAACTTCAATTCCTAGAACATCTCATATGGTCCATGACGTTCAAAACGTCTTTGAAGTCCCGATTCTAAGCCGTTAAGCATGGTGCACTAAACTATCAAGTAGTCATCATATTGAGCTAGCCAAACGTTCATAACATCTGCATCTGCTCCTGCAATAGGTCTGTCACCTAGTGGTGCATCAAGAACATAATTCTTCTGTGCAGCAATGAGGATACACCTCTGATCACGGATCCAATCCGCATCATTGCTACTAACATTTTTCAACATAGTTTTCTCTAGGAACACATATACAAATAAACATATGAAAGCAACAACGCGAGCTATTGATCTACAACATAATTTGCAAAATACTACCAGGACTAAGTTCATGATAAATTAAAGTTCAATTAATCATATTACTTAAGAACTCCCACTTAGAAAGACATCCCTCTAATCTTCTAAGTGATCACGTGATCCAAATCAACTAAACCATAACCGATCATCACGTGAGATGGAGTAGTTTTCAATGGTGAACATCACTATGTTGATCATATCTACTATATGATTCACGCTCGACCTTTCGGTCTCCGTGTTCTGAGGCCATATCTGCATATGCTAGGATCGTCAAGTTTAACCTGAGTATTCCGCGTGTGCAAAACTGTCTTGCACCCGTTGTAGATGGACGTAGAGCTTATCACACCCGATCATCACGTGGTGTCTGGGCACGACGAACTTTGGCAACGGTGCATACTCAGGGAGAACACTTCTTGATAATTTTAGTGAGAGATCATCTTAAAATGCTACCGTCAATCAAAGCAAGATAAGATGCATAAAGGATAAACATCACATGCAATCAATATAAGTGATATGATATGGCCATCATCATCTTGTGCTTGTGATCTCCATCTCCGAAGCACCATCATGATCACCATCGTCACCGGCGTGACACCTTGATCTTCATCGTAGCATCGTTGTCGTCTCGCCAACTATTGCTTCTACGACTATCGCTACCGCTTAGTGATAAAGTAAAGCAATTACAGGGCGTTTGCATTTCATACAATAAAGCGACAACCATATGGCTCCTGCCAGTTGCCGATAACTTCGGTTACAAAACATGTTCATCTCATAAAATAAAATATAGCATCACGTCTTGACCATATCACATCACAACGTGCCCTACAAAAACAAGTTAGACGTCCTCTACTTTGTTGTTGCAAGTCTTACATGGCTGCTACGGGCTTAGCAAGAACCGTTCTTACCTACGCATCAAAAACCACAACGATAGTTTGTCAAGTTGGTGCTGTTTTAACCTTCGCAAGGAACGGGCGTAGCCACACTCGATTCAGCTAAAGTGAGAGAGACAGACACCCGCCGGTCACCTTTAAGCAACGAGTGCTCGTAGCGGTGAAACCAGTCTCGCGTAAGCGTACGCGTAATGTCGGTCCGGGCCGCTTCATCTCACAATACCGCCGAACCAAAGTATGACATGCTGGTAAGCAGTATGACTTATATCGCCCACAACTCACTTGTGTTCTACTCGTGCATATGACATCTACGCATAAAACCAGGCTCGGATGCCACTGTTGGGGAACGTAGTAATTTCAAACAATTTCCTACGTACACGCAAGATCATGGTGATTGCATAGCAACGAGAGGGGAGAGTGTTCATCCATGTACCCTCATAGACCGTAAGAGGAAGCGTTATGACAACACGGTTGATGTAGTCGTACGTCTTCACGATCCGACCGATCCAAGCACCGAACGTACGGCACCTCCGAGTTCAGCACACGTTCAGCTCGATGACGATCCCCGGGCTCCGATCCAGCAAAGCTTCGGGGATGAGTTCCGTCAGCATGACGGCGTGGTGACGATGATGATGCTCTACCGGCGCAGGGCTTCGCCTAAACTCCGCGACGATATGACCGAGGTGGAATATGGTGGAGGGGGGCACCGCACACGGCTAAGGAACGATCCGTAGATCAACTTGTGTCTCATGGGGTGCCCCCTTGCCCCCGTATATAAAGGAGGGAGGGGGGAGGTGCGGCCGGCCTAGGAGGGGGCGCGCCAAGGGGAGTCCTACTCCCACCGGGAGTAGGACTCCCTCCTTCCTTGTTGGAGTAGGAGAAAGGGGGAAAGAGGGGGAGAGGAGGAAGGAAAGGGGGGCCGCACCCCTTGTCCAATTCGGACCAGAGGGGGGCTGCGCGCCTCCTTCCTTTCGGCCTCTCTCCTCTATTCCCGTATGGCCCAATAAGGCCCATATACTCCCCGGCGAATTCCCGTAACTCTCCGGTACTCCGAAAAATACCCGAATCACTCGGAACCTTTCCGAACTCCGAATATAGTCGTCCAATATATCGATCTTTACGTCTCGACCATTTCGAGACTCCTTGTCATGTCCCCGATCTCATCCGGGACTCCGAACTCCTTCGGTACATCAAAACTCATAAACTCATAATATAACTGTCATCGAAACCTTAAGCGTGCGGACCCTACGGGTTCGAGAACTATGTAGACATGACCTAGAACTATTCTTGGTCAATAACCAATAGCGGAACCTGGATGCTCATATTGGCTCCTACATATTCTACGAAGATCTTTATCGGTCAAACCGCATAACAACATACGTTGTTCCCTTTGTCATCGGTATGTTACTTGCCCGAGATTTGATCGTCGGTATCCAATACCTAGTTCAATCTCGTTACCGGCAAGTCTCTTTACTCGTTATGTAATGCATCATCCCATAACCAACTCATTGGTCACATTGCTTGCAAGGCTTATAATGATGTGCATTACCGAGAGGGCCCAGAGATACCTCTCCGACAATCGGAGTGACAAAACCTAATCTCGAAATACGCCAACTCAACATGTACCTTCGGAGACACCTGTAGTACTCCTTTATAATCACCCAGTTACGTGGTGACGTTTGGTAGTACCCAAAGTGTTCCTCTGGTAAACGGGATTTGCATATTTCTCATAGTTACAGGAACATGTATAAGTCATGAAGAAGCAATAGCAATATACTAAATGATCAAGTGCTAGGCTAACGGAATGGGTCATGTCAATCACATCATTCTTCTAATGATGTGATCCCATTAATCAAATGACAACACATGTCTATGGTTAGGAAACATAACCATCTTTGATTAATGAGCTAGTCAAGTAGAGGCATACTAGTGACTTTATGTTTGTCTATGTATTCACACATGTATCATGTTTCCGGATAATACAATTCTAGCATGAATAAGAAACATTTATCATGATATGAGGAAATAAATAATAACTTTATTATTGCCTCTAGGGCATATTTCCTTCAATTCTGGTATCCGGATAATTACGATTTTGCCAGGGGCTTGACCCTGGATGGCCATTCCTTCCCGCCGTCTTCGACATCGGAGGTGTAGTCCGGCAGAAGGGTCCTTCCCTTCTTGGTCCCTACGACCTTCCTAGTTGGGGCGACCTTCCTCTTCTTTCCTCCCCTCGCTGGAGGGGGAGAGGCTTCTTCTTCTTCCTCCTCCTCCTTGTCCTCAGAGGCGGAGGGTGCTTCGGGGTTGTCGGGCGATGAGTCCGACACCGCCAGGCGCCGGGAACTCTTTCGGGTCCCCATGGGCTTCTTCTTGGCCTTCTTCTCCAGCACCACGTGAGGTGCCGGAACCAGCAGCTTCGTCAAGCGCGCGTCTGCTGGGCCTTCGGGCAAAGAGGCCGGGCAGTTAAACTACCCGGATGTCCTCTTCCAGTCCTGTCAAAGGAGCAGGAGTTTAGTACCTGCATGGAATCAAACCATGAAAATCAAGTGTCCCGAGAAAGACTAAAGGCAAGCTTACTTCGGTGGCTTGGAGCTTGGCGCAGAATATGCGACCCTCGGTGACGGGTGGCGAGACCTCGGAGCTCTTGAATAACACCTTCCAAGCGTCCTCGTGCTTTGTTTCGAAAAGCCGGGACAGAGTCTGGTGCTGGGCCGGGTCGAACTTCCACAAGGTGAAGGCCCGTCGTTGACACGGGAGAATCCGGCGGAAGAGCATGATCTGGACTACGTTGACAAGCTTAACCTTCTTGTTCACCAGGTCTCAGACGCAGGTTTGGAGTCCGGTCACCTCTTCCGGACTACCCCACAACAGGACCATCTCCTTCCAAGATGTGAGCCGAGTGGGGATGCCGGATCGAAATGCGGGGGCCGCTGCCCATTTAGGGTCACGCGGCTCGGTGATATAGAACCACCCCGATTGCCATCCTTTGATGGTCTCTACGAAGGCGCCTTCGAGCCATGTGATGTTGTCTATCTTGCCCACCATGGCGCCTCCGCACTCCGCTTGACGTCCGCCCACGACCTTCGGCTTGATGCTGAAGATCTTCAGGCATAGGTCAATGTGAGGCTGGATGCGGAGGAAGGCCTCACATACGACGATGAACGCTGAAATGTTGAGGATGAAGTTCGGGGCCAGATCGTGGAAGTCCAGGCCGTAGTAGAACATGAGCCCCCGGATGAACGGGTGAATAGGAAAGCCCAGTCCGCGGAGGAAATGAGTGAGAAATACGACCCTCTCATGGGGCCTAGGGGTGGGGACGAGTTGCCCCTCCTCGGGAAGCCGGTGCGCGATGTCGTCAGACAAGTATCCGGTCTTCCTCAACTTTTTGATTTGCCCCTCCGTGACGAAGGAGGCCATCCATCTACCTCCCGCTCCGGACATGATTGGAGAAAGGTCGAGGTGGGAAGTGCGGACTTGGGTGCTGGAGTTCGAGTGCGCGGGGATCGACAACCAAGGGAGGAAGAAGGCGTGAATGGAAAGGGTGGATCCTTATCCCCTTATATGGGCGGCCGAGACTATGAGCCCCCACCAGCCCAATAAAACTCGCTTATCTCCCAAGCGCCGCGGTTAATGGCGCGGTTGGGTTACCCACGCCCGTATTGATGAGGATCCTGGAATAAGGGGACACGATCTCTGCTTTGACAAGACGTGCCAAGGAAACCGCCTCGCTAAACACGCTGAGGTGGAACAGTAAAACGATTCAAATAAAGGCCTGGCTGTGGCGTGATGTCACGCTGCGGAATACGTCAGCAGATTAGATTTGTGCAGATATTATTCTCTTTACGGTGGCATGTGGAACTTATTTTGCAGAGCCGGACACTATCCTTGTGTTCAACATCTTCTATGGAGTATTTGGAGGAGGAAACCGCCTTGCAATGCCGAAGACAATTTGCGCACCGGACTCGTCGTCATTGAAAGCCTGGTTCAGGGGCTACTAAGGGAGTCCTGGATTAGGGGGTGTCCGGATGGTCGGACTATGACCTTTGGACGGACTCCCGGACTATGAAGATACAAGATTGAAGACTTCGTCCCGTGTCCGGATAGGAATTTCCTTGGCGTGGAAGGCAAGCTTGGCGATTTGATATGAAGATCTCCTCCCATTGTAACCGACTCTGTTTAACCCTAGCCCTCTCCGGTGTCTATATAAACCGGAGAGTTTTAGTCCATAGGACGAACAACAATCATACCATAGGCTAGCTTCTAGGGTTTAGCCTCTCTGATCTTGTGGTAGATCAACTCTTGTACTACCCATATCATCAATATTAATCAAGCAGGAGTAGGGTTTTACGTTCATCGAGAGGGCCCAAACCTGGGTAAAAACATCGTGTCCCTTGTCTCATGTTACCATCCGCCTAGACGCACAGTTCGGGACCCCCTACCCGAGATCCGCCGGTTTTGACACCGACAGTAAGGTTTTCAAAACTTAGGCGAGTACGAGACTGCGGCTAAGCCCCCGAGTGAGAGGATGGCTCTCCACTCGGTAGGATTTTTTCAAACTTAGGCGAGCACTGGGCTGCAGCTAAGCCCCCGAGTGAGAGGACTGCTCTTCACTCGGTAGGATTTTTTCAAACTTAGGCGAGCATTGGGCTGCAGCTAAGCCTCCTAGTGAGAGGACTACTCTTCACTCGGTAGGATTTTTTCAAACTTAGGCAAGCACTGGGCTGCAGCTAAGCCTCCAAGCGAGAGGACTGCTCTTCACTCGGTAGGATTTTTACCACTTAGGC
>NC_041393.1:659204827-659231884 GCF_002162155.2 Triticum dicoccoides
TTACAAACTTATGCGAGCACTGGGCTGCAGCTAAGCCCCCGAGTGGGAGGCGGACTCGCCACTCGGTAGGCTTTTTTCAAACTTAGGCGAGCACTGGGCTGCAGCTAAGCCCCCTAGTGGGAGGCGGACTCGCCACTCGGTAGGATTTTACAAACTTAGGCGAGCACTGGGCTGCAGCTAAGCCCCCGAGTGGGAGGCGGACTCCCCACTCGGTAGGATTTTATAAACTTAGGTGAGCACTGGGCTGCAGCTAAGCCCCCGAGTGGAAGGCGGACTCGCCACTCGGTAGAATTTTACAAACTTAGGAGAGCACTGGGCTGCAGCTAAGCCCCCGAGTGGGAGGCGGAGTCGCCACTCGGTAGGATTTTACAAACTTAGGTGAAAAAGGTTCACCGCTAAGGCAACGCATACAAAAGAAATAAACAAAAATCATTCGGAAGACTGTAAAATGATGTCTTTTGATAAACAAACTAAGCGGTACTTCTTATTACATCTCATTAGTCTAAATACTTAAGAGTAAAAAGGACGGAGCAGTTCCGTGTTCCGGGCGCGCGGTTCGTCTTTGTTGTGCTCGACGTTGAAGAGACGAGATGCTCCATTGTGGAGCACCTTGGTGATGAAGAAAGGACCTTCCCAAGCGGGGGCAAGTTTGTGTGGCTTCTGCTGATCCACTCGGAGAACCAAGTCCCCTTCCTGGAACGCCCAACCCCTTACGTTCCTGGCATGGAACCGAGGCGGGTCTTGCTGATAAATGGTTGATCGGATCAAGGCCATCTCTCTTTCTTCCTCCAGGAGGTCGACTGCATCTTGGCGAGCTTGCTCTACTTCCTCCTCTGAGAAGAGTTCGACTCGGGGAGCGTTGTGGAGCAAATCGCTCGGCAAAATGGCTTCGGCTCGGTAGACTAAGAAGAATGGAGTCTGTCCAGTCGACCGATTGGGAGTTTTCCTCAGCCCCCACAACACTGACGGGAGCTCATCAACCCAAGCTCTAGGCGCGTGCTTGAGGTCATGCATTAACCGAGGCTTCAATCCTTTGAGAATCAATCCATTCGCCTGCTCGGCCTGTCCATTCGACTGAGGGTGGGCAACCGAACACTACTAGGGAAAACCTTATACACAGAATCTTAGCAGCAGCGCGGCACAAAAAGAAGTGCTACTGCTAATTAGCAGCAGGGCGGTTAAAAAAACACGCTGCTACTAAGTTGATAGTAGTAGCGCGGGGTATAAAACCACGCTACTACTAAGTGGTTTTCACCGTGCCTACCGGAAGAAGCAGTAGTAGTAGCGTGGGATATAAACCCACGCTACTACTAAGTTGGTAGTAGTAGCGCGGTGTATAAACCCCACGCTACTGCTATGTAGTCCTCATCGTGCCCTCCCGCGACAGGCCATAGTAGCAGCGTGGGGTATAAACCTAGCGCTCCTACTATAGCTCGCGGAGGCTAAAGCCCAAATTCACCTCCGCCTCGCCTGACCACTCTGCCCGCTCTTCCTCTCCTTTTTCCCAAGTCCCCGGCGTCGCCGCCTGCTGTCCCCACCAAGCACCACCCGTCCGCCACTGCCACCGCCTCCGTCTCCCTCTCCACCCGCACGCGCGCTGCCTCCCCCAGTGCCCGTCCCCCTTGCTGTCTCCTCCGGCGGACAGGGTCGTCCCCGCGGCACCGATGCGGGGCGACGTGTACTTGGGGCAGCACCTCGCAGCCGCGGCCGCGGCGGGCGCCCGCATGAGCGTGCCAGAGGAGGACGCCGAGAGGCGCCGCCGCCGCAAGGAGAAGCGGAGGGCCTTGGCCAAGAAGACGCCCTTCCCTTTTCTCCCAAATCAATCAATCAATCCCTCCCTCCCTTCATCAATCACGCGGGAAGGGCAGGGCATCCCCTCCAAGATTTGATTTTGCTTTTAAATATTTAGGGGAGGGGAAGGAAGGGAAGGGGCGATATAGGAAGGAAGATGGATCAGCAAGAGGAGGAAGCGTCCGTCTGCATCAGCGTCAGCGTCACCGTTCCTTCCTCCTTGCCGCCGGAGGAGGAGGAAGAAGAAGAGCAAGAAGAGGAGGATGACATGGCTGCGGTGAATATGGCGTTGGGCCCTCAGGTTCCCCTCAAGGACCTCCTCCACCTCCACAAGGCAAGCAAAGCAACATGCATCTGCATCTTTCTTTCTTTCTTTTTAATACTAGTAACAGATAGTAGATACTAAAACTGCAAATGGATGAATGGGTCTATGTAAATATGTAATGTAGGGGGAGGACGAGGAGGACTACTGTTGTGATTCATAAAGGTCTAAATCTGATCCCGTAAGTAAGATTATTAATTTCAATTGAATCATTTTTTGGGCAGTGAGTCACTCACTCATTCATCTATGTATACTGATTAATTCTCTTCCAGTTGGACCTGCCTGCCTCTCTCTCTCTCTCTCTATATATATATATATATATATATATTCAGATAGATAGCACAAATGTTTGACCTGCCTGCTATGCAAAATACCACCACACAAGGCAGGGTGGCACCACCGATACTGCACCTCAGTTGCTTCAAACTTTGACAAAAGGGCCACAACCGAGTTCCATTAATAAGAAATGATGAAACAAGCAGGTTTGCGGTTCTGAAACTTGGACAATAAGCAAAGCCAAAAGAGAAAAATGCAGCAAAAAAATAGAGGAATCCTTTTGTAAACTCATTTGTATGGTTTTTGATGTTTATTTCCATGGTTTGTTTGTTGCCATTCAGAATCATGTACGTGCCACTGCTATGCTCTGTTTTCATCTTGCATTTGAGCAACCAAAACGTTGAATTTATATCTTCAGTTTTGATCTTCCATGTCTTTGTCAAAGTTCAATCCAACCACCAGTACTGTACTCCACAAAATAACATTTTTGGTCCGAGATAAATATGTCTATGTGTTCTTTTATGATTATTACTACTCCAGTAGTGAATGTTGGAGTATGTTGAAGCAGCCTTGGAGTCCAGCGGTGGCTTTTTGTATCTTGCCAACTGAAGAGGTGGTTGCAGAGGTGGACAGAGTGACTACAACCTGCTAAGAGCTGAAACTCTGAAACTTCCAAAGAAATTGACACTTCAGTTCAGCTCAGACAATGTTTTGCTGCTTGCAAATCTTCTAATGGACGACTTGCAACTCGTCGGTTCACGCTATAGCGCTCAACTTGTTATCTCTGAACTTGGCTGAATTTTGTTGGAGCCTATTACTGCCATGTTCAGCTACCTAGTGGTCCAATATAAGAACATAACCAAAGGCTTGAGGACACGGGCCATAGGGTGGGCACAACATCATTGTGGAACTCTGCAGAATATTGATCTCTTTCTTTCAAACTCAGCACACTTCTTTACAATAGGTAATGCTAATTGTCTCAAATTATAAGTTGGCTTTTATTTTATTCATACATCATAGCTTGTAGTAGTTTACACCAACAAATATTCATCATGTTGGTAGTTTTGAACTGGCTGGGTGGCAGTGAAAGCTAGGACGCACTATCTGAAGTTCTGGCTGGCATCACGTCTCCCCTTGACACTAAGTTCTTTTGCAGAAGTGCTCATTCTGCATCTATGTATGTTGTCACCCCCATGGTACGTGCACATCAAACTATTCTATTTTCCTAAATTGAATTGTTAATGGAGCTGAACAAATACTTTTATCATTTAATTCTCATGTTAAGGTAATCCTGAAATGAGAAAAAGCAATGAGCTATTTGTATTGGTTGACGTTAATGACCTTTTATAAGTTGTGTTGCTAATTATTTACTGTTCCTTGACTGTTACTGGAGGCCAAGTTGGTATTGTTCTAAGACGGAAGCAAGGTTCTTATTTTTGTGGAACAAAACGGATCATGGTTAAATGGCATTGTCACCTGGTTCAAATTGCCTAGGTTATATTGACTAGGCATTTTGCTGCTATTTCTAAAGAAGTGGATAGAAGGTTTAAACTATGATACATCATATCTGAGTTGGTTCGTACTTGGAGTTGGAGAGATATTTGCAAGTTTTTGAATGGTCCTATCTGTGCCATATTTTTTCCTGCCTACTTCACTTATATCAGGATATTTAGAAGACTCGACAGAAGAGTTTCAGCAAGAATCAATAGCTTGTGTGATCCTTATGTCGCTGAGTTCTTTTTATAAACGTTCCATTGATTGAATGGTTGAAGAAGTATCATATGTAGGTAAACTGGTTAGACCTTTTAAAGTCTGCTACTCTCACAAGTATATTTTGCATTATTTTCCTTCCCTGTGTGTGTGTGTCTATGTGTGTTTACTCTTCTGTTGCTTTGAGTATTAGTACAAGCCTATTGCAAGATTGGTTTAATGCTCTGGTTACTTAATTTGGCTCCTTAATGACATATGGAAGCATAGTCACTCTTTGCAAATGCAGTGCAATTTAGCATCCATCTTATGCTACCTTGCAATCCAAACTCTTGCAGATCAGCTATGCTGATGACCACTATGTCTGCTTTTCTTGAGACGAGGACAAGTGGGTCATATATGGCTTCGAGACTGTCGAGGTAAGTTACTCGTGACTCCTGGGTGTTGATCAAGGCCCTGTATTCTTTCTTGTAGCCATTTTATTGTTAACTTGCTGATTTGTTGGTGTGAAGTTCCTCCATGCAGAGAGAAGATAGTTCAGAGCATTTGCTAGAACGCTAGTGGGGTGGCACGAGGCCGACATTGACTGGGGCCTGCATGAGCCGAGGGCTAGGGCGAGGGACATGACGGCGTCACAACTCAAGGCGGCGGCTGCCATCGGTCAAGTGTGGCTCGTCGAGGCTACTCGTTGTATTTTGTTGCAGCTGCAGGCCACGAGATCAGGCCAGGAAGGCGCCATGCATTGATGAGTGAGCCAATTTTTGGAAACGTGTCTCAGTCTCTGACTTCTAGAAGTAGTGGTAAAGTTTTGAATTTGCATGGCAAGAACCACTTATGTAGGTAGCTGACACGCACAACATTGTGTTTATACTCTTACTTATGTAAAAGATATGAATTATACACGAGTTCTCTCTACAATGAGGAATTGTGATAGTAGATATGGCAATTGTGTGATAGAATGGAATTGATTAATTTTATTTTATTTTAATTTCTAATAAGTTAGTAGTAGTGTGGGAAAAAACTGCTCGCTACTAGTATCTAGGACACTAGTAGCGTTGGTATTATAGACACGCTACTATTATTTCGTTAGTAGTAGCGCGGGTACGAAATAGCACTAGCGTGGGTGGCACACGCTACTACTAACAAAGTTAGTAGCAGCGCGGGTTTAACCCACGCTACTACTAACTATTAGCTGTAGCGCGATACTAGTAGCGCGGGTACCCGCGCTGCTAGTAGCCATTTTACCCGCGCTGCTAGTAGCCTTTTACCTAGTAGTGGAGGCGTAATCGACCCTCGTGCCTTGGGAAGCGCAAAAGGTTCTGAACTCGTCGGAGTCGAAGTTCGACCCGTTATCCGTGATGATGTTGTGTGGTACGCCATATCTGAATATCAACTCTCTAATGAAACTCACAGCAGTGCTTGCTTCAAGGTTTTTGATGGGCTTGGCTTCGATCCACTGAGTAAACTTGTCGACTGCTACCAGTACATGGGTAAATCCGCTCCTGCCGGTCCTCAGAGGTCCAACCATGTCCAATCCAAAAACGGCAAAAGGCCAGACGAGTGGAATAGTCTTTAGAGCTGATGCGGGTTTGTGTGACATATTGGAGTAAAACTGACACCCTTCAAACTTATCCACTATATCTTTGGCCATTGGTGTACGGCCAATAAAATCCGGCTCGGTATGCTTTGGCCACGATTGTCCGAGAGGACGCATGGTGACCACAGGTCCCCGAGTGAATATCGTTGAGAATCATTCGGCCTTCTTCTGGCGTGATGCACTTCTGCAAACCCCAGTCGCACTTTCTCTGAACAACTGTCCTTTTATCACAGTAAAGGCTTTAGACCGTCGAACGGTCTGTCGAGCCTCTTCCTCATCCTCTGGGAGTTCCTTCCTAAGAATGTAAGCGATGTATGACACTGTCCAGTCGGGAGTGATGACCAAAACCTCCATGACTAAGTCGACCACGGCTGGGATTTCAACTTCAGTCGGATCTGTGGCGCTCTTGGGATGGGGTGACTCCTCGGTGAAAGGATCTTCCTTAACTGAAGGTGAATGAATATGTTCTAGAAACACATTTCGGGGAATGGCCTCTCTCTTTGAACCTATCTTGGCTAACTCATCTGCGGCTTGATTTTTTAGTCGGGGAATGTGGTGGAGCTCCAACCCTTCAAACCTCTTCTCAAACTTTCTCACCGCGTTGCAGTAATCAGTCATGGCTGGGCTCCTGACATCCCATTCCTTTATCACTTGGTTGATCACCATATCTGAGTCGCCGTAGACCATAAGGCGACGGACGCCGAGTGATATGGCCATACGCAACCCGTATAGGAGTGCTTCATATCTGGCTTCGTTATTGGAGGAATCAAAATGAATCTGGAGAACATAACTGAGCCTGTCTCCGCGAGGGGATAACAAAACCACTCCAGCGCCTGAACCATTCAGCATCTTGGAGCCATAAAAGAACATAGTCCAATGCTCCGAGTGAACTTGAGTCGGCAGTTGCTGCTCAATCCACTCGGCAAGGAAATCTGCAATTGCTTGGGACTTGATGGCCTTCTTTGCCTCGAACTTGATATCTAATGGAATGATTTCAATCGCCCATTTTGCTACTCGACCAGTGGCGTCTCTGTTATTCAGAATTTCAGATAGTGGTGCGTCGCTGGTGACTGTAATGGAGTGGTCAGAGAAATAGTGCGCAACTTTCTTCATGGTCATGTATATTCCATAGACAAGCTTCTGATAATGTGGGTATCATTGCTTGGATGGAGTCAAAACTTCAGAGAGATAATAGACCGGGCGTTGAACCTTGTAAGCTTTTCCTTCTTCCTCTCGCTCGACCGTGAGTACTATGCTGACAACTTGTCCAGTGGCTGCAATATAAAGCAGTAAAGGCTCTTTGCTGATTGGTGCAGCGAGCACCGGCTGGGTGGAAAGCAGGATTTTGAGCTCTGCAAATGCTGCGTTAGCTTCATCAGTCCACTCGAACTTATCAGACTTCTTCATCAGTCGGTAAAGAGGCAAGGCCTTTTCACCGAGACGAGAAATGAGTCGACTCAGGGCGGCCAGACAACTAGTCAGCTTCTGAACATCATGCACTTGCACGGGGCGTTTCATTCGAAGGATGGTTTCAACCTTTTCTGGATTAGCGTCGATCCCTCGTTCAGAAACGAGAAAACCGAGTAACTTTCCTCCTGGGACTTCGAATGTGCATTTTGAAGGATTAAGCTTGATATCATACCTCCTCGGGTTGGCAAAGGTTTCTGCAAGGTCAGTCAATAGGCCGGAACCTTTGCGAGACTTGACCACAATGTCGTCCATGTATGCTTCCACATTCCGACTGATTTGAGTGAGCAGGCACTTCTGAATCATTCTCATGAATGTGGCTCCAGCATTTTTCAAACCGAAAGGTGATACGTCTCCATCATATCTATAATTTTTGATTGTTCCATGCCAATATTATTCAACTTTTATATACTTTTGGGAACTTTTTATACTATTTTTTGGGACTAACATATTGATCCAGTGCCCAGTGCCAGTTCCTGTCTATTGCATGTTTTTTGTTTCGCAGAAACCCAATATCAAACGGAGTCCAAACGGGATAAAAATGGACGGAGATTTTTTTCCGAATATTTATGATTTTTCGGAGGAAGAATCAACGCGAAACGGTGTCCGAGGTGGCCACGAGATAGGGGGGCGCACCCCAGGGAGGCAGGCGCTCCCTGGTCTCTCGTGGGCCACCCGTAAGGCGGTTGACGCTCTTCTTTTGGCGCAAGAAATCTAATTTTATGAGAAAGATCTGGGCGAAAGATTCACCCCAATCGGAGTTACGGATCTCCAGATATAAAGGAAACGGTGAAGGGGTAGAATCAGAGAACGCAGGAAACACATAAACAGAGAGATAGATCCAATCTCAGAGGGGCTCTGTCCCCTCCCAAGCCATGGGAGCCAAGGACCAGAGGGGAAACCCTTCTCCCAGCTAGGGAGGAGGTCAAGGAAGAATAAGAAGAAGGGGCTCTCCTTCCCCCTTGCTTCCGGTGGTGCCGGAGCACTGCCGGGGGCCATCATCATCACCGCGATCTTCACCAACACCGCCGCCATCTTCACCAACATCTCCACCAACTCTTCCTCCCTCTATGCAGCGGTGTAACCTCTCTCTTACCCGCTGTAATCTCTACTTAAACATGGTGGTCAACACTATATATTATTTCCCAATGATGTATGGCTATCTTATGATGTTTGAGTAGATCCGTTTTGTCCTATGGGTGAATTGATGATCGTGATTGGCTTGAGTTGCATGTTTTATTATTGGTGCTTTCCTATGGTGCTCTCCGTGTCGAGCAAGCGTGAGGGATCCCCGCTGTAGGGTTTGCAATATGTTCATGATTTGCTTTGGTGGGTGGCGTGAGTGACAGAAACACAAACCCGAGTAAGTAGGTTGTTTGCGTATGGGATAAAAGGGGACTTGATACTTTAATGCTATGGTTAGGTTTTACCTTAATGAATCTTTAGTAGTTGAGGACGCTTGCTAAAGTTCCAATCATAAGTGCATATGATCTAAGTAGAGAAAGTATGTTAGCTTATGCCTCTCCCTCAAATAGAATTGCAACAATGATTACCGGTCTAGTTATCGATTGCCTTGGACAAATAAATTTCCCGTAACAAAAAGCTCTCTACTAATATTTACTTTATTGCATCTTTATCTAAATAGCCCCTAGTTTATGTTTACGTGCTCTTTATTATCTTGCAAACCTATCCTATCACACCTACGAAGTAATTCTAGTTTCATACTTGTTCTAGGTAAAGCGAACGTCAAGCGTGCGTAGAGTTGCATCGATGGTCGATAGAACTTGAGGGAAGATTTATTCTACCTTTAGCTGCTCGTTGGGTTCGACACTCTTACTTATCAAAAACTGTTGCGATCCCCTATACTTGCGGGTTATCAAGACCTTTTTCTGGCGCCGTTGCCGGGGAGCCATAGCATGGGGTGAATATTCTCATGTGTGCTTGTTTGCTTTATCACTAAGTAATTTTTATTTGATGTTCTAAGTTGTTCGCTATCTTTAGTTACGGATATGGAACGCAAAATACCAAAAAAATTAGTTGTACTTCCTACTCATGAAGATGGGGTAACTCCTACAACCCTCGATTCTCATTATGCAAAAGATATTATGTACTACTTTGATAATCCTGAGAAAGCCCCATTCAAATTTATAATGGGAGACACATTGGATAAACGTGAATACTTTTGGGATTATCGCTCGACACAAAAAGGGAAACTATTATGGGATCAATTTATTATGTTGCGTTGGTATGCCTGGAATCTATGCTTGAGATATGATATTACTTGTTGCTCTAGGATGGAGGCTCCACACCTCCCCTTTTCATGCAAATTTAACGATAATGAAACCTTAGCTTCCTATGCTAATGGTATATATGATTACTATGATGTGGAACAAATAGAAGAATTTGTTGCTTTTAAGGCTGCCTATGATATTGAAGCTTTGTTTGAAAAGTATGAAGCTTTTGATGATGATGGTTATAGGCCAGAAAATCTTGCTATACTTGGATATTGCTATGAAAATTATGAATACAATTACTATATTAATGCTTTTATGAAGAAAGTCAACGCTGTCCAAGAAGAGACTAATATTTTGCAGGAAGCTATGGAAGAAGAAATTGATGAAACTGTGAGCTCATTGGATGAAAAAGATGATGAGGAGAGCGAAGAACAAAAGGAGGAAGAGCGGATTAGCTACCCGTGCCCACCTTCTAATGAGAGTAACTCTTCAACTCATACATTGTTTAATTCCCCTTCGTGCTTACCGAAGGATGATTGCTATGATGATTATGATCCCTTGAATTTGTTTGAAATATCCCTTTTTGATGATGCTTGCTATGCTTGTGGCCAAGATGCCAATATGAATTATGCTTATGGAGATGAACTTGCTATATTTCCTTATGTTAAACATGAAATTGTTGCTATTGCACCCACGCATGATAGTCCTATTATCTTTTTGAATTGTCCCTACTACACTATACCGGAGAAGTTTGTGCTTATTAAGGATTATATTGATGGGTTGCCTTTTACCATTGCACATGATGATTTTGATGAATGTAATATGCATGTGCTTGCTGCTCCTACTTGCAATTATTATGAGGGAGGAACTTTATCTCCACCTCTCTATGTTTCCAATACGATATAATTGCAAGAATCTTTTTATACTATGCATTGGCCTTTACTTTGTGTGCATGAATTGTTATTTTATGACATGCCGATGCATAGGAAAAGAGTTAGACTTCGTTGTTGCATGATATATGTTACTTTGTGCTCACTACTAAATCACAAATCATTGTTAATTAAAATTGGCTTTGATATACCTTAGGATCCGGGTGGATTCATTATTTGAGCACTAAATGCCTAGCTTAATGGCTTTAAAGAAAGCGCTGCCAGGGAGACAACCTAGAAGTTTTAGAGAGTCATTTATTTCTGTTGAGTGCTTTCATATAGTTTAAAAACAAAAAAAATAAAGAGGGGAACCTAAAACTTTTCAAAAAGGAAAGTGAAAGTGAGAGAGACAAGCATTGTTGAAGTGGGAGAGCTCCTTGAACTTTGTTCATGCTCACGGAAACTTTGTGTGTCTTGATTACAGAAACTTTTCAACAAAAGTAATTATCCCCTTGTACAATTCCATTGTATTATAAAAATAATGTGCCAAGGTTTGCCTTTAGGATGTTTACGATGCTTGTTGGTTTGTACGGTGCAGGACAGAAACTTTGGCTGTAGTGCGCGATGTTACATTTTTAACTGGAACGTCAAATGGTTCTGATTCTTTTTGGACTGTCTTGCTATACAACTTGTTTATTTTTCCAAATTTTGGTAGAATTGTTGGGGTATCAGAAGTATGGTGGATGTTCATATTTCTACAGACTATTCTGTTTTTGACAGATTCTGTTTTTGATGCATAGTTTGCTTGTTTTGATGAATCTATCAATTTATATCAGTGGACTAAGCTATGGAAAAGCTATATTACAGTAGACACAATGCAAAAAAAATATGAATTGGTTTGCAACAGTACTTAGAGTGGTGATTTGCTTTATTATACTAACGGATCTTACCGAGTTTTCTGTTGAAGTTTTGTGTGGATGTAGTGTCTAATCGAGGATGTCTCGATATGAGAAAAAGGAAGAAAGGCAAGAGCTCAAGCTTGGGGATGCCCGAGGCACCCCAAGTAAATACTCAAGGAGACTAAAGCATCTAAGCTTGGGAATGCCCCGGAAGGCATCCCCTCTTTCTTCAACAAGTATCGGTATGTTTTTGAATTCGTTTCGTTCATGCATTATGTCCAAGTCTTGGAGCGTCTTTTGCATTTAGTTTTCACTTTTCTTTTATGCACCATGATGGTATGAGATAGTCCTTGCTTGAATTATAGAATGCCCATTGCATGTCACTTAAATCTTTTGAGTGTGGCTTTATAGAATGCTTCATGTGCTTCACTTATATCATTTGAAGTTTGGATTGCATGTTTCTCTTGATATAGACAACCACCATTTGTAGAATGCTCTTTTGCTTCACTTATATTTGTTAGAGCGTGGGAATATCTTTTGTAGAAGGAATTAAACTCTCTTGCTTCACTTATATCTGTTTAGAGAGATGACATGAATTGGTCATTCACATGGTTAGTCATAAAATCCTACATAAACTTCTAGATCGCTGAATATGATATGTTTGATTCCTTGCAATAGTTTTGCGATATAAAGGTGGTGATATTAGAGTCATGCTAGTGGGTGGTTGTGGATTAGTAGAAATTCTTGTGTTGAGGTTTGTGATTCCCATAGCATGCACGTATGGTGAACCGCTTTGTGATGAAGTTGGAGCTCAATTTTATTTATTGATTGTCTTCCTTATGAGTGGCGGTCGGGGACGAGCGATGGTCTTTTCCTACCAATCTATCCCCCTAGGAGCATGCGCGTAGTACTTTGTTTTCAATGGCTTGTAGATTTTTGCAATAAGTATATGAGTTCTTTATGACTAATGTTGAGTCCATGGATTATACGCACTCTCACCCTTCCACATATTGCTAGCCTCTTCGGTACCGTGCATTGCCCTTTCTCACCTCGAGAGTTGGTGCAAACTTAGCCGGTGCATCCAAACCCCGTGATATGATACGCTCTATCAGACATAAGCCTCCTTATATCTTCCTCAAAACAGCCACCATACCTACCTATCATGGCATTTTCATAGCCATTCCGAGATATATTGCCATGCAACTTTCATCATCATCATCATCATCATATACATGACTTGAGCATTCATTGTCACATTGCTTTGCATGATCGTAAGATATCTAGCATGATGTTTTCATGGCTTGTCCATTTTTTTAATGTCATTGCTATGCTAGATCATTTCACATCCCGGTACACTGCCGGAAGCATTCATATAGAGTCATATCTTTGTTCTAGATATTGAGTTGTAAGTAAATAAAAGGGTGATGATCATCATCATTAGAGCATTGCCCCAGTGAGGAAAGGATGAAGGAGACTATGATTCCGCCACAAGTCGGGATGAGACTCCGGACTTTATGAAAAATAAAAGAGGCCAAAGAAGCCCAAATAAAAAAAGTCCAAAGAAGCCCACCAAAAAGAAAAAAATAATAAATAAAAAAAGAGAAAAAAAAGAAAAAAAAAGAAAAAATTGAGAGAAAAAGAGAGAAGGGGCAATGTTACTATCCTTTTACCACACTTGTGCTACAGAGTAGCACCATGTTCTTCATAGAGAGAGCCTCCTATGCTTTCACTTTCTTATACTAGTGGGAATTTTCATTATAGAACTTGGCTTGTATATTCCGATGATGGGCTTCCTCAAATGCCCGAGGTCTTCATGAGCAAGCAAGTTCGATGCACACCCACTTAGTTTCAGTTTGAGCTTTCATACACTTATAGCTCTAGTGCATCCGTTGCATGGCAATCCCTACTCACTCACATTGATATCTATTGATGGGCATCTCCATAGCCCGTTGATACGCCTAGTTGATGTGAGACTTTCTCCCTTTTTCTCTTCTCCACATAACCCCCACCATCATTTTCTATTCCACCTATAGTGCTATATCCATGGCTCATGTTCATGTATTGCGTGAAAGTTGAAAAAGTTTGAGATTATTAAAGTATGAAACAATTGCTTGGCTTGTCATCGGGGTTGTGCATGATTAAATACTTTGTGTAATGAAGATAGAGCAACAGCTAGACTATATGATTTTGTAGGGATAACTTTCTTTGGCCATGTTGTTTTGAAAAGACATGATTGCTTTATTGGTACGCTCGAATTATTATTGTTTTTATGTCAAATGATAGACTATTGCTTTGAATCATTTGTGTCTTAATATTCATGCCATGATTAGACATATGATCAAGATTATACCAGGTAGCATTCCACATCAAAAATTATCTTTTTTATCATTTACCTACTCGAGGACGAGCAGGAATTAAGCTTGGGGATGCTGATACGTCTCCATCGTATCTACAATTTTTGATTGTTCCATGCCAATATTATTCAACTTTTATATACTTTTGGCAACTTTTTATACTATTTTTTGGGACTAACATATTGATCCAGTGCCCAGTGCCAGTTCCTGTCTGTTGCATGTTTTTTGTTTCGAAGAAACCCAATATCAAACGGAGTCCAAACGGGATAAAAATGGACGGGGATTTTTTTTGGAATATTTATGATTTTTCGGAGGAAGAATCAACGCGAAACGGTGTCCGAGGTGGCCACGAGATAGGGGGCGCGCCCCAGGGAGGCAGGCCTGCCCTGGTCTCTCGTGGGCCACCCGTAAGGCGGTTGATGCTCTTCTTTTGGCGCAAGAAATCTAATTTTATGAGAAAGATCTGGGCTAAAGATTCACCCCAATCGGAATTACGGATCTCCAGATATAAAGGAAACGGTGAAGGGGTAGAATCAGAGAACGCAGGAAACAAAGAAACAGAGAGATAGATCCAATCTCCGAGGGGCTCTCGCCCCTCCCAACCCATGGGAGCCAAGGACCAGAGGGGAAACCCTTCTCCCATCTAGGGAGGAGGTCAAGGAAGAAGAAGAAGAAGGGCCCCTCTCTCCCCCTTGCTTCCGGTGGCGCCGGAGCGTTGCCGGGGGCCATCATCATCACCGCGATCTTCACCAACACCGCCGCCTTCTTCACCAACATCTCCACCAACTCTTCCTCCCTCTATGCAGTGGTGTAACCTCTCTCTTACCCTCTGTAATCTCTACTTAAACATGGTGCTCAACGCTATATATTATTTCCCAATGATGTATGACTATCTTATGATGTTTGAGTAGATCCGTTTTGTCCTATGGGTTAATTGATGATCGTGATTGGTTTGAGTTGCATGTTTTATTATTGGTGTTGTCCTATGGTGCTCTCCGTGTCGCGCAAGCGTGAGGGATCCCCGCTGTAGGGTTTGCAATATGTTCAAGATTTGCTTCTGGTGGGTGGCGTGAGTGACAGAAACACAAACCCGAGTAAGTAGGTTGTTTGCGTATGGGATAAAAGGGGACTTGATACTTTAATGCTATGGTTGGGTTTTACCTTAATTAATCTTTAGTAGTTGCGGACGCTTGCTAGAGTTCCAATCATAAGTGCATATGATCCAAGTAGAGAAAGTATGTTAGCTTATGCCTCTCCCTCAAATAGAATTGCAACAATGATTACCGGTCTAGTTATCGATTGCCTTGGACAAATAACTTTCCCGTAACAAAAAGCTCTCTACTAATATTTACTTTATTGCATCTTTATCTAAACAGCCCCTAGTTTATGTTTACGTGCTCTCTATTATCTTGCAAACCTATCCTATCACACCTACAAAGTACTTCTAGTTTCATACTTGTTCTAGGTAAAGCGAACGTCAAGCGTGCGTAGAGTTGTATCGGTGGTCGATAGAACTTGAGGGAATATTTATTCTACCTTTAGCTCCTCGTTAGGTTCGACACTCTTACTTATCGAAAACTGTTGCGATCCCGTATACTTGCGGGTTATGAAAAGGCATGGTAACATAGCAAAAGCAACCGAATGGGGTGATGAAGGCTGTTTTTATTTCATCGGGACCATACAGTCGGATTTGATGGTATCCGGAATACACATCTAGAAAAGACAAGCGCTCGCACCCCGCAGTCGAGTCGACAATCTGATCGATGCGAGGGAGAGGGAAGTGATCTTTCGGGCAGGCCCGATTGATATGCTTGAAATCGATGCACATACGAAGTGAATCATCCTTCTTAGGAACCATGACTACATTGGCTAACCACTCAGAGTGGTAGATTTCATGGATGAACTCTGCTGCCAATAGTCGAGCCACTTCTTCGCCAATTGCTTTCCTCTTCTGCAAGGCGGACCGCCAAAGATGCTCCTTGATGGGTTTTACTTTGGGGTCGACACACAAACGGTGCTCATCCAGTCCCATGGGTACACCTGGCATGTCAGAGGGTTTCCATGCGAAGATGTCCCAGTTCTCACAGAGGAACTGGATGAGCGCTTCTTACTATTTGCTGTCGAGCGTCGTTGAAATATGAGTCAGTGCAGCATTGGGATCGGTCGGGTGAATATGAATAGGCTTCGTTTCACCAGTCGACTGAAATGCAGAGTCTGTAGTGGGCTTCTTGGCTCGGAGCAAATCACTCGGATCTGCACTCTTCTGATACTCTTGCAATTCGACTGCTGCCATCTGAGCATCGGCAATTTTGGAACCTTTCTGAAAGCATTCCTCCGCCTTCTGCCGGTTGCCAGTTACTGTGATCACACCTTTGGGGAAGGCATCTTCAGCTTGAGGTACACATAACACGGCTGAGCCATAAAACGTGCATAGGCTGGCCTACCCAAAATGGCATGATAGGCGCTATGGAAATCCACGACTTCAAATGTCAACTTTTCCTTACGGTAATGCTTGGAATCACCGAAAACCACGTCGAGGGCGATCTGACCGAGTGATTCGGCTTTCTTCCCAGGGATAATACCGTGGAAACTCATGTTTCTCTCACTAAGCTTGGACATCGGAATGCCCATCCCCTTCAAGGTTTCAGCGTAAAGGATGTTCAGGCCACTGCCACCATCCATCAGAACTCTGGTCAGTTGAGTGCCCCCAACCACAGGGTCGACCACCAATGCTTGCCTCCCAGGGGTGGCCACACGAGCGGGATGGTCCAACTGGTCGAATGTGATGGCCGTCTGAGACCACCTCAGATAGGTGGTCTTCTTCGCAGGGGAGACCATGTTCACTTATCTGTTGATGACCCTCAATCGACTCTTGCTTTCAACATCAGCAAAAATCATCAGAGTGGAATTGACTTTGGGATAACCATCGTCTTCCTCTTCATCTTCACCTTGGTCCGACTCCTTCTCCTTCTCATGGGGTTGTTTCTCTCGGAAGTACTGGATTAGGAGTCGACACTACCAAGTGGTATGCTTCGGGTAAATCAGGTTACCTTCCTCATCTTTCTTCATGTGGATGTGGCACGGCAATCCAGCACATCATTCCCTTCTTTATCCTTCACCTTCTTTGGGGGACAGGGCCCCTTATGTTTTCCCTTAAACTTTCCTTGATTCACTGCCACAATCTCTACAGGTGCCGCTGGCTCGGCCTTACGCTTCTATTTCCGACTGGAGTTACCTCCACCGGCCTCTTGGCCGACTGGTTTGCTCTTCCCGCTATGGAGTCGATCCTATTCTTCCCTGTTAGCATACCGGGTGGCTATCTCCATCATTCAAGCCAGAGTCATGTCACCAGTCCGACCGAATTTCAAGACCAATTCTCTGTATTTGACGCCTTCCTTGAAGGCGCACACAGCCTGATGGTCTGAAACATTCTCGATGGTGTGATGCAAAGTGCACCATCTCTGGATGAACTCCCTGAAAGCCTCATTCGGCTTCTGCACGCAGTGCTGCAGCTAAGGCAATCCTCCAGGTCGCTTGCACGTGCCCTCGAAATTTCTAACGAATACTCGGGATAGCTCTTCCCAACTGTGAATACTGCTCGGAGCCAACTGAGTCAGCCATGCTCGGGCCGACCCTTCCAACATGAGTGGGAGATGCTTCATCGCTATCTCGTCGTTACCGCCCCCAATCTGCATAGCCACTCGGTAATCTTCAAGCCAAGTTTCAGGCTTGGATTCACAAGTGAACTTACTGACCCCGGAAGCCAGCCTGAAGTTGGGAGGTATCACTGCTGCCCTGATGGCTCTGCCAAAACACTCGGGACCAGAAACATGCGCTCGACTGCGACTTGGACGATCTCTGCCTGGGTCTTCTCTGTGCGCCCTATTTCGGTCGACCAGACCTTGAACGAGGATACATCTCGCGTCAAAGCCTGGCTCTCTTGGGTCGACTGAAGCTCTGCGCTCACCACTATGACGGCGCATGTCATCGTTCCGCCGAGGCACATACGACGCACTCCTCGGGGGAGGCGTGGGTCCTCGACGGTGATTGTCACGGTCGAGTGGATGATCATAATGCCTACGCCCTTCACGCCGCGGAGGTTATCTGGGGCTATGAGCCGACTGAACCGTGTCTGCTGCAACGGATCTGCTGTGCATCCTGTTTCGCGACTGAGATACTGCTGTATTCTTCTCTCCTGCCGCCCTGAGCAGGGCCCGGATCTGCATCAACCCTCTGCCAGCCTCTGACTGGGAATGTTGGATAGGCTCTGCTATGCGGGCTGCGGCTGTGGGATTATGAATCGGAGTGCGGTGTACCTTAGGTGGAGGCGGAAAGAATTGTCGTCGACTGGACTCATGGATCCGCTTCTGAGCGTGCTCGTCGAGAGCCCGCTGGAGGTTATCCAGTCGAGTGCGCTTAGCCAGATTAGCTAGGCGCACCTCCTCCAAGGCCCGTGCTTTGGGGTTTCTCCTACGATGGGCGTGTGGAGTGCATCCATGTTACGGCGACGAAGTTCTTCCCTCTGCTAAGAAGAGAGGGGCTCGGGTCGGTATTCCTCGTGGGCGCGCGATGGATCACCGCCTCCGTCTCTGCCGCCCTCGCGGGGGAAACCAGGTGGGCTGTGAGGCCCATCGACCATTAAGACTTCAGCCGCAGGATGGCTGCTATCGCATTCGGATGCGGTCTCCACGGAGCCAGACGACAGATCGAACAAGCCGTGGAGAGTTTCGCCGGGCTCGATTTCCGCGACTTGATGGGTGGTCGATTGCTGAGCCACCGCGTGTTTCACCCACCGCTGAAGCCGCGATCGACCGGATCGCTTGCGGCGGCGGACAGCGGGGGAGGAAAACACCATTGGAGCCGACTGGTATTGAGTCGACGGCTGCCGAAGAAGAATGCCACGAACGCACACGCGGAAGTGCGTCGCTCCTCGGACGGGGAGCGCCTCAGTGTCCACGGGAGCTTCTTGGAGCCACGCGGAGTCGTCGGCGAGGAAAACAAGCGCGCCGAGACGGATCTCGCGGCCCTCAGCCAGCCTACCGCCGGAAACCATGATGATGGTGATCGGAAAAACATGCAACTTCACCAATAAGTTGCTAAGACACCTGCCCCACGGTGGGCGCCAACTGTCGTGGTTCTAAGCCTGACAGTAGAAAGGGGGTAGGTATGGAGAGGCAAGATCTTAGCTATGGTAAAGATGTACACACGAGATTTACGAGTTCAGGCCCTTCTCTGAGGAAGTAATAGCCCTACGTCTCGGTGCCCGGAGGCGGTCGATTGGATTATGTCTGTGGTATTACAAAGAGTGCAAACCCTTATGCCAGAGGAGGGGGGTGGCTTATATAGAGTGCCAAGACCCCAGCTCGCCCCCATTACAAGGGAACTAATGTACATAAAGTAAGGGGTGTTACTGGTAACGCCAGTCTTAAGTACTCTTAATGCTCATAAAGACTAAGGAGTAAATATCCGACCCTTGCGTACTCTTCCGACTCCTGGTCTTCGATATAGTCGAGTGACCTTGCTTGTGGTCGACTCGACGTATGAGATTGGTGCTCTTCCGTTGACCCTTGGTCTTTCCATCTTCTAGGGTAGTGACCTTGGGTAGGACGTATAGGCCGAGCCCATGACCTTACCCCGGGTCTGTATCCTCATCAGGCACCCCCCTCCTTGTCCAATTCGGACTAGAGGGGAGGGGGCACGCGGCCTACCCTGGCCGCCCCTCCTCTACTCCACTTTGGGCCCAAGTGGCCCATTAACCCCCCGGGGGGTTCCGGTAGCCCCCCGGTTCTCCGGTATATATCCGATAACCCCCGAAACTTATTCCGATGTCCGAATATAGTCGTCCAATATACCAATCTTCATGTCTCGACCATTTCGAGACTCATCGTCATGTCCGTGATCACATATGGGACTCCGAACAATCTTCGGTACATCAAAACACATAAACTCATAATATAACTATCATCTAACTTTAAGCGTGCGGACCCTACGGGTTCGAGAACAATGTAGACATGACCGAAACACGTTTCCGGTCAATAACCAATAGCGGAACCTGGATGCTCATATTGGCTCCCACATATTCTACGAAGATCTTTATCGGTCAAACCGCATAACAACATAAGTTGTTCCCTTTGTCATCGGTATGTTACTTGCCTGAGATTTGATCGTCGGTATCTCAATACCTAGTTCAATCTCGTTACCGGCAAGTCTCTTTACTCGTTCGGTAATACATCATCCCACAACTAACTAATTAGTTGCAATGCTTGCAAGGCTTATAGTGATGTGCATTACCGAGTGGGCCCAGAGATACCTCTCCGACAATCGGAGTGACAAATCCTAATCTCGAAATACGTCAACCCAACAAGTACCTTCGGAGACACCTGTAGAGCACCTTTATAATCACCCAGTTATGTTGTGACGTTTGTTAGCACACAAAGTGTTCCTCCGGTAAAAGGGAGTTGCATAATCTCATAGTCACAGGAACATGTATAAGTGATGAAGAAAGCAGTAGCAACATACTAAACGATCAAGTGCTAAGCTAACAGAATGGGTCAAGTCAATCACATCATTCTCCCAATGATGTGATCCCGTTAATGAAATGACAACTCTTTTGTCCATGGCTAGGAAACATAACCATCTTTTATAAACGAGCTAGTCAAGTAGAGGCATACTAGTGACACTTAGTTTGTCTATGTATTCACACATGTATCATGTTACCGGTTAGTACAATTCTAGCATGAATAATAAACATTTATCATGAAATAAGGAAATAAATAATAACTTTATTATTGCGTCTAGGGCATATTTCCTTCAGTCTCCCACTTGCACTAGAGTCAATAATCTAGTTCACCAATATTCATATCTGTATATGATTAACACCCATAGTTCACATCGTCATGTGACCAACACCCAAAGGGTTTACTAGAGTCAACAATCTAGTTCAACAATCTAGTTCACATTGCTATGTGATTAACACCCAAAGAGTACTAAGGTATGATCATGTTTTGCTCGTGAGAGAAGTTTAGTCAACGGGTCTGTCACATACAGAGCCGTATGTATTTTGCAAATATTCTATGTCTACAATGCTCTGCACGGAGCTACTCTAGCTAATTGCTCCCACTTTAAATATGTATCCAGATTGAGATTTAGATTCATCTGGATTGGTGTAAAAGCTTGCATCGACGTAACTCTTTTGCGATGAGCTCTTTTATCACTTCCATAATCGAGAAATATTTCCTTAGTCCTCACTAAGGATAATTTTGACCGATGTCCATTGATCTACTCTTAGATCACCACTACTTGGGAAAAGCCTATACACAGAATCTTACCAGCAGCGCGCTTTTAAAATCAGGCGCTGCTGCTACTTAGCAGTAGCGCTCGATTTCAAAACTCGCTGCTGGTACAAGTTTATCAGTAGCGCGCACACACTAGGACGCGCTACTGCTAAAATTGCCACGACGCTGCCGCGAGGCCAATTATAGCAGCAGCGCGTTAATATAAAGGGCGCTACTGCTACGGATCATAGCAGCAGCGCATTTACGCAATAATCGCTACTACTAAGGTTACTACAAAAATTTAGTCCCACCTCGCTCCGTGAAGAGAGTTTGTACCACCTTAAATATGTTACTTCTGCAACTTTCACAAGCACTTGGTCTTCATTGAACTCTATGTGTAGGATCTGTGGCTGCAATAGGAATCCTCGCCTGTTCCTAAACCAACTGTCGAGGATTCCTATTGACAAATCAGATTGTACACAAAAAGAGAATTGATGATCAATGTATTTTTTTATGTCTATGTCTAACATAGCAGTAGCGCGTTCTCGGCCAAAGGCGCTACTGATAGTTCGTTTAGCAGTAGCGCATTTTGCTATAGCGCGCTACTGCTAAGCCATTCCATCTCCCCCCTCCTCACCTATCCGATCTAGATCACACTCAGACACACACACTCGATCTCCCCTCCTCCGATCCACGCTGCCGTCACCTCATCCTCCTCGCTGGACTCGATACCGGCCTCCTCCTCCATCCTCCGTCCAGTCGCCGTTGGCCGACCCCTCCTCGCTCTGCCTTCCTCCTCCATTCTCCCTCCACTCGCCGCCGGCCAGCCCCTCCTCGCTCCGCCTTGCTCCTCCATTCTCCCTCCACTCGCCGCCGGCCATCCCCTCCTCGCTCCGCCTTCCTCCTCCGTCCTACTCTCTTCTCCCTCCTCGAGTCGCCCCTCCTTCTCCCTCCTCCCTGCTACATATTGATTTAGTTGATATGATTCAGTTGATTTAGTAAGCTAGTTGATTTAGTTGATTTGGAACATTTTGATTTAGTTGATTTAGTAGGATGGTTGATTTAGTTGATTTAGTAGGCTAGTTGATTTAGTTGATTTAGTAGGCTAGTTGATTTAGTTGATTTAGTAGGCTAGTTGATTTAGTTGATTTAGTAGGCTAGTTGATTTAGTTGATTTAGTAGGCTAGTTGATTTAGTTGATTTAGTATGCTACTGGATTTAGTATGCTAGTTGATTTAGTTTATTTAGGATTCTTTGCTCATATTGCTTTAGGAAAATATCACATGCTACTATTTTTCTTTCCTGTGAAGTGAATCATTAATCCTTTGCTCATATTGCTTTAGGAAAATGGCGCCACCACCACCACCGCTATGTCGACTGTGCAAGTCAAGGTGCGCCAACAACCTTGCAACTGGCAAGCTGTTTGGCATCTACTTCCAGCCGAGTTTTCATCATGCGGCGGTAAGAAATTAGATGAAATGTAACAACTATTTTATTTTTAGTGTTGGCATTACTGCATTGTGTCATTTTTAATTTCTTACATAGACTGTCCCATGCAATGTGAGGTTAACATTCAACAAGATGACAGGAGACACTGTGACATTTGAGGCTCCTGGGGGGGCGTACACTATGGAGGTCGAGAAAGGACGCAATATGTCACAGATTGGAGGAGATGGATGGGCCCGTTTCCTCGCCCGCATGCGTCTTACTGGTGGTGAGTTGACCAGCTTCTCCTTCAGAGCAGAAAGACCCAAGCTGGCTGTCATTTATCTCAACCAGGTGGAAGATGATGAAGATGACGAAGATGATGTAGATGAAGAAGATGATGAAGATAATGAGGACCCACTCGATGAAGATGATGAGAACCCACTTCATGAAGCCATCGTAGCTCAAAGAATGAGGCTGAGCGAGGAGGAGGTGTGCAACCTATGGGACATAATTCCACCACGTGCTGACTTTGTCGGGGTGCCATTCGTGACCCGCCTGACAAGTACCATGGTCGATCGACATGATATGGTATGTTATACTTACAAATGCAAATTATCCGATGATATGCTTAGTGTAGAGTCCAATGATATGTTGTGTGGAATCTAGTCGTTGATATGCTTTAGTGTAGAGTCTGATCACATGCTTATTAGTGTAGAATCCAAGGAACTATTAATAGTGTAGATAATCCATATATACTTATTAGTAGAATTCATGATTAATTAGTACAACTGTGTCTTTTGATAGTGTAGAAATCTAGACTTAATAGAAATATATTTGCAAGAGTATGTGCGAGGCTATTTATTAATTGATATGTTTTTCTTATTCAGAAATTGCCAAAGAACCTATCTGTGAGTTTTGGTATCGAGCCTGATGAAGAAGGCTCAGCTGGACTATGCCTTACCGCAAGGGGCTCCGTCACCACCTGTACTTACCGCATGGACACAGATGGTCGCACACACTTAAACTCGGTTGGGTGGAAGAGATTCCTCGTTGGCAAGACTCTTTGTGTTGGACAGGCCATCCTAATTACTATCAGGAACACCCACCGCCTAGGCTTGAGGATGATGATCATCGTCGATATCATCTAGAACTACATATGTGTGTGTGGCTATATCATCTAGAACTACATATGATGATCGTCCTCGATATCATGTAGAACTACATATGATGATCGTCGTTGATATCATCTAGAACTAAATATGATGATCGTCGTCGATGTCACCTTGTACTGCTTGAGGATGCATGTTGAGTATATATGAGATTGTTATCTAGTACTCCCTCGGTTCCAAATTACTCGTCGTGGTTTTAGTTCCAATTTGAACTAAAACCACGACGAGTAATTTGGAATCGAGGGAGTACTAGCTAGTACCTATAATGCTTTATGAAATTGATATCTAGTAGTACCTAGTATCTGGAAATTGCAGTTTATTGAAGCTGGAGTGGGGAAATGGTGAAAGATATAATAGTAGCGCGGGCTCAGGAAATCGCTACAGCTAACTAATAGCAGCGCGTTCGGAAAACACGCTGCTGATATAGTCAATAGTAGTAGCGCGGGTGCAGACAGCGCTACTACTAACAATTAGCTGTAGCGCCTTATTGGTAGTGCGGGTGCCCGCGTTGCTGATAGCCTCAAAACCCGCGCTGCTACTAGGGTTTTCCCTAGTAGTGCACTATTGTACCCCCTTTGCCAAACTTATGACAAGGTACACAATAGGACTGGTACACAACACAACATACTTTATAGAACCTATGACTGAGGCATAGGGAATGACTTTTCATTCTCTTTCTATTTTCTGCCATGGTCGTGTTTTGAGTCTTACTCAACTTCACACCTTGCAACACAGGCAAGAACTCCTTCTTTGACTGTTCCATTTTTGAACTACTTCAAAATCTTGTCAAGGTATGTACTAATTGAAAATCTTATCAAACGTCTTGATCTATCTCAATAGATCTTGATGCTCAATATGTAAGTAGCTTTACTAAGGTGTTTCTTTGAAAAACTCCTTTATGCTTTCTAGAAAATTCTACATCATTTTCGATCAACAATATGTCATTCACATATACTTATGAGAAAGGCTGTAGTGCTCCCACTCCCCAAAAGTCTGTATAAAACTATATGCTTTGATCAACTCGTCAAAGCGTATATTCCAACTCCGAGATGCTTGCACCAGTCCATTGATGGATAGCTGGAGCTTGCACACTTTGTTAGCACCTTGAGGATTGACAAAACCTTTTGGTTGTATCATATACAACACTTCTTTATGAAATATCCATTTAAGGAATGCAGTTTTGACATCCATTTGCCAGATTTCATAAAATGTGGCAATTGCTAACATGATTCGGACAGACTTAAGCATCGTTACGAGTGAGAAAATCTCATCGTATTCAACACTTTGAACTTATCGAAAACCTTTTGCAACAAGTCGAGCTTTGTAGATAGTAACACTACTATCAGTGTCCGTCTTCCTCTTGAAGATCCATTTATTTAACTTGGCTTGCTGATCATCGAGCAAGTCAACCAAAGTCCACACTTTGTTCTCATACATGGATCCCATCTCAGATTTCATGGTCTCAAGCCATTTCGCGGAATCTGGGCCCATCATCGCTTCCTCATAGTTCGTAGGTTCATCATGGTCTAGTAACATGACTTCCAGAACAAGATTACCGTACCACTTTGGTGCGGATCTTAATATGGAAGATCTACAAATTTTGGTAGTAACTTGATCTAAAGTTTCATGATCACCATCATTAGCTTCCTCACTAATTGGTGTAGGAATCACTGGAACTAATTTCTGTGATGAACTACTTTCCAATTCGGGAGAAGGTACAATTACCTTATCAAGCTCTACTTTCCTCCCACTCACTTCTTTCGAGAGAAACTCCTTATCTAGAAAGGATCCATCTTAGCAACGAATAACTTGCCTTCGGATCTGTGATAGAAGGTGTACCCAATAGTTACCTTTGGGTACTCTATGAAGACGCACTTCTCCGATTTGGGTTTGAGCTTATCAGGTTGAATTTTTTTCGCATAAGCATCGTAGCCCCAAACTTTTAAGAAACGACAACTTTGGTTTCTTGGCAAACCACAGTTCATAAGGCGTCGTCTCAAAGGATTTTGATGGTGCCCTGTTTAAAGTGAATGCAGCTGTCTCTAAAGCATAACCCCAAAACGATAGTGGTAAATCGGTAAGAGACATCATAGATTGCACTATATCCAATAAAGTATGGTTATGATGTTCGAACACACCATTTAGTTGTGGTGTTCCAGGTGGCATGAGTTTGTGAAACTATTCCACATTATTTTAATTGAAGACCAAACTCGTAACTCAAATGTTTGTCTCCGCGATCAAATCGCGGAAACTTTATTTTCTTGTTACGATGATTCTCCACTTCACTCTGAAATTCTTTAAACTTTTCAAATGTTTCAGACTTGTGTTTCATTATGTAGATATACCCATATCTGCTCAAATCATCTATGAAGGTCAGAAAATAATGATACTTGCCACGAGCATCAACACTCATTGGATCACATACATCGGTATGTATTATTTCCAATAAGTCAGTAGCTCGTTCCATTGTTCCGGAGAACGGAGTTTTAGTCATCTTGCCCATAAGGCACGGTTTGCAAGCATCAAATGATTCATAATCAAGTGATTCCAAAAATCCATCTTTTATGGAGTTTCTTCATGCACTTTACACTGATATGACCCAAACGGTAGTGCCACAAATAAGTTGCACTATCATCATTAACTTTGCATCTTTTGGCATCAATATTATGAATATGTGTATTACTATGATCAAGATTCGATAAACCATCAACATTGGGTGTATGACCATAGAAGGTTTTATTCAGGTAAACAGAATAACAATTTATTCTACGTTTTAGATGAATAATCGTATCGCAACAAACATGATCTAATCATATTTATGCTCAACGCAAACACCAAATAACATTTATTTAGGTTCTACACTAATCTAGAAAGTATAGGGAGTGTATGATGCTGATCATATCAATCTTGGAACCACTTCCAACACACATCATCACTTCACCCTCAACTAGTTTCTGTTTATTCTGTAACCCCCTTTTCGAGTTACTAATCTTAGCAACTGAACAAGTATCAAATACTTAGGGGCTACTATAAACACTAGTAAGGTACACATCAATAACATGTATATCGAATATACCCTTGTTCACTTTGCCATCCTTCTTATCCACCAAATATTCAGGGCATTTCCGCTTCTAGTGACCATTTGCTTTGCAGCATACACTACAAAAAAAAGACACATTCGTGACATTTTGGGCTGAACGGATTTTTTTTCTGTCATACATATGACACTTCTATGACGATAATTGTGACAAAACCTGGTATCATCATAGATGTGGTGGGCTCCTACTTCTATGACAAAAAATCATGACAGAAAATGTGCTTTTCGTCCTGGGCGGGCCGGAGAGCAGCTGCATGACATTCTTTGGACCGTCCATGATGGAAAAACCGTGGTAGAAGCGAGGGGGAGGAAAATTTCAGGGAGTTGCCGGTTACGGTGGGAGGACGGGGGCCAAGCGATGCGCGTTTCTCTCGTACACGTACGCGCATGTGTGTGAGGCGTTGGCTCTAGCTGAACCCAAGCGAGGCGTTGGGCTCTAACTTAACCTGAGCGATTGCACTGTAGGCTACGTGTTACTGAATCCGAGCGATCGATCGATGGCTGTTAACTGAACCCGATGGAGCGATTCCTTCCGCTACTGCTGCTAACTGAAGCTGATCGATTGGATGAACA